>NW_023270418.1:31304096-31344267 GCF_011800145.1 Mirounga leonina | reverse complement strand
CCTTATAACCCACTAGTCTAGACTCCTGGCCTTTCCTTCTGCCCTTCTCCAACCTTATAACCCACTAGTCTAGACTCCTGGCCTTTGCTTCTGCCCTGCTCCCTATCTGGAATGTTCTTTCACCTGTTGAGTTTCTGCCCATCCTTGGAAGCCAGTGACAGAGGAAGGTGGTTGTTTCTTTGCTTCAGACAGACCCAGGGGCTGCCTAGTCACCCTACCCTGGTGGAGTCAGTGGCCGAGTGCTAGTTTGTGGAGCTCCTGCTACCCCCAGAAGCACCCCAAAGCCCCCAGAGCATGCACAATGTTTTATCTTGAGTGGCTGGCATCTCTACCCGCCTTAACCTATGGTTTGTCTGGTGGAAACGGGACCTGTGGGGAAATCCCCCAGGGCTGGCATCTGCCTCAGGTCCTCAGTAGTGGCCAGAAGTAGAGCCCTCTGTCTTGTGCCCATGCAAACACTATTGGATGCTTTACAGGGCTTTCCCAGATGAGAAAAAAATGAAAGAGAAGACCCAAGTGCTTGGATTCCCCAACAGGCCTGTGTTCTTGGCATTGCCTGCCTGTCTCATCCCTCCTTGTGGTTTCTTCCTTTCTTTCTCTCTCTCTCTTTCTATATTTCTCTCTCTCTCTCCTTTCTTTCTTGATTTTATTTATTGAGAGAGAGAGCACAAGCAGGGGAAGCAGCAGAGGGAGAGGGAAAAGTAGATTCCCCGCTGAGCAGGGAGCCAGATGCAGGGCTTGATCCCAGGACCCTGGGATCATGACCTGAGCCGAAGGCAGACACTTAACCAACCGAGCCACCCAGGTGCCCTCCTTGTGATTCCTAATTCAAGAACATGCAGCATAACGAGAACACAGGATTAGGAGTCAGTGGATCTATGTTTGATTTTGGCCTTGCCATACACTGCTGGTGTTGCTCAGCCTCTCCCAACCTCCGTTTCAACAAAATAGAGATAATACAACATCTGACCTCCAAGGGCTATTAGGATAAAATGAAGGTGCACAAAAATCACTTAGAACTCTGTTCCTTTGTTCCAGAAATTTATCTGAGTCTTCCTGGCCTAAAGAACGGAGAGAGAGAGCATCCTCAGAGGGTCACCTAAAGCCCCCAGCAGCTGTAGACTTGGTTTCTTCATTTGTACATTCATTTCTTCATTCATTCCAGAGATACTTATTGAGCACCTACTCAGTGCCAGGTCCTGTGCTGGACATTGGGGTACCAGGATGACATAACTTGTTCCGGCTCTAAACTTCTGGAAAGGGGACGCTCTTGACCTGGAGTCTGGAGGTGGCATGGCCATTTGGTGCTGTGTGCAGACTCTTTGAGGAAACAGGTCCTCAGCTGTGGGGAGATAAAGCCTAGGGAGAACTGGATTATCATCCATACCGTTTGCAGACCCCCCATTCACCCAACCTGCCCTACTCTGTAAGGTGCTTCCAGATAGATGCACAACATCACCTCCGGTTTCTTCTTGTTTCATAGACTGTGGGTGAGGCCAGTGGCCATTCTGCCTGGTGGGAGTATATATATCCTAACACAACTCAAGCAGGAGGTGGATTAAGGCTCTGGAAGTGGGTATGGTGCTGGGAGGGGGTGAGCCTCAAATCTCTCCCTCCTCGGCCACTTTGTCTTTGTGATCTTACTCCTCTAAGTGTGGCTGAGCCTCTGCCTTGTGCCCGGCTGGGCAGTGTTGAGCCCCACAGAGCTGACCCAGAGATGGGCCTGAAGGATAGTCCTGCCCCCCGCCCCCAGGTAGAAGGGCTCAGGGCAGAGGATCAGCCATGCCCTGCCCCCCACCCCCCCATCTCTTCCACTTCAGACCCCCTTCCTCCAGCCCAACATAGCAGCCTTTGGGCTGGTGCCTAATACAGGGAGGATGGGGAGCAAGGTGATGTGTGGCCTTCTGGCTGGGTGAAGCTCTAAGCAGGGTGTCCTTTTTTCTTGTCTTCCTCTTCTAAGGCAGAAGGGGATGAGCCACCCAAGTACTGAGGGGGACCTTGGAGGCAAGAAGGTGCTGGCGCTTCAGCTCCCCACCCTGTGCCTTCAATGTCGGTATTTGGGCATAAAAGGGAATGAAGGGCTGACACATGCTACAACATGGATGAACTTGGAAACATGCCGAGTGAAGGAAGCCAGACGCAAAACGACAATTAGTTTATTTATTGTTTATGTTTACTAATGAAAGGAAGATGTTACTCTTTTTTTTTTCATTAAAATATAAGGGTGTTTTTCTTTTTCAAAAAATTTAAATTCCAGTAGTTAACAGTGTTAGTTTCTTTTTGTTTTGTTTTTGTTTTTTGTTTTTTTTTTATTTGACAGAGAGAGATAGCGACAGCAGGAACACAAGCAGGGGAAGTGGGAGAGGGAGAAGCAGGCTTCCTGATGAGCAGGGAGCCTGATGTGGGACTCGATCTCGGGACTCCGGGATCATGACCTGAGCGGAAGGCAGACGCTTAACGACTGACCCACCCAGGCGCCCAGTGTTATTTTAGTTTCATGGGACAATTATTTTAGATTCTACTTACATGAAATACCTAAAATTGGCAGAGTCATAGAAACAGGAAGTAGATTAGAGGTTACCAGGGGCTGTGGGGAGGGGGAAATGGGAGCAGCTGCTTAATGGATATGGTTTCTGCTGTGGGGTGATAAAAGGGATCTGGAAACAGCGGTGATGGTTGCACAACATTGTGAATGTAATTAATGCCATGGAATTAGACACTTAAAATGGTTAAATGGCAAGTTTTACATTGTGTGTGTGTGTGTGTGTGTCCACAATAAATTTTTTTCAAGATTTATTTGAGAGAGAGCAGGGGGGCGGGGCAGAGGGAGACTCTGAGATCATGACCTGGGCAGAAACCAAGAGTTGGACACCTAACCGAATGAGCCACCCGGGCGCCCCCACAATAAAATTTTTTTTGAACATTAAAAAAAGTCCAGAAGGCCAAGCAAAATGCCTTGGGGTCAAATTCAGCCCCCACTCTGAAATCTGACACAGGGAATGGAGGCAGGAGAGGCTGGGGGCGGGCTGGGAGTCTGGGATCCTCAGGGTCAGGAGGATGGAGAAGAACCAGCGGAGAATGGAAGAAGGGAACAACCGAGGCTTGAACCTGTCCCCAGCCACCTGCGTGGTCTGTACCAGTTGGACACAAGCCCCACCTTGGCACTCTCCCCTCCTCTGTCCCCACTGTCCCTGCCCCGTCCAGGCCTCCTCATCCTGCAATGGCTTCTTCCTCTCTGACCTTCAGTCCATCGTCCCTTGGCCCGGGTGGTGACCCTCCTAAAACCTGGATCTGACCACGTGTCTCTCCTGCTTAAAATCCTTCTGCAGCTCCCCATTGCCTCTGCTCAGCCTTGTAAGCAAAGCTGTTCCCAGCTGACTCCAACCTGTTTTCACAGTCCTGCCTCTCCCGAGCCCCGAGTCCTTTGTGTCCATAGCCACTTTTGAGTACCTTCCATGTGGCAGTTCATAAACGTCCCTAATTCTCCCCACAACCCTGCAAGGCAGGTACCCTTGACTCCATTTTAGAGATGGGGAAACTGAGTCTCAAACAGGCTAGATCAGACTCAGAGCATAGACTCAGGTCCATGCTCTTTGCCACATGTTGGCTCCTCTCTGTCATTCACTCCTGGGCTTCCTGCCTTTGCTTATGCACGAGCATAATACGCCTGTCAGTCCCTAGCAGTGGGGTTGATCATGTCCAAGGACAACAGGTCCCGAAGCTGCTTCTGGCCCATGTGGCTGCTGCATTTCACATAGACAGACACCTTGGTGGACATCGTGACCTTAGTGCCCAGGCCTGGCTGCTCAGGACACACACACGCCACCCACAGGCCTCCTGCTGTTTCCTCTCACTGCCTACACCAGGAACACCAGATCCAGAGGGCAATTTTCTGTCACCAAAACTTGCCAAGGGGCTGAGGGACTGCAGATGATGGCAAACCGGCCATCACTCTCCTTTAGGAGGGCCCAAGCCAAGGTCCCTTATTTTTTTAAGTCTTTTTTTTTTTTTTAAGATTTTTATTTTATTTATTTGACAGAGAGAGACACAGCAAGAGAGGGAACACAAGAAGGGGGAGTGGGAGAGGGAGCCTGATGTGGGGCTCGATCCCAGGACCTTGGTATCATGACCTGAGCGGAAGGCAGATGCCTAACAACTGAGCCACCTGAGCGCCCCTGGGTCCCTTATTTTTTTAAGAGATTTTTTTGGGGGGCACCTGCCTAGCTCAGTTGGTAGAGAGTTTGACTCTTGATCTCAGGGTTTGTGAGTTTCAGCCCCATGTTGGGTGTAGAGATTACTTAAAAATAAAATCTTAAAAAAAAATTTTTTTTAAATAAATTCACTGTGGGGCTCGAACTCACAACCCTGAAATCAAGAGTCGCACACTCCACCAACTGAGCTGGCCAGGCGCCCCCTGACCCCCAAGGTCCCTTAAGATGTTCTGTTGGGACACCTGTGTGGCTCAGTCGGTTAAGTGCCTGCCTTCGGCTCAGGTCATGATCCCAGGGTGCTGGGATTGAGTCCTTGCTCAGCGGGGAGCCTGCCTCTCCCTCTCCCTCTGTCACTCCCCCTGCTTGTGCTCTAACAACAACAAAAAAGATATTCTCTCAACCAAAGCTGACCAGCTTCCTGCCCCTCTGTGTATCCTGATCCCCTCCCTCTGCCCTGCACATGGCATTTCCCTCAGGCTTGTCCAGGTCTGGTGTCCCCTCCAGCTCATAGGAGCCCAGCTCTCCAGAGAGGACTTGTCCTATCATGTGACCTGAGTTTGGGCTGAGCCCAGGACCTGGGATTCTAACTGGGTTCTGAGAGGTAGGGGAGCCCCCCGCCTGGCTAGGAGAAGGCCCCGCCTGCCAGGCCAACTTTGCACACCTCCCCTTCTGCTTTCAGTGTTCCTGATGAGACAGGGGTTGTTGAAGGAAGAGGTTATTGCAGTGATAGGCAGGGGTTCCCTGGGAACCGTGGGCTCAGGCTGGAGCCAAGGCAGCCCTGTTCCAAGGTGCAGACAGCATCAGTATCATGGCCAGTGAACTGGATTGTGATCCTCTGACCTCTTTCCGGGGATGTGGGGGAGGGATGGGGAGGCTGGCCAAAGCTGGGAGAGAGGCCAAAGGAATCCCAGAGACAGAGATGGCAGCTGCTAGGGGCTTGCAGGGAACTCGCTTAGGATCACGGCACACTGCCCCGGCTGGGTCCTGACCTGGGGGGGGGGGGCGGTCTCCTGGGATCCATCCTCCAGGTCCCAGGTGCCTGGACAGTCTCAGACCCCTCAGGGCCCACTCTGGCCCCTCCTGCCCCATTTCCTGCCCCTGGGTCAGTTTGTGGGCCCCTCCCTTCTGTTCCCCCAGGGCCACTCTGCACCCCGACCTGCCAGCCCAGAGCTCTGCCGTCTGACCTCATCCACTCAGCCCTCCCGGAAGAGCCATCCTCCTGGTCCTCGGATGTGGAGGGCAGTGGGGAGTTGGTCCTGGGAGCCTCAGACGGAAGCGGCCAGGTGGGGAGCACACCCTGAGGAATGTGGGCGCTGCAGGTGGGCCCCTCAGCCTTGGGGTTCAGAGCCCCCAAGCTCTCTTCTTCTCAAAGGTACTAATTCATCTTCTGCGTATGGCTCAGGGCAGGGGGGAGGGGCTGCAGCCTCGAGAGCCCTTGACCGCCCAGCCCCAGGTCCTCCAGGGGGTGAGGGAGGAGACCGGGAGGAGCGTGCTCCTGGGGAGGCCCGCGGCACCTGAGCCCCACACGTCTCTCTCCGGACCACGGAGGGGGAGGAGGGGCCTGGAGCTGGGAGCCAGAAGGAAGGAAGGAAGGAAGGAAGGAAGCAGGGACGCCACAGGGACTCGAACCCTGGCCCGGAATGCTGGGCGTGCCACCACCAGCGCCTTTTGCTTTTTCCTCCTTGTTTTCTCACAGACTCAAAGGTGAAAAGCAAAACCTGAATGCGGCCACAAGCCGCATCCAGTAAAAGAAACACCTGCGGCGGCTCCGCGCCTCCCCCCTTCCCAGGCTTACCCTCCCTCCCCTGGTAGCCCTTTCAAAGGCAGAGCCAGGGGGACGAGCGTCCCCTTGAGCTCATGAAGTCAGAGGGAACACGGAACCACAAGTTACGGTCCTGCTTACTCTAGGACACTGTCAGCAGTGACAAGTCCTTGTACGGATACAGAAATTTCCAGAAAGATCCTGAGAAACTTGAGAGGCCACCTCAGTGTAGTAGGGCTGAGATGGGTGATGGGAGAGGGACTTTATTTTACTTTATACCTTTTCCATGGCTTGAATTTTTAAGTCTATGCAGATTCCTTTTGTAATTAAAGACAAAAATCTCAAGTTTTTCATTGGAACAGGAAGTCTAAGAACTAGGGGACACCTGAAGCACCCTGGCCCAGCTCAAACGCCAGTGGTCCTCGGAGTAGGCTGTGCCCCGCTGCGTGCGGCCACACAGGCCGGCCAAGCTGCCTCGCCCCCCATCCTCCGTCTCACCACCGCTGCCCGCTGTGGGGTCCTACCTGGAAACTGCCACTGCCCGAAAATGAAGTCAGAAGCACAGCGCCCCCACCTGCCTCCCACGGGGGTCTGAGTTCCCGAGAGGACGGGTCCAAGAGACAGGAGGAACAGGAAGCCCGCCCTGGACCCTTGGCCAGTTTACCTGCCCTGGGCCACCCTCCCAGTCTGCTGCCCACAGCACCTGCAGCTCCCAGGCCAGGGTCTGCCTCCCGCGGGCCCACGGCGGGTCCGGTGGGAGCACCCCCACAAGCTCTGCGGTCCTGGTCCAGGAGTCCTGGCCTGGCCTCTCACTAGGGGAGGGCCCTGGACCCTCCTTGTCGGCCCCAAGGAGCTCAGTAGCCGCTCCCCAGCAGGGTCCAGATGAGAAGCGGAGGCTCAGAGAGGACTGAAACCAGTTCAGGGTCACACAGGTGCATCAGGTCAGGCTGAGAACAGGGTCCTCTCTACTAGTCCTGAGGAACTCAAGCAGAGCCAGTCCCATTTCTCACACACACACACACACACACACCCTCAAGGTCTGGGGCTTCCAGGCTTCCATCCCTCCTCCCCCCACCTCCCTCATGCCCCCCACTCCACGGCCTCCTAGCTTCCCCTCGTAGGCTCCCTTCAGGCTTCAGCCCCCCAAACACACCACAAAGGACAGGCACTTACTTACTGCAGCAGGAGAGGAATCAGCCATCTAAGTCCCAACCTGACGAAGCAACAAAGCTCTGGCCTTAAAAGGCCTCAGAAATGGAGGGGTGGGTAGTCAAAAAACACTCTGTAAGATGAGGAAAGAATTAATTCAACACATTAGTGACAAAACCCTTGAGGTGTGTACTTAAGGAAACCCAGAGGGTGATCTACACCGGGAGACATGTCCCCGTGAAGATTAAAATCGCTTCCAGGAAGCACTACGCACTCACAGTCAAAACCAGAACAAACTGTGTTCGCAGGGCCGGCGGGGGGGGGGGGGGGCGCGGGCGGAAACGGGTATATCACGGGCCCCTCGAACCACCCGGAGGACACAGGGCAGGGAGCAGAGAAGCGAGCAACGGCCGCTCCTTCCCTCTGGCCAGTGGGGAGTGCAAACCGAAAGCAGCCTTGAGGTATAAAAGGGATTTGCCCAAAGGTGTCTGTGACCGTGTAATTTATAATCACAAAATGCTGGAACCAGCCCACACAGAAGCCCCCAGCGGCCCGGGGGCAGGCTCACACCCTGGAATGTCCTGGGGGCCTCAATCACAACAGGTGGGTTATTTCAGCACGGGTAACCGTGCCCACCCCGGAACCTGGAGTGAAAAAAGCAAAATAACTACCAGCCCCAACTGTGTAAGATGAACACGTATGTGAGCAGGAAACAGAAATTAGATGTAAAAATCGTTTCAAAATTCACCTGTTGAAAATTCCCCAACACAAAGGCACTTCATTCAAATGCAAACCAGAAGACAGTCCGGCTGGGGGCGGGGTAGGGGAGTAGGTTCCTGGGCCCCCGCCAGCATCAAGCACTCCACCCCTGCACTCCACCCCTGCAGGAGTGGATCGTGCCATCTGGAGTCTCCATGTACCCCACACACTGCAGCAAAACACACATAACAAAACTGGTAAGCAGTCTGGGGGCGCGGGGTGGGGGGAATGGACGGGGAACCAGAAGTGGTGGGGAAAACATCTTCACTTCTCATTACAGAGGGATATAGTGGATCTGGATTGGACCAAAAACCATTGAGAGGGACCAATCCAAAAATAGGGAACGGGACAAAGAATACCTTCTCAAATGCCACAGAACATATATAAAAATAGTCATACCTTAAGCAATGAAGAAAGTGAGCCACAGATTCAAAAAGGCAGAAACTGTACAGGGCACTTCCTTGGGTAGCCATTCATTAAGACAGAAATAGATTATAATAGTTAAAACAAAAACAAAAACCTTTCCAAATCTTGGAAGTTTTAAAGCATACTCTTAAATAACTATGTTCAAATTATACACCAGAACTGAAACCACAAAGCATATGGGGAATAAGGACAGCAAACTCTTTCCCCAAATACAGATGGGAAGTCTTCAGTGCCCTGCGGGGCACATCCTGAACCCTCACCGTGCCCACCCCCTCCCCCCCAGCTCCCGCCAGTTCCCCTCACAGCTCAGAGGCTTTGCTCATGCCCTTCTCTCAGCTGGGAATGCTCTTCTTTACAGCTTCATGCACCCTTCAAGGGAGAGCTCAAAGGCCCTCCCTGGGTTTGGTGGCCCCGCGGGGCTGGCGCAGGACTGACAGCCTCCATTACTTTGCGTTGCCTGCTGCCTGCCCAGTTCAGCATGACCGTGCGGGACTCCAGAAAGAGAAACAAAACAACATCTGGGGAAAGCAGTAGAATTAACAAATTACAACATGAAGGCAGTAGAACTGCTTATTCTATCTAAAGCTGCTTCTTTGAAAAGGCCAATAAAATAGATATATTTTTTAAAGATTTTATTTATTTGAGACAGAGAGAGAGAGAGCACAAGCGGAGGAGGATCGGAGAGAGGGAGAGGCAAACTCCCTGCTGAGCAGAGCGCCTGATATGCGGCTCAGACGGGCTCAGACGGCGTCTCTGCCTTTCCGGACATCCTGACACCAACACCCGCCTGACCGCGCCCTGAAGGTGAAGTGGACCTTCCGATTCATTTCCACGCTGACACACTAAAGCTCCAGGCCTGGGAATGGTGTGTCTCAGAAATCACAGGAGCGCTTAATAATCCATGATGCAATTAATCATGAGAAAATGAAAGGAGAAAAACTGGATGCTCATTTAAAAAGATGCAGGAAAGACAACTGAATAAATCCAGTTATCTACTATGGAACTTAAATGACAAAACAGCAACTTCTAAGCAATCTACTGACAGATGATCCCAGCTCACGCACCAGGAGATGCTTGGGGACACCGCAAGTGAAGGGACGCACCAGAGCAGGATCGGGTCACACTCTGTTCTCTGCCCCCACCACCTTAATCATTCATACAACACCTGGACATTTTCTGCCACATCTGAGTACGGCCAATCCTTTGTTTTTTTTTCCCTTAAATCAAGTTATTATTATTATTTTTTTAAGATTTTATTTATTCACTTGAGAGACAGAGATACAGAGAAAGAGCATGAGCAGGGAGAGAGGCAGAGGGAGAGGGAGAAGCAGGCTCCCCACTGAGCCAGGAACCCGATGTGGGGCTCGATCCCAGGACCCCAGGATCATGACCTGAGCCAAAGGCAGACGCTTAACCATCTGAGCCACCCAGGCGCCCCTAAATCAAGTTACTTTTAAAATATAAATTTATGTCAAAGAACACTACCAAGAAAGTGGAAACACAACCCCCAGGAGGGGAACACGTATCTGCAAATCATCTATCCGCTTGGTGTCTAGTATCCAGAGTATACAAAGAACTCTTAAAATTCAATGAGACGAGAAACACCCAGCTAAAAAGGGAACAGAGGCTCAGTATAGACACTCCTCCAAAGAAGATCTACACTCGGCCAACAAGCACAGGAAAAGGTGCTTCACAACAAATGCAAATCAAAATGACACGAGATACTACTTCACCCCCATTAGGATGGCTATAATCAAAACGCCAGACAGGCACCTGGCTAGCTCAGTTGGAAGAGCACGTGACTCCGGGTCATGGGTTCAAGCCCCACATTGGGCGGAGAGCTTCTATAAAAAAACACAAAAAGCCAGATGAGAACAAGTGTTGAAGATGTGGAGAAATTGGAACCCTCCTAAGTTACTGGCGGGAATGAAAAGTAGTGCTTCTACACTGGGGAACAGTTCGGCAGTTCCTCAAAAAGTTAGAGTTATCATCAGACCCAGCAAGTGGTCCCACTCCTAGGTACATATCAAAGACAATTTAAAACATGTTCAATAAAAAGTTCATAGCAGCATTATTCATAATAGCCAAAAAAATCGGACACATCCCAAGTGTCCAACTGATGACCGGATAAACAAAATGTGGTCTAGCCAGACGATGGGATATTATGCAGGCTCACAAAGGAATGACGTCCTGTTACATGAATGAACGTTGAAAACATTACGCTAGCCAGAATAAGATGGACACAAAAGGACAAATGTCTTATGAGTCCACTTACATGAGGAACCTAGAATAGGCAAATTCATAGAGACAGATGGTAGAATAAAGGTTACCAGGCACCAGTGGGAGGGCGGGATAGAAGTTACTTACTGTTTTATGGATACCATGCTTCTGTCTGGGAAGATGAACAAGTTCTGGAAATGGATAATAGTGATGATTGCCAACACACTGAATATACTAAAAACCACTGAATTATACACTTCAAAAGCTGAATTTTATGGTATGTGTAGGATATTTCAATTAAAAAAAGGAAAAATAAATTCCTTTTAAAAGGAAACATTAGCACCATAAATAGAAAACCAGCAATTTTCAAGTATTTGTTAAAAT
This sequence comes from Mirounga leonina, assembly GCF_011800145.1. Classification (NCBI taxonomy): domain Eukaryota; kingdom Metazoa; phylum Chordata; class Mammalia; order Carnivora; family Phocidae; genus Mirounga; species Mirounga leonina. The sequence goes on along the minus strand of NW_023270418.1, from coordinate 31,333,356 downwards.
ACGCAAATATTAAAATCTAAGAGGTCTCTCCCCAGCAGATCACCCCAACTGAGGACCACCGGAAAGATGATCAATGGGCAGCCTGACATGTGCTGCTGGGGGCTCACCAGCACCTCCCAGGGCCAGCCTGACCCTTCTCCATCTGCTGACAGATCCCACCAGAGGGTTGGGTGGGAACAAGACCACAATGCTCATGCTCATTAGTGATGACAGCCAATGCCAGTAAGACAGGAGGAAAGAAGCATGAAAAATGGAATAAATCACGTGGAGGACAGAACCATTAGATGACTCTTACTTTAATACCCCAACAGAACAGTGCTCACTCCATGTCAGCAGGGCCCCCAGCACAATGCCTCCATCATTTCATTGACCCTCATCCTGCTTCTTAGTGGATATTGGATTATCCCTTCTTACAAATGGAGAAACTCAGGCAGGGAGATGGTCACACAGAAAATAAGTAAGAGGCAGGTCCAGCAGGAGAGCACGGTCATCTGACTCAAAAGCCTGCCCTTTTAGCCAAGATGTCTTATTGCCTCCCAATCGGCCCTAATAATCAGCATATTTATTTTCAAAATAACATATATATACAAGTCTTACCATATGCTACCTTAATCAGAAATTTTAATAGAAAAATATATCTAACCACAACACAGAATATAACATTTCTAGAAGCAAACTTCATAAATGTACATAACTTGTACAAGTCTCAAATTCCTGAGGGACATGAAAATCATCCTATCCTGAATGAACAGGGAGGCCAGTTCCTAAATGGGATGTCTCGATATCATAATATATTGATAAATGTAATGCAATTCCAGTAAAAATCAGAATACCTTCAAAAGGAATGTCAGGGGATGGTATCAGCACATATTACAATCAGATAGGATAAAGCTAACATACGAAAACATTGGGCTGGCAGAGGAAAGAAACTGGTGGAAGACCAGAAAGTTCAGAAATAGACTCAATTATATTAAAGTATTTAGTCCATAACTAACAAATGCCATTTCGCATCAGTAGAGAAAGCATTATTCAGGAAGTGGTACTGGGAAATCGGTTAGCCCATCTTGAAATCTTTAGATTCTCACCTCATACTGTACAAACACCCAAACAACTTCTAGATGGATTAAAGAGTTACGTCAAATGTCAAAAATGAAAGCACAAAGAAACCAGTGGGAAATACAGCATTAACATCAAAGTATGAAACCATGATGGTAACAACAGATTTGATGACAAAACTTAAAACCATCAGCAAGATCCAACCTGTACATTTAAAAGACAAACTACAACCTGAAACCGATGTCACGTCGTGTGTCAACTACACTCAAGAAAGGAAAAAGAGAAAAGAAAGGCACACTATAAACTTGAAAAATGTTCTGTAATATACAAGGGTCAATGTCCTCAAGTAAAGAGCTCTCGGGAAATGAAAATGTAAGTGAAGCACAAAGCAGACACACACGTCAGCCAACAAGATTCAACTTCACAGAATCAAAAAGTGCAAACTGACACATGGAGATGCTGGATCTGCCTTCCAATCAGCAAAGATAAACCCCAAAATGGCCAGGGCAGGGCTGCAGGGAACCATAGCTGTTGGCGGGCTGGGGAAGGCGGAGGTGTGCCCGTCTTTAAGGAGGGTACTTGGCAACCTGAGTCCTAAAACCCAGAAGCCATAAAAGAAAACATTGATAAATAACTTTAAGTGTATTTAAAACCCTGAACAGCAAATCTTTAGCACGAAACGTAAAATCAAGATCAAGGACAATCAGGAAAGTACGTGCAGCACAAATGACAAAGGGTTCATTTCTTCAATATATAAAGCTCTTGAAAATCCGTAAGCACACAGCCCGACAGAAATAGAAGTCAAAACTACAGTGAAATACTATTTTCACTTCTCACACTGACAACCAAATTTAAGAATACAGTGTTGGTAAAGGTGTAGGGAAACATCAACCAGAACAACTTAAGGACCGTGTTAAGCACCGTGTACATAGGTGGGCAATGCCCATCATGTTTGGAAAGACACATGGACCGTGACCCAGAATCCTCCTGTATAGAAGGCTTTCCCCAGAGGCATGGTTGCCCATGTACACCAAGAACCATGTAGACCCATATTTAGTATAGCCTTATACACAGTAAAACTTGCTAGAAACAATCTAATTGTTCCCCCAAAGGGAAATGGGTTAATTCAAACATGGACTATCACACAGATGTGGAAAAAGCCCAAGGTAGACCAAAAAAGAGATATGCAGTGAGCTCCTTGATGTCCTGTTGTTAACTGAACAATCCAAAGGACAAGACAGGGTGTGTGGTGTAGCAGGACCTCCATAGGGAAATACGTACACAGGATTCTCCAGAAAGAACCAGCAACTGGCCACAATAGTTGCCCCTGTGGGAAGGGAGGCTGGGGGTTAGAGAAAGATGTCACTCTATCCCCTTTACAGGGTTTGAATTTTTAACACACGCAGGTATTACTTTGAACATTTTTTATGCCTTGAAATAAATCGGAAGAAAACTAGCAGAGCCTTGCCGTTGGGGTCAGCATAGGGCAGGGGCAGGGCCTTGCTTTGACACACAGACTGCTGGTCACACGACTGTTACATAACAGAGGAGTCAGGGGGACAGTGTACCGATTACCCCAGAGGCTAAGGGGGCAAGAATAAGGCTGCCGGGGCAGATCCTGGGCCTTGGGATTCCCAATGTTAAGCTCTCTGTGACCCTATTAGGCGAGTAAGAGACAGAGCCAGGTTCCCAACTGTGTTCCTGGCATTTGGTGGCCTCTGAGAGGCAGTTCTGAGCAGAAGGGTGGGAGAGAGAGCGGACTGTGCCCCGCCGGAGTGCAATCCTTTTCCACTTAGGATCAGAAATGCCTACAGCTGGATGCCAGGCGAGATTTCAACAGACCACACCAACCAACAAATAAGATATAGTTAAATGCTGCTTTCTGCCCAGGTCACAACTGGTGTCCTAGAATAGTTTAGGACCTGCTTAGGGGAAAGAGCACCAGGAGACTGTAAGTCTGTTAGGTCCATTCTTGTTTTGTGCTAAATGGGCAGTCTCAGACCCAGACAGCACAGGAGGGAGAGCGACTGTGCTGTGCTGTCCCCGAGGGGCTGTGAATACCTGGACCTTCCTCAAGAAACACACTGAGGTAGGTTTTTTTTTTTAGAGTTACACGAAAAGAAAGCAAGTAAAGGTAAACCCAGTATTCAGGATGATGATACGCTGGCCTAGAGGGAGGCAGGGAGATGGCAGGAGATGGCAGGGGCGGGCACGACCTCATAGGTAGAGGAAGCTACTGTCTAAAGTCCTAGTTTTCATACTGAACAGAAGATTCAGAAATGCTTACCACATTATTAAAAACATCAATGTAGCAAATAAAAGAGCCATGTTATATCATGAACCAAAGATTAACCCAGTTTTGTGTACTTGAGTTCCAACAGGGAGAGAATATTCTTGCCTTAAGAGTAGCAGAGTCAAAAAAAGAGTAGCAGAGTCTCCATTTACTAAACATAATGAACAGTGACAGTCATTAAAATTTGCTGTATTTGATCAGAAGCAACAAAAACTAAAGGATAAAAACTCCAGAAACAGATTCAGGCAGATGATCGTAAGACACTAATATTGACCTGGAACAAAACAAAGATAGTGTTTGCTCAATAAAAGTTTGACATTTCAACTTTATAAGTAGAATTAATTTAGATCCACTCCTAAGTTGGATTCATAACTCCTTAAATGGTGACGAGTACTTATTAAACCATGAGAGTACATACATATTTAGATACTAAAGAAAAACTAATCAGAAGCAAAACCAACAGACTTATTAGTTATCACTAGACTTGGTAGATGAATGTTTTAACAGTCCTTGTGTGATAGATACTTTTTGCACCAACAATAAAAGGGACAAAACAGAGTAAGTTTGACAAACATAACTGGCAAAAGCTTATTACCTTCTGAAGTGAACAAAGAACCTCACGATCATTATGAAAATCAATATGGAATTTCATATGGTAAGTGGTCAAAGAGGAAAAGGCAGGTGGTAAATCAAATGGTAAAACAGACTAACCATTAAGTTCAAAAATACGGATTAAGACTACCGAAGTACTTTTAAAAGTAGCAATAAATAGTTCATAACATTGGACTTGGCAATGATTTCTTGGAAAGCTCAGGTAACAAAATTAAAAAAAAGATAAACTGGACTACATGAGAATTAAAAACTTCTGGGCATCAAAGGACACCATCAACAGACTGAGAAGGCAACATACACAATGAGAGAAAATATTTGTAAATCACAGATCTGATAAAGGGTTAATATCTAAAATATATTTGAAGAACTACCAATCAATAACAATAAAAAAATAACCCAGTTTTAAAAATGGGCAAAGGACTTGAAAAGATTATTTCTCCAAACAAGACATACAAATGGCCAACAATCCTATAGAAAGATGCGCCACATCACTAATTATTACGGAAATGTAGATCAAAACCACAAGCAGACAGCACTTCACACCCAGTAGGATGGCCGCTATTTCAAACAGCAACAGGGAACAAGTGTTGGTGACAATGTGGAAAATCGGAATTCTTGCAAACTGCTGGGGATGTACAGTGGCGCGGCTGCTACGGAAAACTGTGTGGCTCCTCAAAAATAAAAAATCGAAATACCGTATGATCCAGCAATCCCACTTCCGCGTGTATCGCCCAAAGAAATGAAAGCAGGGTTTCCAAAGGTATTTGTACACACATGTTCAAAGCAGCATTATTCACAATAACCAAAAAGGTGGAGGAACCCAAGTGTTAACTGACAGATGATAAATAAGATGTTACATACCATGGAATATGCTTCCGCTCGCTTATTTATTTAAAGTCATCTCTACGCCCAACCTGGGGCTCAAACTCACGACCCCGAGATCAAGAGTTGCACGCCGTACGGACTGAGCCAGCCAGGCGCCTTTGTTTCAACTCTTTTAAGGAGGAAGAAAATTTTGACACACGCTGTAACACAGATGAGCCTTGAGGACGTTATGCCAAGTAAAATAAGCCAGTCACAAAAAGACAAATACTTTATGATTCTACTTAACACGAGGTACCTAGAGTAGTCAAACTCAGAGAGAGAAAAACAGAATGACGGGTGCCAGGGGCTAAAGGGATAAGTGAATGGGGAGTTTACTGGGTATAAAATTTCAGTTTTGCAAGATGAAAAAGTTCTAGAGATTGGTTGCACAACAATAAATTGAACTCTACTCAACCGTTGCACTTAAAAATGATTAAGAAGATAAATTTTACGTTACGTGTATTTTACCACCATTTAAAAAACCTGACGTTGGCAACTATGTGGGGAAAGGGATATACTCACAAGAGGAAATGTAAGCTTTCCGGAGAGTATCTGAGTATCTGAGTCTGTGACAAGAGCTGTAAAACCACACACACTCACGGACCAAGCAACGCCACTCTGGGGAACACACAATTCATAGAGATGCTCACAGCAGGCGCCATCTAAAATAGTCAAAACACTGCTTACAACTTAAGAGACTTGACTACACATCCTACAGCATAAGCGCTGTGGGATAAAATAATGCAGTTGTTCATTTGATCTTTTTTGAGATCATGGACTTCTTCAGCAAGCAGTTTGAGCATTCACAGACCTCTAGAAGCCCATCTGTGGCATTCTTGTGGGAGAACCAACCACCCGGAGAAAAAGCCACTTCCAATCTGTTTGTGGATTCCGCTGATACAGGGAGATGTGGATGGAAACAAAATTAAATGCAAGACCAGAACAGACCAGAACAGACCAGATTATGCACACTGACTGTCGTTCCCTAAGAGGCTCAGAGCAAGGCAGGCAGGTGCCTAGAGGGCAGGGACAGGGCACCGGGACCAAGGGGTCGGCCCTGAGGCTGGGCAATAAAGGAGAGGAAGGCTGCACCGCCACCCGCGTGTGCCCAACACGCCCATGCCTTTACCGTCACGGCGCAGATGAGGGAAGCAGGCTTGATGGGTGGGCTTAAGTAACTTGTTCTGGTTCGTAAAGCTGCTGAGTAGCCAAGTCAGTAGAACCCAGATCCATCTTTGTGTACCTGCTTTTGACACCCCGCCCCGAGGGGGTTTGCCATAGGTCCCAAACAATTAGGATGGCGAAATGGGGAGCCAGGGGGGAGCAACAACCAGGACCCCACTAGGAGACCATACCAGCCTGTCCCCACGGTCCTCTCCATTGTGACAACAACCCTCATGGCCCACAGGACTCTGCCACTCACTCCATCATGGAGCCCCAGGGAGGCCGACACTGGGAGGAGAGCAAGCTCCGGCGGCTCTGAGAGCGCATCAGCCCCCGCCCCCAGGCGGCACAATGAACTCCAGCTGCAGCCCGTGTGTAAATGTAAAAAATGAACCATAAGTGTCACAATATAGAATATTTATATACTTCTGGGGTGGGAGAGATCTAAGCACAACGCCAAGTACAGAAACTGTAAAGAGTGATGACCTCAGAAAACCGGTATCACTTGTGTGTGTCTGAAACACAATAAGCAAAATGAAAGGCAATCTATAAACCAGGAAAAATATTTGCATCAAACATAGGTTATTAATAGCCTTAACATGTAAGTGCTTTTACAAAATAACCAATAGGAAAACGATCAGGAAGCCGAAGCTTGTGTGTACTTGCGCACGCGCGCGCACACACACGTGCACACACACGTGCACACACACAGAATCACACACACCACTGCCGATGGCCAATCCACACAGACGTTCAGTCTCAGCAGCAGCAAAGCAACACCCCAGTAAAGTAGCCTGGATCCCCCCAAGGATCTAAGGTTTTTTTTTTTTTTTTTTTAAGATTTTATTTATTTGACAGAGAGAGACACAGCAAGAGAGGGAACACAAGCAGGGGGAGTGGGAGAGGGAGAAGCAGACTCCCCGCCGAGCAGGGAGCCCGATGCGGACTCGATCCGAGGACCCTGGGATCATGACCTGAGCCGAAGGCAGACGCTTAACGACTGAGCCACCCAGGCGCCCCAGGATCTAAGGTTTTTAACATGGCAATACCTGTTCTATGGAAAAGGGTAAACAGCCAGGTTTACATCAATGTGAGAAAACAAATTTAAAAAACCCCTCTCAGGAGGGCTACTCAGCACCATGAATGAATCTTAAGTCCTAAGTTTGACATAGGCATTTCATATATTCACGTATCCCAAAGAAGTCATATCAGATGACTTCAGAGAAAGTGTGAGTTACAGGGAAGGTTATCACAGCTTTACTACCTGAGAGAAAAAAAACCAACTGGAAAATAATTTATGTCATCTAAAGGAGATTGTTTAAACTGATACAGCCACACAGTGGAGTACCTCACCACCACAAAAGATGCTTCGAATGACAGGAAAAGAGGTTCACTATATGTTAAGTGAAAGGAGCTGCAAAACAATTTACAGTATAATCCCATTTTTGTTAAAAAAAAATGCATATCCTATGCATAGGAAGAAAGAAACCTCTAGAAGCAAATATGCCAGTAACAGATGATTACTGAGGATTTTGTTTTTTTCCAATTTTATTTGTGAACCCCACGATAAACCCTTTTTATACACGAGAACTCAGTTAAGAGTTAGTTAAAAGAGAGGGAAGGAGGTACAGAGCTGGGCGGCCTGGAGGGTGGAGGCCCCCAGCAGAGCAGGCACTGTCCTACCCAGCGGCCAAAAGGTAGTGGAGGGGACACCCACCAGAGCAAGGTAAAGGCCACGCTCCCGGGGACATACACCTTCACATCTTTTTGTTTTGGGTTGTTTGGCTACCTTCCTCTTGACACTTCCAGACTGCATCAGTATAGTTCTGTATACATACATATGAACATTTAAAACATACAAGAATCCGTAAGCCTGTTTTTGCATTTCATTTAGTATCAGCACCGCACAATAAAAAGCACTGCACAAGACCAGAGGTTAACATTTCCGCCAGAGACTTAGCGACACACGGAGGCAAGGTTCGGCATAAAAGGTCCTACAAGTCCCTTAATGTCCATGGTCAATGACACAAACCAAGGGCGGCTGACAGGGCGGAATAGGGGGCCGTTAGGGTCCAATCCCCTTTGTGACGCCGACCACTCCCGCAGTGTCCAACCTGGGCCCGCAGAGGAGCCTCCACCCATACTCACTCTCAGGCTATTGTCCTTTTTCAGAGGACTTCCAAACGCGCTTTTTGCTATCCTTATGCCCCATCACTTTTACTTTGCACCAGATCACCATTTGCTACCTAATGGATTTCACCGTATCATCCACTGCCTGTGGGAGTTCAAGAGTGAAGGCTCAATTTTATGCACCAGAATGCAAACTGATTAGCAAAAATCACCAACACAGCCATCCACAGCTGCAACCCATCCCACTTGACCTGAGAGTAAGTGCACATAGACAGGTAGAAATCTCTTTCACTGACCATCACAGGCGCCCCTGGATTGGGTGGAGGCTAGGAGGTAGGGGCTCAGCCTTCAGCTGCCTGCTCTCAGCCAATGGCAAACATTTACACCCTTATGGAAATTCTTTATCAGCCCATCACAGTTGCTAGGAAACGGTGACATTTAGAAAGGCATTTATAGCAGTTACCCTCAAGGCTGGAAGCAAGAGTTTCATAATCACCATGTAAAAAATGAGGAGGAACCAGTTTGGCATAAAGGGCAGGGCGGATGGGGGAGGGCTGGGGTACAAAGCAGAGAGAAGAGTTAAGTAGGAAAGGAGACCTAGGTTGTGCCAGGGGGATCAAGAACCAGAGTGGCAAGCAGGGAAAGGATCCCCAAACCCACATGCAGCGGCCCCCACTCACAGCAGCGCCATGACCTCCCCCACAATAGGCCCCTTCCTCCTCCCCAGCACCCAACTCTAGGTTCTTGGAAGCAGGCGCATCAGGGTTCTTGAGGACCCACAAGCAGGCCACCTGGATGCAAGGACTGAGGGGACAGCCAGTCCCACAGCTGCTCTCCTGGAGGAATTCTTCAGGCCAAGCTCCCCCCCCCTCTTTAGGTCACAGTGCTCATCTGTTCCCAATTCAGGTCTTAGCTCCCCTTCAAAGGCGAGCTTCCCTTTCAGCTCCCTCCAAAACAAAAGCCTTCTTCACAGAGCCTGGTGGCAGTTTCTAGTCTGAGCCCGAAGTCTGTCTCCTGTGAGGCAAAACCTTAGGGCCCACGGGTAAAGGCACCAGAGCAGCAGGACTTTGCTCCCCGGATGGAGCTACCACCACCTCCCCACCCAGGAAACACAATTCAGAGTCAAGAGGCAAACTGCTTCCAAGAGCTGCTTCTCATGCCCTCTGCATAACCTTGGCCTGCTTCGCGCAGCAGGTACACACGAGCCCAAACTCTTGTGTCACCCAATAAAGAGCCAAACCAAACTCTTTAGTAGAGAATTATGTGCTTAGACCCACACCCAGTTCCATTCCAGCCTCCCCCACACCACAAATACGGAAAACATGTATTACACGTGTTGTATTCTTCATACGTTTTCCCCTAAGCAATGATAGGCCCCCTTTCTGACAACACCATTTGGAAATCTAACCAGTTAAAGTTCCAGGATATTACAAAGTATGCCCCCAGCACCTTGACACGGACCTTCACCAGCTGTCAGGTTCAGCAGCACATTTTGCACAACCATTAGACACCCCGACAGTGAGCGGAGGAGCCCCCATTGCCATCCACCAGGCTCCATACCATTCAAGACATCCCAGTTCTGTTTGAGGTTACCACGCTCCACTAAATGACCTCAATTATTTAAAGCTCCTAAAGAGCAAATCACAGCCTAAATCTACAGTAAGAAAAATACATCCAACTTCATTAACGATAACTTGGTTTACAGAAAAGATAAAGGTCAAAAAACGTAACATACCAATACAACAATTAACGAGTTTAGAACTCAAACCTTTATTTGTGCTGTAAAGAGGGGAAGAAAATGATTAGTAATCCCATACATGATGCAACAGAGAGCTAGTTTTTCTGACAGAGCAACACAGAAGTACTCGAACCAATACACCCATACATGTTTCCCCATACAGACATGACCAATACTCTTTAAATTCCTAGGACAGCAGTTTCATCGTACCCAAGTCACCGATTAAAAGCTGGACTATACCAACAGATTTCTAAACATTAAAAAAGAACCCAGAAGACAGAAATCCCAAAGGCTTATACTGGGGAGTTTAAATTTAAATTTGAATTTAAGGGGAAGAGGAACAGGATCAAAAGCCACTGGTTATTACCTCACCAATTCAATAAATGCATCTCAAAAACAAGAATCACCATAAATGGTTTTTCAGATCCTTCTCTGAATTTTTAAAAACAGACCACATCAAGTATAGGTTCCCCACCCCAACCCCCCCACCGCCCATTTTGTTTATTCCCCAAACTGATTTTGACTTGAGAGTTGCCCCGCAAAAAAAGCACAAACATTCAAATTAAAGATACAATCGGTTAACTCTAACCTCTGTAAGGGTACATGGATTGTTTGCTACCAAGTATTACAGGGACCACAAAAAGGTTATTCTGTTACAAGAACTAAGGTAATAGCAACAATTTTTACTTTGCTCTTAATACAGACCACAAAGAGGAGAGATTTTATAAAACAAAGTTCCTTTAAAAGCCATTGCATTTTCATTTTGCTCAAAATTTTCAATCACAAAATCTCAGTAAATAGAAACGTTATAAACCTGTTAAGAGTACATCTAAATCTCAAGTGCACACCAAAATTTTAAATTTACTTTTTTTTAAAATTTAAGTACTTTAAAAGCTTACAACTCGGGCATTTAGTCTTTCCTAAAATTTCTAGCTCCAACACTGACTGTACACCTTCACATAAACCACTGAAGAAGCTAGTGAAGCAGTGAAGGTTATTACTCAGCCGGTGTGAATTTCTGTACCCCTCCCCCACTTTCAAGAGATGGGCATTCCTGTTCAATTACAGCTTTTCAGTCTTCCCCACCTAGCAGCAAAGCAAATTTTGCTTTCCCTGCATTTAGCAGATTTCTAAAGGACTTTTTAAAGTTTCTAAGCAATTTTTGTGCTTTCAAGAGACAATTTAACCAGCATTAACTAGTACTTTCTTTGCCCAGTTGTCTGTTATATTCCCCAGAGCTCTACTTGACCTTTTTGCCAGAATTCCTTTCAACCCACATTCCCTACCACCCCCACCCTCTGCAGCATATACCTAAACCCAACCCTCTCCCTTTCCTTACCCCCACCCCTCCCAGTACCAAGTCAAGGTGTGCCCCACCCCCACCTCTCACACCTCAGGGTCCTCCCATTTAAAGATTACTTTGAAAACTACATCAAACAAAATTCACATTAAAAAAATACATAGAAGAATCAAAGATAACAGTACCCCAGCTATTCTCCCTTCGCTTAGTTACCTGCAATGCAATTGAAAGGCCCAAACTAGACCTGCCATTTCTAACAGAATTTGGCCACAACCAACTTCTACCCCCAAGACTGTAGCATAACACAATAACCGCCCCCCCAATTTGCCAGTATGCTTCATTTAAGTATCGCCTAAGGCATTTCAAATGTGAACACTTTCCCAAAATACAGGTTAAACCATCACACTAATTCCTCCAACCAACGCACAGGCAGGCGGGCTGGCGGGGCTGGCGGGCGGGCGGGCGGGCAGGTGAGAGGGTCACTGGGCTCCGTCTGCAAGATTCATCTACAAGGCATCCCTCTGCTTGTGGCATGTTAAAACGTCCTACAGCTTAAGAATCTTCTTGAAGCAAAGTTCGTAGCCCAGAACCAGTTATGACTGGAGGCTCAATTTAGAAGATGCAGCATCTGAAAACCTCCACCCCAGGAAAGGAGGGGTGCCTGCTGGCATCCACATGCCTGGAGGTTGGCGCTCCCGGATCAATCAATGCAACACATCTGCGGATGGCCCGATGCATCTGCTTTGGACTTTTAATGATTGACCCCTCATAAGCTCATCTGAAAACCTTAAACAGCCTCCTGAATACAGGGCTTCCTGAGCAAGGCCTGGAAACGGGACATCGGAGAACTTCCACCTCCTAAGCCTCTGGAAATTCCATCTGCAGACATCAATTTAGGCGGGCTCTCTCCTTCAGGGTCTCCCCTCCTGCACTGCTATGACTCACACTGGCCAGGGGCTCCATTTCTCCTGGGTGCCATCTGATCACCACGATGAACACTACAGTAACAAACCATGGTCCATGAGGCATTCTGTAAACTTCCAGCTGGTGCCCTTACTGCAGGCCCACCCAAGGTACACATCCGATCCCCACCCTCTCTGCAGGCAAGCACCACCACCCCATCCCACCCCGAGTCTCAGCAGGGAGGGCCTTTCCTCCTTCACGATTACCAACACAACCGAATTTCTCAGGGCCTTCGGCAACTTTCCCAGGCTTACCAGGTTACCAGAAGCAATGTTTTAAGCGAATGGATAACCTCAAGAAAGTTAGGAGGAGGAGGAGCAGAGTGAGCTCACAGAAGTTAGCACCGAACCTAGAGGAAAAGTCCAAAGGGGAGCACTGACACCTGGAAAATAAAGTGTGGGTCAATTTTGTCCACAGACACACAAACATCCTGCCTCAGCAGCCCCAGCCTGTCAGACATCAGGCGCCACATCAATTAACTGTTTAGATGGCCCCTTGCCTCCTCAATCACTCCGGAGACCACCCTCGCCTCCAACAAGGGGTCTGGCCTCACACCCAGACCCGGGTTCCACCAGGCTGGCCACGGCCGGGACCCTGTCCCAGGCCGAACCAAAATTACATACCACCCTGGGCCAGAGCGGTCAGCCCCGCCAAGCTAAGTTCAGTTTCCACAAGACCAGGCCTCATCCCCACGCGGGGTCGCAGCCCTCTGAAAGAAAAGGGGGCTGCTGGTATTGACAAGTTCAAGGTCTGCCCTCCCAGCCCACCTGCAGCCCTACACCCCACTGCCTTCCTTCCTGATCGTTCTCCTGGCATCAACTGCCCAGTTCCGCTTCCTCTCCAGCAAGGGTGGCGAGATCCTGTCTCCTCTCGCTTCTGCCTTCCTCCTCCCACACAAACCAGGACACTGGGGCTCGCTGGGGCCACACAGGGCAGCGCCCTCCTGGAGGTCAAGTTCCCCTTCTCCAGAAGGCAGCGACAGTCCAGCCTGAAGGGCTGTCCTCCGCTGGGTCACTGCGGTAGCTGTCAACGCAACTCTCCCCACCATAGTTTCCCCAAGGTCTAGCTTCCTCTTTAGCCTTCCTTGTCCTTGTACCCCAAACCCCTTCAGTCTCATCTGTCATCTCCCCCATCTGTCCCCTGAGGCCCTAAACTGGCAACTTCCTCCCCACCACTAAACCCCAGGCCACGGCCCTCCCTGTCGCTGACTCCTGATGGACAGGCCACAACTTTTGCTTTTATAGCCCCGTGCCGCGTCACTCGGGGGCATTACTCAACGGGACGATTCCTCCACCGCCACGGGGGGAAAAAAGTCCCTCCCCGACCCTGCCCAAGGAGACGACTCGGGCGGGTCTCTGTCTCCCCTCTCCTCCGCCTCCCCCGTGTCCACCATCTGGGTTCCCCGGTTACTCGCGGTTCCCCTTTAGCAGTGCTTCGTGACACGCGGGAAAAAATTTCAAGGTCACATTGGGGATGCGATTTCCGTGCGGGAGAAGCCCCCTCTTCCTTCTTGGGGGATGAGAGCGTAGGAACAGCGCTCCCAGAAACGGGGGGGCAGCGTGCGGGAAGCGGGCTGGGGCCGCACTCCCGAGGGGGCCGACCGAAACGCTGGGGTCGCCTCAGGTCACCCCGCCCCGCACAAGCCCGAAAGAAGGGCCGGCAGAGCGTCTGGAAAATTCCAGGAGGCGGCGGCGGAGGGATCTCTGCGGAGGGCGCATCACTGCCGGCGGCGGCGGGTGGGGGCGGGGCGCCTCCGCGTGACTCCTCGGGCGGTGGCTCGGCCTCGTGAGCGCCGGTGACGTCAGCGCCGAGGCGCGCGGGTGGGGGCGGGTGGGGGCGGGGCGGGCCGGCGGGAGGGTTCGGGACCCTCCCCAGGGAAGCTGGGGGCTGTCCGAGGGTGGTCGGCTGTGAACCGCACACGGAGCTGCGCCTGTAGCGTCCCTGCTGGAGAAACTCTGCTGTGATTTGTGTAGGATTAGAAATGGTTGGGGGCCAGTTGAGTAAAACGTTGAGCCCCATGAGGTTGCTGCGTGGTGGCTTGTGGGGAGTGTGTTAGGTTTTGTTATTCTCTGTTACCAGGGGCCTGAAGGTTTGAAGTATTTCATAAGAAAACTCCGTCCTGGGATAGGCTACCTAGTGATTTTGCATGATGTATTAAGCGGACATAAGTAGTTGCAAAATAATGAGGTCAAAGTCTTGTTTATGCGGAACATAGTACAGAACTGCATGGCTACAAGACCAAACGGGTGTAGATGCTCAATCCGTTTTACTTTTGCAATCGGAGGTAGGGGAAAAGGGAGACTTTAAAAAACAAACAAAAAAAACCCCCTGCATTTGTCCAGGGCAGTTTACAGCCAGTGATGGGCCTCAGGGAGCCCATTTGATGACTTGGGGGCACTGCCGGCTGGCTGCTTACAACCAGGCCTCCAACCTGGGTCTTTTTTTTTTTTTTTAAGATTTTTATTTGTTTGTTTATTTATTTATTTTAAAGATATTGTTTATTTATTTGAGAGAGAAAGAATGAGAGACAGCATGAAAGGGAGGAGGATCAGAGGGAGAAGCAGACTCCCTGCTGAGTGGGGAGCCTGATGTGGGACTCGATCCAGGGACTCCAGGATCATGACCTGGGCGGAAGGCAGTCGCTTAACCAACTGAGCCACCCAGGAGCCCCAAGATTTTTATTTATTTGAGGGGCGCCTGGGTGGCTCAGTCATTAGACGTCCGTCTTCGACTCAGGTCATGATCTCAGGGTCCTGGGATCGAGTCCCACATCAGGCTCCCTGCTTGGGGGAAGCCTGCTTCTCCCTTTCCCACTCCCCCCTGCTTGTGTTCCCTCTCTCGCTAGTCTCTGTCAAATAAATAAAATCTTAAAAAAAATTTTTATTTATTTGAGAGAGCATACATGAGTGGGGAGGGGGAGAGGGAGAGAGAATCTCAAGCTGGCTCCATGCTGAGCATGGAGCCTGATATGGGTCTCGATCCCATGACCTTGAGATCAGGACCCTGAGATCACCACCCAAGCAGAAACCAAGAGTCAGATGCTTAACCAGCTGAGCCACCCAGGCACCCCCAACCTGGGGCTTCTAAAGCAGAGGCAAAAGCAAACCCCTTCGATTCTCAGCCCCTCCACCTAGGCCAGGCCAGGCCTGAGCGCTTGGATGAGGCTTTTGCAAAGGGCAGTTGGCATCTCCTCACCAGGGTGAGGTGGAACCACAGCTTGAGACCCCCATGTGGCCTCCGTTCAGCCCCGGCCCTGGGAAGCATAGGATGGAAGAAGGACTGTGGTCAGATTAGCCAGAAGTGAGAAGAGCTTCTTAGACCAACTCCCTGCCAGAAAGTCTCCTCCCAGGGTAACCACCCACAACCCAAACAAAACCTTCCCTGACAATAGGCTCCCTTGGCAACTGGGAGGAAACTGGGAAAGAATTCTTCCCCAACCTCAGTGAGATGGCATCTGTAGGTGGGGCTGGGCTCCCCCTTCCTGTGGTTCTTGCAAAACTGATGAGTCTCATGTGACCCTCAGCACTGAAGACTGAGTTTGAGGCAGGCCCAGGCTTGTTTACCAGCCGCTGCTTAGCTGAGCTCTTTCTCCTGGGAAAGATTCTGACAGCTCACCCTTCATCAAGACCTGCCCCCTCAGTCTAGTCATGGCAACGTTTCCAGGGGTCGATTGGAGAGACTTGGCCTGAAAGAACAGTGTGGGAAGAGGGACTTATTTATCAGAATGTTCTAGAAAACTGTGAGGTGTGTATAATACTAAGCAAATTCCTTTCCTGCTGTGTCACAGTACCAGGTGGTGGGGTCAGCCCTTTAATTTATCTACAGGGCGCCTGAGAGATAGACGTCACTGCTGTGTGTCTGCTTCCTGGGCCCAACTTGAAGTCTTAAGCTTGCTTTTCTCTACCTCTGGTCTAAAAATCACCCTCATTCAAACATAAAATTCCTAAGTCCCAGAAACAAACTTCCTTAGATTTTGTTTTTCAAAAAAGTAGGAGTAGGTGGAATAGCAACAGAAAACATTAGGATTTTACAAAGCTTGGGATTCTCCATCACAAAAGGAACTAAAGCCCTCTGTGCCCTTGTGTCTGGAGCTGCCCTGGCCACCCACTCCTCTTTTCTTTTCTTTTCTTTCTTTCTTTCTTTCTTCCTTTTTTTTTTTTTAAGATTTTATTTATTTATTTGACAGAGAGGGACACAGTGAGAGAGGGAACACAAGCAAGGGGAGTGGGAGAGGGAGAAGCAGGCTTCTCTCGGAGCAGGGAGCCCGACATGGGGCTCGATCCCAGGACCCTGGGACCATGACTTGAGCCGAATAGATGCTTAATGACTGAGCCACCCAGGCGTCCCTACCCACTCCATTTTCAAGGACAAAATGGCAGTTTCAGAGGGTCCTTGTTTAGAGGCTCTCTTGGCCTCCAGTCCCACATAGCTGGTTTTCTTTGGGAAAGGGATGTACTTGAGGAGAGATGAGAGGAGAATGGTGTTAAAAAGAAACAACATGTCTAAAATGGAGTCATTTGTGCTAAGCCCCACCAAGATTTTTTTTTTTTTTAAGATTTTATTTATTTATTTGAGAGAGAGAGAATGAGAGACAGAGAGCATGAGAGGGAGGAGGGTCAGAGGGAGAAGCAGACTCCCTGCCGAGCAGGGAGCCCGATGAAGCCCCACCAAGATTTAATACCTAACTCAACTGCAGCTTCAGACTGATTAGTTTGGAATTTCCTAATCAGCTATAGTGAGGTAGGCTCACATTATAAGGCCCCTTGCTCTTCCTCCTAAAGGAAGGTGACCTTGCTTGAAACAATGTCTCTTTTGCTAATATCCTTCTTGCCATGCCCTATTTCTGTCTATGAAACCCTTCTATTTTGTAGAGCTCCCTGGAGCCTCTTTCTGTTTATCAGTTGGAACGTTACCCAATTCATGAATCATTGAATATGGCCAGTTGGGTCTTTAAGTTTACTCAGTTGATTTTTGTTTTTTAATGGTAGAAAACCACACAGGGACATCCCTGTCCTGCCTTGGGGGTGGACGGGGGACGGGACAAGATAGTCTCACAGTAAGGTGGACAAATGTGGCGCCCGGTTCTGCCTCTTTTTCTGCAAATAAGGCTAAAAATACCTCCACCCTGGGGGAGGAAGAGAGCGGGCAGTGCGTCAGCAGATTTCTTTGGATCAAAACAAGCTGTTCCAGGAAGCGTCCATAAACAGGAACTTGGATTCCTGGGCGGGGCCGGTGATGGGTCCACCCGACCGGAGTGGGTGGCTGAAGCCTTCTGCTTCCTGGGCAGCCCACTTAGGAGCTCAGGGTTGGAGGGGAAAGAAGGACAGGAAAGGGCCCGTTGGGCAGCATCTGGATTTTTCAGAGTCAGGGCCTGGATTCCAAGGCCTTTCTCACAGCCATGGCCGCCTCCCCATCTTGTTCTGAAACCAGCTCTGACTTCTGTTTCCAAACACACACCAGCCTAGGAAAGCACCCAGGAGATTTCCTTCAGGAGCCCCTGAAAAGGGGAGAGAAGAAGGGCGAGAAACCGGTAGTATTTCAGGTTCGCACCAAGGGCAGGGCAACTAGAGAATGTGCCAGAACCCTGCTCCCGTTCCCACAGGTCCAGTTTCAGAGCTGTGGCCGCCCGGGTCACCCTGGCTGTCCATGCACAGGAGCCCCTCTCGGCTGGGCCTTTTCCCTCTGAGCCATGAGGCCCCTTGCCTCAGAGCCTGGGAGAGGAAGCTGCACAGTCAACTTGTGCTGGCTGGGAGCCCTTCCTGCCCTGCCTGGCCTTGCCTCACAGCAGCCCATGTAGGGCCCACAACCTGCCCCTGCCCAGCTCCCACCAGCCTCTGCTGCCCCCGGGGGGTAGCTTGGCTAAGCTCGGCTCAGACACCCAGCCCCCATCTCACAGGGTGGCCCTGGGCCCGCTCTTTTTTTTTTTTTTTAAAGATTTTATTTATTTAGAGCACACGAGCAGGGGGGAGGGGGAGAGGGAGAGAGAGAAACTTTTTTTTTTTAACGATTTTATTTATTTGACAGAGAGAGTGAGTACGAGCAGGGGGAGTGGCAGGTGGAGGGAGAAGCAGGCTCCGCGCTGAGCTGGGAGCCTGACTCGGGACTCGGGACTCCATCCTGGGATCATGACCTGAGCCAAAGGCAGACGCTTAACCTTAACTGAGTGAGCCACCCAGGCGTCCCCTTGGGCCCACTCTTAACCTGTCCCACACATTCTTTTCTCGGATCCACTTCATAATTCTGACCAATATCATTATGTCTGAAGTCCCTTCGCACAGGGGCCATCTGGCCCGGCCGTCCCTCCGCCGCTTCAGGCCTCTGCCCAGAGGTCACCTTCGCAGTGGGTCCTGTGCCCGCCCTGGGACTTGAGCTTCTTGAGGGGGGCGGGTTTCTGTTTGTTCTGCCCTCCGCTGGATCCCCAAACCCGCAGTCCCTGGCACGCGGTGGGCCTCAGTAAATGTGTTGACAAAAGCAGTCGATGTTTTGTAAAGGTCGCTCTGTCCACTATGAGGCTCTCGACAAATATTTGTGATATTGGCAGACTGAAGGAAGGAAATGGGTGCCCAGGTCAGCAGCAGCCCCACAAACTCAATGACAGGCCCAGATTTGGGGGTGCTCAGGGGAAGGGGGCAGGTGGGTCTGGGGCACGCTTAGGGACAGCGGGGCCTGTCCAGCCTGGATGCCCAGGTCAGGAGACAAGGACAAAGGGGCCCAGCAGCTCACCCTGAATGCCTGGGGCCAGCTGAGGAAACTAGGGGAACGTGTCTCTGCTGGAGCCGGCAGAAGGCATTTGAGGGAGAGGGTGTTGGGGTACAGACACCCTAGAGCCTGGTTTATAAGGCAGAGGAGGAGATGGACCTACCTCCCTACATTTCATGCTCAAATTTTCTTAGCCCGTGTGCACCACAAGGCAGGCAGCCAGAGGGAGGCGGAGCAGGGAGGGGATCCTAAGGTAGGAGAGGGGTCCTTACATATTTGACTTTTGTCTCTTGTCAGGGGACGGGGCCTTTGGGCTCTCAGTCCCTGAAGCCCTTTCCTGAGGCCCCCCAGCTCCCAGAGCCAGACTTTGCACCTTGGCCACGCCTCCGGGAAACAACTTGGATGGTGTCAGTCCCGGCATCTGGAGCTCCTGGACTCCCTGCCACGTACACCTGATACTCCTGCGTCTTGCCCAAGCTGACCTTCTGCCTAGAGCTCGCCCTGCCCTTCTGCCAACTCTTCCCCGGCTCATGGTCGCCTCCCTATGTCCCACAGCCGCTGTCCCTAAGCGCGCCCCAGACCCACCTGCCCCCTTCCCCGGAGCGCGTGTGCCGTCACGTCCCAGCCCCCAGCAGAGGGAAGTCCTGTGGCACTAGGGACCCGGTCCCACAAGCCTTGAATCCTTCAGCCCCTGCAGTGTCCTACCAGTGGCCCCCAGACTTCCTCAGCCTCCCTGCTGCTGACTGAGCAAGTCCCACCTTCCCAGGCCTTCACCCATTGCCAGTCTCTCCCCAAGCCCCACCCACCAGGAATCCTGGCGACAGTTCGTCTGGGCAGAGAGCTGGAGGACGCTGACATCCCACCAGATTTGCACAGAAACCCTCTTCCTTCTCCAGGCTGCCTGCAGCCCCCACGGCCAAGCCTCCCCCTTGCACTAGGGTCCTGCTGCTGGAGACCCTGTCCTCAGGCCCGAGTCCTGTCTTGTCCCGACCGTCACTCCACCGGAGCACTGATCGTTTAAACTGTCCCTGAACCTCTGAAGGAACCTTTTCTGCTCGGACCCCTGCTGTGCCCCCAACCCCCCAACCCCCTGAGTGGCATCTGGGAGCAAGCTGTGCATGGACCCAGGGCATCCGCACGTACAGCAGGAACCCTGAGCGGTGCCTCTGGCCGCCGGAAGCTGCTGACCTTGACACTGTGAAGGAGGCCTGTGCTTTCACTGGCCTCGAGTACCAGCGACTACCACCACTCCCTCCACCAAATGCCAAGGTCAGATAGGCAGGGGACACAGAAGTCCAGAGGAAGAGTGGGGACTATTATTAACCTCCCTCTTGCAAATTGTGTTTATGACAAGTAGTTTAAAATAGCTGGCCGGCTCAGTCTGGGTGGGGGAGGCAGGTGCTGAGAGACAGCTGGGAAGAGGGGGGCCTGTCTGGAACTCTCTGTCTCTGTCCCTGTTGGGCTGGGGCCTGGGACAATCAGCTCCTGTGGGCACAGGGTGGAGCAGGAGGGAGATGACCAACCCGGGGTGTGCCCACCCCACCTCCTAGATTTCTCCAAATAGCCCTAGTTTTAAATATTTTGACTCGATTTTCATTTCGCAGAAAAACAAAAATTCCAAAGCAGAATCTGTTTGCAGGAATGGATCCTGATCTTTGGAAAAAGGGGTCCCTTCACCAATTGGTGCCCTTGGAGGTCCAGGACCCCCTATCATGGGCTGTAGGAAGGTGGTGGCCGTCGGGAGTCAGGGCCCCTGCCCTGAAAGGAGAGACATATGCAGCACCAGACTGAAGCACCCCCGCCCCCTCCAGATTACACTGGTCTGGGCAGGAAATGCCGGCTCACTGCCTCTGCGACGGAGCTGGAGGAGGAAAGGGCGGGCTCAGCTGCCCCCTTCTGGCCTTAGCTGGACCTGCAAGCAGTGACCTTGGCCGACTCTCCCCAGTTCCGCATACTACTCCCCTTGCCAAATTGTCAACCTGGTTGGGGCAAAAAAAAAAAAAAAAAAAAAAAAGGCAGCCAACCCTGGGGGCCCGACTTGCTGTTTAAAACTGAAGTCTTGACCCAGGGCTTACCCTGCCACCCTGTTTCTTGGTGACATCGGGGTAATCTGCCTGCCTTTTCTGATTTGGACACGGAGAAAGTGTCAGGCGGCTCTAAAATGTCCTCCTTGCCTGGGAGAAGGAGGAGCAGTGAGAATCTGCCCCGAAGTCTCCCACTTCCCTTGGCTCAGGGCTGTCAGTGTCTGTCAGGCACGAGGTCCCAGCCAGGCTTTGTGGGACTCCCCTGCCCCCCACCCAAACCCCCATGCCCCCTCACAGTGCTCCTTTTGTCTCTGTTATACCGAAGCTGTCAGGACCTCTCCTCTAGGAAGCCTTCCTTGATCACCGACTCTCCCCATCTGTTGTCTGTTCCCTTTGTCTCCTGGAGTTTGGGTGTGGCTGGCTCATCTGCCTGGGATAATGTGCATGTCCAAAGTGGCTTGTGTCATTTCCCACCCCCGGTGTCCCCTGCAAAGCCAGCTGGACTTTGAGCTGACACCCTTTGGACAGCTCAGTCACCGATACTCTCAGTTCCTGGTGCAGGGGCATCTAGAACTGCTTGCTGACACGTGTCAGGGGCCCCTGACACGGTCCCTCCAGACCTCTCCTTCCCAGCCTCTGTGCCCTGAGCCTTTGGCTTCTTGGACTGAGCATGACAGCTTCCCGGGTTGCCCTGCTGTATTCTTTTTTTTTTTTTTTTTTTTTACAGATTTTATTTATTTATTTATTTGAGAGAGAGAGAGAGAGAAACAGCATGAGAGGGGAGAGGGTCAGAGGGAGAAGCAGGCTCCCTGCTGAGCCGGGAGCCCGATGTGGGACTCGATCCCAGGACTCCGGGACCATGACCTGAGCTGAAGGCAGTCGCTTAACCAACTGAGCCACCCAGGCGCCCGCCCTGCTGTATTCTGAACCCAGTGGGGTTTCTGGCTTCCTGTGGGTATCTCGGTGTACTGCGCACCGCTGGCCACAGCATGAAGCACCAGGGCCCCCTTCTGTGGCTGGATCTGCCGGACTAGCTGAGAAGCTGGGATGGGGGAGGCCTGCCGAAAGGTCCCCGATGCTGTAAGTGGTAGAGAATGCTCCAGAAATGCCCCGGCCTCAGAAGGGCTTGCCTGTGTTGATTGTTCCCATGACTTCTGCTGTTCAAGTTCTGAAGCGTTAAGGGGTCAGGGGGCCCTGAAGACCCCGGACCACTGCACTGACCCCCCCGGACCTCTCCTGGTCAGGGGCCTCTGGAGCCAGGTGCTGGCTGGGCCAGGCTGTGTGAGCCAGGCTGGTGGAGGTAAGCCACTATGCAAGCCAAGGGCAGCTGGTATTTTAAAATAGCAACGTTTGGTGCACTAAAAAGCCCCAAAGAGGACCAAGACAATACGCCATTAGGGTGGTATTAGGGGTTGAATTGTGTCCCCTGCAAAAAGATATGTTCAAGTCCCAATCCTTGGGACCTCAGCATGTGACCTTAGTTGGAAATAGGGTCATTGTAGATGTAATTAGTTAAGATGAAGTGACACAGGGCGGGACCCATAATCCCCCGTGAGACCGGTGTCCTTAGAAGAAGAAGACAGATACACACAGGGAGAAGCCAGGTGACGACAAAGGCAGAGACTGGATGTAGAGCCAAGGAACGCCAACGACTGCAGAAAAGCGCCAGAAGCCCGGAAGGGGCAAGGAGGGGTTCCTCTGTAGCTTTCCCAGGGAGCATGGCTTGCCCGACAGCTCATTTGGGACTTCTGGCCTCCAGAACCGTGAGATACATTTCAATTGTTTTTTTTTTTTTTTTTTAAGATTTTATTTATTTATTTGAGAGAGAGAGAATGAGATAGAGAGAGCATGAGAGGGGGGAGGGTCAGAGGGAGAAGCAGACCCCCCGCCGAGCAGGGAGCCCGATGCGGGACTCGATCCCGGGACTCCAGGATCATGACCTGAGCCGAAGGCAGTCGCTTAACCAACTGAGCCACCCAGGCGCCCCATTTCAATTGTTTTAAGCCCCCCCAGCTCGTGGTACTTTGTCATGAGAGCCCCAGGAACCTCCTGCAGGTGGAACAGATATGCATGAAAATGCCTTCTGGAACGTGGTCTTCAGGGGTGAGTGAGTGAGCGAACCTGACACAGTCACACGGAGACGCAGCCACACGGGCTGTTCCGCAGCGTCACCCACAACCTCCTAAAGCAGGGCTGATCATCCTCACTTCGCACATGAAGGAACCGGGGCTCACAGAGGTGACTTCCGGCCTCACGACGGTGGGGGATCCTGATCTCACTGACCACCTCTCCTGCCTCTGCGAACAGGGGCCCGCCTCTCATTTGCGGATGTGTGCAAAACACCGTGATCTGCCCTTAGGCGTGGGAAGAAATCATTACACAGGCCTCCTATCTCTCCCAGGAGCTGGACGAGTAGGTATTGCTACCATCCCCATTTTATTTTATTTTATTTTATTATTTTTTATTTTTTTTAAAGATTTTATTTATTTATTTGAGACAGAGAGAATGAGAGAGAGAGAGCACATGAGAGGGGGGAGGGTCAGAGGGAGAAGCAGGCTCCCTGCCAAGCAGGGAGCCCAATGCGGGACTCGATCCAGGGACTCCAGGATCATGACCTGAGCCGAAGGCAGTCGCTTAACCAACTGAGCCACCCAGGCGCCCCTTTACCATCCCCATTTTAGAGATGAGGCAGTGGAGGCCCAGAAGGGTGAGAAAATTTGCCTAAGGCTGCACAGCTGGGAGGAGGAGTCAGACATTGAATAGGGTCTTGGCCTCCAGGGGAGAAAGGTCTGATCCCAAGGACAGGGACGCCTGTCCCGTGTGGGGAGCTAGGGTGAAGGGAATGTGGGCTGGGGGTGTGTGGGGAAGCCAAGGTGGGGAGGGGGTTAAGGAGTGCTGAACAAAGGCCCCCAGGTGGGGAGACTGCAGGGTAGGTTCTAAAAACAAGGGGAGCCAGTATGTCTGGTGGGCAGAGACCAAGCTAGGCTTTGTGTGGACTGAAGCTTAAATAGTTCTAGGGGCTCTCTTTCCGGAAAAATAATCTAAATCCTTCTTTTGCGTATTTTACAAAACCATTGAGGGGCGCCTGGGTGGCTCAGTCATTAAGCGTCTGCCTTCGGCTCAGGTCATGATCCCAGGGTCCTGGGATCGAGCCCCGCATCGGGCTCCCTGCTCGGCGGGAAGCCTGCTTCTCCCTCTCCCACTCCCCCTGCTTGTGTTCCCTCTCTCGCTGTCTCTCTCTCTGTCAAATAAATAAATAAAATCTTAAAAAAAAAAAAAGTCTGCCTTCGGCTCAGGTCATGATCCTGGGGTCCTGGGATCGAGCCCCGCATCGGGCTCCCTGCTCGGCGGGAAGCCTGCTTCTCCTTCTCCCACTCCCCCTGCTTGTGTTCCCTCTCTGGCTGTCTTTCTCTCTGTCAAATAAATTAAAAAAACAAAAACAAAAACAAAAACAACAAAAAAAACCCCAAACCATTGAACACGCTGATAGGCCATCCCAGAGCCTCGGGAGGAGCTCTTGCAGAGGGGAGGGCCCTGAAGCTTGACCTTCCTTCGGTCCAGGCGGTAGCCTCCGGGCACGCTGCATGGGGGGCGGGGGGGGGGGGGGGCGGCGGCCATGGCTGAGGGTCTGCACTGTATGTGCCGCCCTCACCATCCAGTCAGATGTTGCTGAGCGCCCCCTCGGAGCAGGGATTTGGGCTGATTACACCTCAGCGCCCGACCCCAGGGTGCTCATGGGGGAGGCAGGGGGACCCCACCCCCACCCCCCTGCATGCTGCCCACATGAAGAAGAGAGGGCAGAGGGCCTCACAGACCAGGAAGCTGACTCCCAGGGGACCTTGGGGCAGCCACCTTGCCTCCCCTCGGGGGGCTGGTTCTCGGTTGGCTTCC
The DNA here is from genome assembly GCF_011800145.1 of Mirounga leonina. Lineage (NCBI taxonomy): Eukaryota > Metazoa > Chordata > Mammalia > Carnivora > Phocidae > Mirounga > Mirounga leonina. The sequence continues at coordinate 31,308,622 of NW_023270418.1, read as the reverse complement.
CTCCCCGGACCCTTCTTTGGTCATCTCAAGGGTGCCTGGGGTTGGGGTCACAGGCTCCAAGGCCTCAGACAACTGAGAGGCCTGCCCCAGCCCCCAGGTCTCCCCGTCTATCTGCTGGTCCCCGTGCAGATCACAAGGGGTGGTTTGTCAGAGTCAGCCGGTGGGGGGGTGGAGGATGACACACAGTGAAGGGTGGGGGCAGTGTACCCTCCTTTGCCATGCTGGGTGGCCACAGAGAGAGCACAAAGGCCCTTCTGTGAGGGACAGCCGCTGGTGACTGAAACAGTGTGTATGTGTATGGCTGAGGGGGCACACTCTGCACTTAGGCCCATGAACCACCTGGAGAACTGGCGGTGGAGACCGGGTGGTGGTCCTAGAAGGGGGCCCCCAGTCAGCTGGAGCCTGCCCATGGACAGGACAGGTGGCTCCCCTGGCTTCCAGGGCAGGGAGTGGGATGAGGCCTGGGCAGAGGAGGCAAAGGGGCCGACCTGGAGCCCAAAGTGGAGCAGGGCTGTGGCGGGAGGGGTGGCATGGTGGGCAGAGTAAGATCCCTCCAAGATGTCTGCGTCCCGATCCCCAGAGCCTGTGAATGTTAGGGTGTGTGGCAAAGAGGAATGGAAGGTGCCAGTCAGCCGGCTTTAACAGGGAGATGGCCCCCGATTATCCACACTGGCTTGGAAGAGGAGAGCAGAAAAGAGAGAGATGTGAGGATGTCACTCACCTGCACTGGCTGGAGGCAAAGATGGAGGAAGGGCCACCAGCCAAGGAGTGCAGGCGGCCTCTAGAAGCTGCAGAGGGAAAGGAGCGTCCAGAAGGAATGAGGCCCTGCCAACACCTTGACCCTTGTGCAGTGAGACTCATTTCGGACTTCTGACCTACAGAACTGTGAGGCAATGAATGTGTATGGTTTTAAGCCATTAAGGCTGGGCCCATCTTTTAGGGCTGATGGGGCCTGGGTACGAGGAAGGGGCTCCAGGCTGTTGGCACTCCTTACCCACCAGAGTGGGGGTGCCCGTGCCATCGCCAGGCTCTGGCCTCTCAGGGGGTCCCGTCATCCCTGCCAGCTTCCAGACACAGGGCTTTTAGATGATGGTGAAAATAGCTAAGACCTACCAAGTGCCTAGTCACCGCCAGACCCTCAAGCACTGCAACAACCCTACGAGAAGGGTACTATTCTCAGTCCAATCTTAAAGGTCAAGAAGTGGAGGCTCATGTAAGTGCCCCCAGTGGTGGCATCGTGCTGACCTTGCCAGCTGGAAGACCCCACAGAAGGCATGACTAGGGGAGAGGCGCTGGTCCCAGTCCTCACTGCCACAGAGACACATGGCTTGCTCCTCCTAGCTCCCAAATCGTTCACAGTGTGAACTCCAAACCCCAAATGGTGTGCTCACCCTTCAGGGCCAAAGCCCGTGGCCCCACAACAGGATCCGTGGCAAACGAGCTGCCTCCTGGCCAGGCCCAGGGCATGAGGAGCCCTCCGCGTGGGCGAGAATCACCCAGACCTCCTGGGTTCTCTGGCCTCTTGGCTAAGGTGCTGGAGTCCGGACTGTGCCCGGGGCCCCCTCCCCTAGGTGTGAGGAGGAACGGGGAAGCAGGGGGTCTAACAGGCCATGGCGGCATGGCATACACTCATGGGACAGGGACAAAGGCTCCAGCCTGCTCCCTGTCAGCTCCTTGTTCCCCTGCCTCCCTGCAGACCTCCCCGCTTGGTTCCCACCATGAACCCCCAAACCCCTCCTGGACCTCCTTACCCTGGGAGTCCCTGACCAACCACCGAGACTGGGAAACGTCACTCTGGGCCCTCCATCAAATTCAGCTCAGCAGCGCCGAGAGCTGCATACCTTGATGGGTATCTGATACAAAGCAAACAAGCAGCCTGTAATTGACTCCTGGGGTATAATTAACACACTCTCGTTATTTCGTAACGTAAACCACCCAAAGTTTGTTGGAAATTGATTTTATTATTAAGAAGTCACATGATACAAAAGAATGAGAGTATTCAAAGGGCACTTGGTAAAATACTGCTTTGTCCCAAAGGGCAGGCAGAAAAGGTCACGGCACACAAGGGATGCTCAGAGAACAGCGGAGAGACTGAAGAGTAAGAACAAGTGATGTGTGTCCACGCCAGCAGGCCCACCCCCAACCCACCAGCCTAGCAAATAAACATTCACCTGGGTCAAAACAGTGAGTGGGAGGAGAGAACCAGAGGGCTGGGTGCCAGGCTGGCTGGGCAGCCGCTCCGGTGACTCCAGGAGGGTAGACAAGATGGCCCCTGGCTGGGATGTTCCAAAAGCCTGGGGACCCCAATTTATTTTAACAAACAACAGAGTCTCTACTGCTGGAGGCAAGCCCAGCTCAGAACATCTGGAGCACTCCAAAGTCACCAAAAGGAAGAGGAGGGAGCAGGCTCTGACCCTGGAGGCCAATTTGCATTTCCTCTGCCAAGGCACTCCACAGGGAAGGGAGGACAAAGCAGAGCCCAGCGCTGAGCCGGCCGGCCTCTTCCCTGCAGAAAGTCTCAGGAAGCGCCGTGAGGGCCATGGACCCACCACGGAGGCGCAGAGGGGCTGGGAAGGCCGTCCTCTACCTCCTCTAGGCTGGCTCCTCTGGGAGAAGCCAGGAGGGTGAAGCAGGGGGAAAGGCTACGCCCAGCGCCAGATCTGGCCTCCCTACAATGTCCCTGGAAAGAGGAGACCAGCTGGCATGGGACGTCCCCCGCGCATGGGCCACCCCCAGGGTCAGGTGGATGGACACCACGGTGCCATCTTCAGGGAGAGCCAGCAGCTCCGAGGTTGGTGGGGGCGTCCTCCTCAAGTTACCTCAGAGCTCCCAGGCTTTGTGGAACCGAAGCAGATGAAAAAAGAGCAAAATGAAAACCTGCAGACCAGGGTGGTTTGGGAGCCTCCCCAGGTGTGGAGTATGGGTCTGGTGGGCACATTGGTCCATAGGACAGCCACCTCCAGGCACAGTGTTGTCCCCAAAGGCTGGCAAAAAGGCACTTTCCTTCCGGTCAGAATGTGTCCTGACCACGAGGCCTGAGTGAGGGGCACAGAGTGCTCCCCGAGCCGGGCCCCACCTGGCTCCCTCCAGTTCCGTCCAGCCAGAGAGGGTATGAGTGGGAGGCTTCACCCTCTCTGTCCCTGCTGGAAGGCCTCCTTCTGGCCCCACAGGGCCATGCCCAGACTGGCAGTGGGGGTGGAACGCGGCAGAAGGAAGGCAGGGATGTGGTCACCAAAGTCCGGGGAAATGACCAAGGACACACTGGACCTACGGGTCCCAAACCGTATTCATCGGTCCCCTGCCGGCAGCACTGACACCGAGGATTTCAGAGCAGGGGACACTGTCCATCTTGAGAGGGGCACAAGGGCAAGTCCCTGGCTGGGAGGGGGCGGCCAGAGCCTCCTCCGATGGTCCTGAGACAGCAGTGGGGCTGAGTCCAGGGGAAGGACAGGCAGGCTGCAAGGAGGACCCTGCGCGAGTCCCCCACCAGCCTGTGTGCGGCCCGTGTGCCGTCACAGGCAGAAGCCACTTCTTCCGTGTCGAGGTAGCCCTCCCGCCCAACCCCAGAGCCGCAGCCTGGTCCTGCCCGTCTGGGAGAAGACTGCTGGGCCAGGACCCGCGGCCATGCCCCGCGCCGCTGCCCTCAGCCCTGCTCCAGGCTGTCGGTGGGCTGCACCACGGTGTAGCTCCCCTGGGCCGTGGACAGCTGCCGGCTGAAGAAGGATGTGGTGCGCTTCGGCTTCACCCGCTTGATCTGCTGACCTATCAAGGAAAAAAGAACACGCTGAGGGCGGGCTTCCCAAGGTGCGATGGTCCAGGCCCCCAGTGGAGCCAGACGCTGGCTCCTTCCAGAGCCTGTTCAGACGGAGACCCCCTCGTGGCAGCCACGAACTGTCTGAGCCTCAGCCCCGCACGGAAGCTCTTCGAGCCGCGTGGCCAGCCTCCCGAATCAGAGGCAAATCTGGGTTTGCATGTGATGTCGGGCCAGCTATGCTGTCCAAGGGGCTTTTGCTCAAACCAGTTCAAGAACAGACCAAAGAAATAAAACACCTACAACACGGACGGCTGGCTGAAGGTGAGCCTCAGTAAGACAAAAAGAATTCTTACAAGTTAGAATTTCAAGCCAGGTGACAAGGTCAACACCAACTGTCCTAATGCACCTTTGATATGATGTGATAAAAACGGCACTTTACCTCCGGGACCTTCCTCCCCAGCGCACAACCCCTGCCTGAGCACGAGTAAAGCATCAGGCAAATTCCAGTAACGTGGCATCCTACGGTATCCCCGAGCAGTCCTCCTCCAAACTGTCAAGGTCATTGAAACCCAGGGAAATCTGAGAAACCTTCACAGCCCGGCGGTGCCTACGGAGACTTGACAACTAAATGTAGTGTGGCATCCTGGATGGGAGCCTGCCACTGGAAAGGACATTAGGCTAAAACGAAGAACTTTAGTTAATAATACTGTATCCGGGGACGCCTGGGTGGCTCAGTCGTTAAGCGTCTGCCTTCGGCTCAGGTCATGATCCC
>NW_023270418.1:31275846-31303696 GCF_011800145.1 Mirounga leonina | reverse complement strand
GTCTTAGTTACTGCATTTAGAAGCTTATTTTGGAATAATTCTAGATTTATCGAGAAGTTGCAGAGATAGTAATACAAAGAGTTCCTATATGCCTTCATCCAGCGTCTCATGATGCTGGCTGCCATCCTCCGTTACCATCGTATGTTTGCCAAAACTAAAAAATAAACACTGGTGCCACATGATTAACTAAAGCACACACGTCAAGACTTCACCAGTTCTTTCATAAACGTCTGTCTGCTCCAGGGCTCGGTCTGAGACACCACGCTGCATTCAGAGCACTGCCCGTTTACCAGCTGCCCTGATTCCACCGGACGTGGCCCCACTGTTTCTGTACCCACACCTGAAATAACAGACATAGGCAGTTTCTAGGGTGTCACATCTGGACACGGCCGCAAGGAACACATCTGTGGACATGGCAGTGACAGGGACAGCAAAGGATGCCAGGGCCCCAGAGGCCCCCATTCCCAGTCCCAGAGCTCACAAGACGCGACCCTCACCCGGCTTCACGCCCTCTCTCTAGTTAGGTCCCTGCCAGCTGGACCCTAACTCGCTGTCTCCGAACTGCTCAGCAGCCCTGTCCCTGGGGCCCCCGTGGCGGGCGCGTGCGTGCTCACCCTCCTCCACGTAGTCGATGGTGGAGAGATGCTGGAGGCGGCTGCATACCACGCTGCCCTGCCTCCGCAGCGGTGGGCGCTGAGCGGGGGGCGGCGGGGAGCCAGTGGCGGCGGGGGGGCCGGACACGTTCTCTTGGGGGGCGGCGGGCTCTGACGTCTGGTTCAGCTCAATGCAGTACTCGATGAGGCTGCTCATCAGCTCGGCCTGGGGAGGAGAGAGGGGCCACGCTGAGGCCTCCTGAGGCCCAGCCTTTCCATACTCCGTGGAGTGAGTTGGATGAGATGGACGGGCCCCTGCCTTCTGCTGGGGCAGGCAGATGACAAACATCATTTACACAAGAAAAGGAAGGCGGGGGGGGGGGGGGAGTCGGGTGCTCTGGGGGCGACGACAGGGGAGGCATCCATCTGGGGTGACTTTAGAGGTCAGTCCTGATGGACGAGTAGGGGTCCCCGTCTCAGGTCTGGGAGGTGGGGTGGGTAAGAAAGCATTCTTGGCAGAAGGCCCAGGCCCAGAAGGCTGAGTGCTGTGGGCTGCAGCAGTCAGGCCAGAGGGGGAAAGAAGCTCAGCTGTTACCGGAGGGTGAGGAAGGGAGGAAGAGGACCCAGGCGGGGCTTTCTGGGTTGTAGGAACGGAGACTTGTCTGAGAGAAGAACCTGCAGGCCTATAAGGAAGGTGGTGGCCAGGCCACACGGGGTGACGGTAGGTGGCTGCCTCTGAGCCCATTCTTCAAAAGTGCTACCTTCTCAACAAATTTGACATGTAACACATGTTGACAGAAAAGGGGAAGTGACCGGCTGTCAGCGAGCACGGTCTGGACACCATATGATGGGGACGCCAGGGGTCGGATGAATCCACAGACAGGAAGCTGTCAGCGGGCGGCGTCCCTTAGTTGCAGAGTGGCTACCCCATGTCAGGTGCTGTGATGGGCCGTGGGACACGGCAGCGACCGAGGCGGGTCGACGCCTGCTGGTGCTTCCAAGAAGAGGACCGACAGGAAGAGCGGGGTCAGAGGCCAAGGGGATGGCCCCACGGTGACACAGAAGTGGCCTGGTGCCTGCCCCCACCCAGTGCAGCCCAGGGTGGCCCTGCAGCAACACAACCCATACTGGGGAGGGGGCCCAGGAGCAAAAGCCAGCATCCATTCTCCACACCTGCCTCCTTTTGTCACTGAGACTCCGCCAAGCAGACCTACAGTCAGTCGGCTGGAGAACAGGACGGCAGCCAATGGGGACAGAGGGCCCTGGGCTGTAAGCACAACAGGGAGCCCTCTCAGTTCCTTGGGACAAGGCCTCAATCACAGTGCGATGCTCCCTGACGGTCAGGGGGCCTGCCACTGAAACTACACCACGTTTGACAAAATTAACATCCACTCAAGATGCTTGGCAAACCAGGAATAGAAGGGAACTTCCTCGACCCAGTGACGGTGTCTCTGAAAAACCTGCAGCTAAACCCATACTTATTTCGAGCAAGACTGAACATACTTCCCCCTGAGGTCAGGAGCAAGTCGGGATGTCTGCTCACACCTATTCAACACCGTCCTGGAGGTCCGAAAGAGTGCAATTAGGCCAGACAGAGGCACGCAGACTGGAAAGCCAGAATACAACTGTCCCTATTCACAGACGACACGGCTGTCTACAGAGAAAACCCCAAAGAATCTGCAACAAAACTAACAGAACCAGTGAGTGAGTTTAACAAAGTGGCAGGGCATATGAGTATGCAGATAACAAAATCAGCTGTATTTTTTTTTTTTTAAGATTGTATTTATTTATCTGACAGAAAGAGAGCACAAGCAAGGGGAGCGGCAGGCAGAGGGAGAGGGAGAAGCAGGCTCCCCGCTGAGCAGGGAGCCCGATGTGGGGCTCAATCCCGGGACCCTGAGATCACAACCCGAGCTGAAGGCAGACGCTTAACCGACTGAGCCACCCAGGCGCCCCTCAGCTGTATTTCTACATACCACAATGAACAACCGAAAATTGAAATGAAAAGTCATGGTGTTTCTCCCTTTCTCTTCTTCCTGTTGTCTAGCATGTAGATGTGATGGCTGGAGTTGAAGCAGCTCTCCTGGACCATGAGGTGAATTTAAAGGTATGGCAGAGCAACAAGGTAAAGGACTCTGAGTTCACAACAACAGATCTGGACTGGACTGCCTACCCATAATGTTATTTGAGAGAAGAATAAACTTTTATGTCACTAAAAAAAAATTAAATAAATAAAAAGTATCATCTACAGTAGTACCAAAAAGAGAAAGAAAGCAAAGCAAAGCAAAGAAATACTTAGGGGTAAATATAATAGAAGATGTACAATATCTCTATGCTGACAACTATAAAATATTAGTGAAAAAAATCAAAGACAAATAATGGCCTGGAAGACTTAGGATGTCAGTTCTCTCCAAATTAATCTACAGATTCAATGCAATCTTAATCTAAATCCCGGAAGGTTTTTTTGGGGAAAGAAGGGCAGAAATCAACAAGCTTATCCTAAAATGTATATGGAAATGCAAAGGAACCGGAATAGTCAAAAACAATTTTGAAAAAGAACAAAGTTCTGGAAATCATACTACCTGATTTCAAGACTTACTATAAAGTTTCAGTAATCAATACAGTAGTATTAGTGAAAGACAAACACATAGATCAAGGGCACAGAACAGATAATCCAGAAATAGAACCCCACACACTTGGCCAATTGAAATGCAAAAGGAGGGTGCCTGGGTGGCTCAGTTGGTTAAGCGACTGCCTTCAGCTCAGGTCATGATTCTGGAGTCCCGGGATCGAGTCCCACAACAGGCTCCCTGCTCAGCAGGGAGTCTGCTTCTCCCTCTGACCCTCCTCCCTCTCATGCTCTCTGTCTCTCATTCTCTCTCTCGCAAATAAATAAAATCTTAAAAAAAAAAAAAATGCAAAAGAGAGGGGTGCCTGGGTGGCTCAGTCGGTTAAGCGGCTGTCTTTGGCTCAGGTCATAATCCTGGGGTCCTGGGATCGAGCCCCATGTCCGGCTCCCTGCTCAGTGGGGAGCCTGCTTCTCCCTCTCCCTCTGCCTGCCGCTCTGCCTACTTGTGCTCTCTCTCTCTCTGTCAAATAAATAAATAAAAATCTTTAAAAAAAAAAAGAAATGCAAAAGAGACACAAGGGCAATTCACCGAAGAAAGAGTAGTCTTTTCAACAAATAACACTGGAACAAAAAGAAAAAGAGAGAATCTTGATCTATATATCACACTTCATGTAGAAAAGTAACTTGAATCACAGACTTAAAATTATAAAATGTCTAGTTTCTGAAATTTTATTAAGAATTAGAGGGGCACCTGGATGGCTCAGTCATTAAATGTCTGCCTTCAGCTGGGGTCCTGATCCCAGAGTCCTGGGATCGAGCCCTGCATCAGGCTCCCTGCTCCGCGGGAAATCTGCTTCTTCCTCTCCTACTCTCCCTGCTGTGTTCCCTTTCTCGCTGTCTCTCTCTGTCAAATAAATAAATAAAATCTTAAAAAAAAAAAAAAAGAATTAGAAGGGCACCTGGGTGGCTCAGTCGGTTAAGCATCTGCCTTCAGCTCAGGTCATGATCTCTGGGTCCTGGGATCGAGCCCTGCGTCGAGTTTCCTGCTCAGTAGGGAGTTTGCTTTTCTTTCTTTCTTTTTTATTTTATTTTTTGGAGGAGTTTGCTTTTCTATTTCTCTCTCCTTCTGCCCCTCCCCACGGCTCATGCTCTCTCTCTCAAATAAATTAAAATCTTTTTTTTACTTTATTTATTTTTTAAAGATTTTATTTATTTATTTGAGAGAGAGAGAATGAGAGAGAGAGAACACCTGAGAGGGGATAGGGTCAGAGGATGAAGCAGACTCCCTGCCGAGCAGGAAGCCCGATGCGGGACTCGATCCAGGGACTCCAGGATCATGACCTGAGCCGAAGGCAGTCGCTTAACCAACTGAGCCACCCAGACGCCCTATTTTATTTATTTTTAAAAAGATTTTATTTCTTTATTTGACAAAGACACAGCGAGAGAGGGAACACGATCAGGGGGAGTGGGAGAGGGAGAAGCAGGCTTCCCGCCGAGCAGGGAGCCTGATGCGGGTCTCAATCCCAGGACCCTGGGACCATAACCTGAGACGAAGGCAGACGCTTAATGACTGAGCCACCCAGGTGCCCCAAGCTGAGTGTATTTATTTCGCTCTGGAGAAAGTGAAACTCTAGGGAGAGCTAAGGGGAGGCTACCTGATGCCTTGGTGGGGCATGACTCTGAAAGCAATAAGAAATGTACAAAACGATGAATAAAAAAAAAAAAAAAAAAAAGACAACCCCAAAGAAAAACTGGCAAAGACTTCAACAGACAGGATCTCCAGATGGCAAGGAAATACATAAAAGCTGCTCAACGTCATCAGACAGGGGGGAGATGGCAACAAAAGCCATGTGGAGATTTGGGGGGTGATGCAAGTTACTCCAATAAAAAACAGACGAAAGGTGTAAACAGACGTGTCAGGTCTGGGAAGATACCAGCTTAGCAAATGAGCTGCTCTGTCGCCCGACTGTGCTGGTTACACGGGCACGTCGATGTGTCAGAACTTACTGCTAAAACGGGTGCTGACTGTAAATTATACCTCAGTACAACGGACTGAAAAATAAAGGAAAAAAACATCAGGAGATCGCGCGACTCCCCCTCCAGAGCGGCTAAGAGGATGCGGGGCAGGCTCACAGGGGCATGACCGCTGGGGACAGCTGGCCCTTCCGCTCCTGCACATGGGCACGAAGGACACGTGTGACCGTGGCAGTGTTGCTGGCAACGGTCCCAAACCGGAAACCCAGGTGTCCCTCAGTGATGGAACGTGGAAGTCAAGACTGGCGAATCTGGATGCTGGAAGACCAGAGAGCATCTCGAAAGATCGAGCAGCTCCTACCCGGGCGAGGACAGAGCGGAACGGACCAGAGAGAAGAGAACACCCTGCTGCTAGAAGGTTCAAAACCAGCCAGAACGACTCCACGTGAAACAAGTCAGGATGGGGGTCCCCTGGTGGGGGAGAGGGAAGGCCTGGGAGGGGGCTTGAGGGGTCTCCTGGGGTCCTGGTTCTATTTCGCAGCCTGAAAGGTGTTACATAGGTTTATTTTGGGAAAACCTGTTGAGCTATACACTTAGGATTTGGGCGCTTGTCTCTATGTATAATTCAATAAAATATTTACTTTAAAAAAGGGATCTAGGGTGCCCCAGATGGCGGCCGGGGCAGAGGTGTGCTTTCAGGGGCAGGAATCCCGACCAGTGTCAGTGCCGGGCGGGAAGGACAAGGTGTGGGAGGGAGGCCTGTGCCATGACCAGGGCGGGAGCAGGAGGGCCAGGGGTGGGCGCTGAGTAAAGGGCATGAAACAAAGGCCCTCTGGGGCCTTCGCCCTACCCTGCCTGCCCTGCTCCGAGAGCACCCAACTCCCAGGGGGCCTCGGACAGAGAGCCAGTGCGGGCTGGTCACAGAGCGCCGGGAAGCCCAGGGAGGCGCCAAACCAGGCCTTCTGACTCACAAGGTGGCTCCAGGTCAGCTGGTGTCAGCCCCTCCCTGGTCCCCAGGCCCTCAGCAGCCCTCTCAGCTCCTCGTCAGCCAGCCTGGAGCCTCCAAGAGTCTGGGGCGCCCTGCGCCCAGCTACCCTGCCCCCACCCCACCCCAGTGCCGGCAACGCCCACTACCTGCTTGGAGTAGATCTTGAGGAGCTTGTTGACCGGTGTGCCCTCGTTGTCCCCATCAAACTCTAGCCACAGGACAGACTCCTCCTCCTCGGGGGAGGTGTGGTCCCACGACAGCTCCTGGAAGCGCAGGCCCAGCAGAACGTGCTGCCCAGAGGGAGACGCAGAGCTTGGATTCGGCTGAGCGGAGTCCATTCCTCTACCCTGTCCCGCTCAGGTGCCACCAGGAGGGGACACCTGGCCAGGCTATTTACCTCTAAGGCTGAATCTAAATTCCTGTGCGAGTCTCTCCGAGGCGTCCCTGCTTTCATCAGACCCTCACAGGGGACTGTGGTCTGGGGAGGTGACAGCTCCTAAGCTGCCACACTTCTCACCAGCGGGCCAAGCCCCTGACAGCTGGGGCAGTCACACGGGGGGAGCGACAGGTGGGAGGGGCAACCTTCTCCAGGAGCTCAGCTGAGTAGCATCTCAGCAGGAGGCTGAGCTGGGCTCTGGGCCCAGGTGCCCAGGAGGGGCTGAGGTCCCACTCTGGGGACAAGCGGCAGTCACCCAACACTTGCCCGCTGGCTTAGGAGAGATTCCTGCCCAAGTGCAAATCACCCCACAGGGCGGGATGCGGATGCGACCTTCTACATAGGGAACCAAGAGAGAGCCTGCGCCAAACATGGGGCGGTGGGTAGGGGGCGGGGAGAAGCAGGACTCAGGCAATCAAGGAGGGCTTCTAGTTGTGAGGCTTTTCTGGAAAACCAATAGCGAGTCTCTAGCCATTGGTCCAACAGAGCGGCCAGGCCGTGCCAGATTCCCTCCACTCAGAGGGTTAATCCCAGCTGCAGCCTCCCCCTGCCCCGGTCACCCTCCTGCTTCAGCCTGTTAGGCAGAGAAGCTGATCTAGAGCAGACCTCAAGGAAGCTCCTGGATGACACCGGAAGCCCCAGGACATCGGAGGGAGGGAGGCCAGATGAGCCATCTAGTCTGCCTCCAGGCCAACCACGGGCCCAGGAGAACCAGGAAGGCCTGGGTTAAGGGCCCTACTCCCTCTCCAGTGAGGCCCCCCGCCCCCCACCCAGGTCCCGCCCTGGAGGAGCTGGAGGTACCTTCTCCCTGCTGTCAATGACGTGCACGCCTTCCAGACTGATGGCCACAGCCACTGGCTTCCGCCCACCCCGATGCAAAAAGCCCTGGGCCGGCTTGTCAACCTCGCCATGGAAGAAGGCGCACCTGCGGAGGGGAACTGCCGTTAGCCTGTCACCTCGGGCACCAAGAACAGACGGGCCAGGGTCTGGGCTCCATCACCACAGTGCTCTGGCCAGGCCCTGTCCCGGGCACATGAGAAGTTTAAGCTGTTTTGGTGACTGAAGGGTGAACGAAAACTGAGAAGGGAGTGGGAGGGAGGCTTCCTGGAGGTGGTGGCAGCTGCGCTGGTCACGCAGGACAGGAAGGTTTGAACAGGCAGGGGGAGGAACTGAGGGGCACAGAGAAGGGTGGGCACTGCAGATGGAGGGAAGAGCATGAACCTGGGTGTGGGACAGCAAGTTATGTTCGGGGAACGGCCTGGAGCCCCAGGACTCAGGCTGAGGCTGCAGGAGGCGGCCAGGCTATGTCAGGGTGGGGAGAGCCCCGTGGCCCGTGCCTGTCAGGCCACGACCCTTCAGGAGCAGTGGGGTCCAGCTGCCCCTGTGTGGGGGGCCCATGAAGGAGCACCCCGGGAGGCTTCGGGCTCGACACCGAGAAGGGGATGGGACAGGGTGCAGTGGCCCTGATATGCCATCTCACTGAGCTGCCACCCTCTCATGGCCCTGTCGTGTCCTTCCCCCTCCTATGGCTGCCTGGCCCATCGCCCCCTTGCACCAGGCTCAGCCAGAGCCCTTGCTGAATCCCGCTCTGTGACTGCCTGTACCCTCGCCCCGGGGCGGGCCTGGGGACATGCACATGCTACCTCCCATCCCCAAGAGCAGCCTCACTCCTGTCGCGGACTCCTACTTCACTGAGTCCCTGAAGCGACCCGGGGCAGCCACTTGCCTGCCCTCACCTACCCCACTTTGTCGCCGATCGTCTGTCTGCACACACGCATTTCACCCATCATAAAAATCGAAGACCTTCTGCCCCCACTCCAGCCACAAATGCTGCACCTCTTGACTCCATTTCATGGCACTGACCCCTGAAGGAGTTGGTCACACTCGCTATCTCCGGTCTTTTCTCCCTCTCCTCCACCCATTGCCACCCCCATGAGGCTGGAGCCAAGGTCAACTATCGGCCTCACAGGGGATGTTGAACTTGACCTGGAAGCAGCAGCATGGGATGCCTGGTCACTCCCTTGTAGGACACTTCCCTTTGCCTGGCTCGTAGACTCACCTGCCCGCCTTGCTGGCCCGGGTCCTCCTCATGCCTGGTCCACACTCATCTCCTTGGCCACATCTTGGGGCTCCAGGTTTCAAACCACCCAAATGCTGATGCCCACCAATTATGACCCGACTCTAGACTCCGAAACCTGAATGTCTGCTCGGAATCGCCAGGTGGGTATCTAGCAAGTATCTCAAGATCAACACATCCAAAACCAAACCCCCAACCTTCCCCAACCCGCTCCATGGCCCGGGCCCATCTCGGCTGATGACAATGCCATCCTCCAGTCGCTTCTCCTCTCCTTCATCCGTTCCACTGCACATCCATCTCGCAAATTCTGTCGACTCTACTCTCAACATCTCTGGCGTTATCACCGCCTGGCCTGAGCCGTATCTCCTCTTCCGAGTACGGTCATGCTGTCCCCACTGGTCGCCCGGCTGCCCCCCTGCCTGCCTGCCTGCAGTCTGTTCCTACCTCTGCTGCTGTCTCCCTTCCCACTGGAACGTCAGCCTCACCAGGCAAGGGCCAGGCCTCTCTGCCCCCGAGGTACTGGCAGCGCCCAGAATGCCACGGTAGGTACACAGGAGCCACCGAGCCGATGTGGACAGCGTGAGAGAGAGAACCGGCTCAGTGGAAGGTCAGCAGGTCCACCGACCCAGTGACTATGGCGGGTGGAAGCAGAGGACCCGTCTGGTGGCCTGGCCTGTGACGGGAGCGAGGGAAGGATAGGCGTCCAGCTCGGTACCCGTGGGGCCCGGGGTGCTGGCACGAAGACACACCTCACGTGAGGACAGAGCTTGGCTGGCGCAGAGATGGGCACCCTGGCAGGCTGTGCTGGCAAAGGCCAAGACAGACCGCTGGGCTGCCGGGGGGAGGGGACAGCAGAGCCCCCGGGGCTGCGGCTGCCCGTGAGGATGCCAGCCAGGGAGTCGCTCACCCGTAAAAGGGCAGCTCGTGGCTCTTGAGGAGGTAGGCGCGGTAGTGGGGGCTCAGGGAGGCCCCATGCTCGCTGTCGCTGCCAATAGCTTCCTTCACTTGGCCATAGGCGTTCAGCAGGCCCTCCTCGCCTGTCCCCGCCTTGGCCCCTCGGCTCCGGAGGGCAGCAAAGAGCCCGTGGCCCCGCTTGCAGAGGTGGGCGGGGAGGAAGGAGTCCAGCTTCTCCCTGCAGAGGAAGGAAGATGGGTGCCCGGCATGAGGAGGGGCTCCGGCACTGGGGGCCGAGGGCTTCAGGGGGTGGCACGCTCCCGGGCAAGGGCAGGCGAGGCCCCGGACCAGGACCGCGGGCCCAGCAGCACGCCTGGTGGGCGAGGGGCCTGAAGGGCAGGCCGGGAGACCAAGAGGGGAGCTGCGAGCAGGCCCGGCTCCCGGCCAGCCCGTGGCTGGAGGGTTTCAGCGCAGCTCCCGTGTCACCGACTCGGAGAGGTTTGGATTTCCGAGCTAGTGGAACTTTGACAGCGAAAACACGGTGTGGCAAGTGACCTATAGCTCTCCACATATTTTCTGCCAAAGAGGGATATATTAAAACAAAAACAAAAACAAAACCCACCACCAACCCACAATCCGTCAGCACAGGTTCGAGAAGGAAAGGCTTCCAATCACGCAACCGTGAAGCAGGCAGCCGGGGTACCGCACTGCTCCCGGGCCGAGCGCAGCCGGGGCTCTGTCTCGGGGCAGCGAGCACCTTCTCAGGGGTTCCCCGCGGATAAAACAAGAACGCTAACCGCTACTTGCGTGGAAGGGCGGCGGCACGGGCCTGGCACCAACTGTCGCTGAGGATGCCATTCTCACCTCAGAGGGGAGGGGTTCTGCTGCCCGAACGCCCCAGGCCACCGGCAAAGGCAGCCCGGCCAGCAGCAGGGCTGAGGCGGGGACGGAACGCGTGCTGGCCCGAGGCCCAACCGTGGGGCGGTGTGAGGAGGGGTGTCTAGGGGGCGCCACCCTTCTCGGGGCTGCCATGGCTTTCGTGGCTTGTGCCCCCAGATGCCTTCTTCCAGCCACAACTGTCACTTGTCATCTGGAAATCCAGGCTTCCTCACTCCCACCATGGGGGCTGTACGGGCTCAGGGCCCGCCTCTCAGCGCCCTGGTCACGGTGTCCCCTTCGGGTGGACCTGAGGCTCCAGCCAGGGGAAGGGGACGTCGGCGTGAGTCTGAGGACTCTGGTGTGTAAGGGGAGAGGCCTCTCCCTGCCAATACGCAACTCTTGTGGCTACCTGGCCTGCCTGAGTGCGAGCCGGCCCAGAGGACACAGGGCCGCACCAGGAGAAGGAGGACTGTCCGTTGCTCAGGCTGACAGAGTCCCTCGAGCATAAACGCTTTGGGCTGTGTTTGTTATCAGCTGCAACGGCAACAGCCATGCCCCAAGGCTGGGGCTCCTATGGCCACCAGCCCAGCTGGGGAGCCCTGAGGCTCAACTGAGCGGGGTGGTCCATGCGGGGCCCCAGCTGCTGGTCACCCGGCACAGGGCCCTGTCTCTGCGCATCGTCTCCTCCGACACACTGTCCCCTGCAGTGCTGGGGTGGGGCGGGGCGTGGGTCTATGAGCAGGTTGTGTTGAAGTTCATCTCCACCAGGGTTATCTCTGAACCTCAGGATCATGGTTCATGGAGGTCGGAGGATGGCCTGGTCTGCTTCCAGGGCAGATTCAACTGACACAGCGAGGAGTGCGGCCTCTTGAGGGGGGGTGGGAAGCATAGAGCCAGCGTGCTGGGGTGTCTGAGGAATGGCGCCTTGTCCCTGGAGTTTGGGACAAAGCTGGGCTGTCACTGGTGACGGGGGGTCAGTATGTGCTCAGTCCCGGCTGCAACCCCAGAAGAACAAGCTCAAGCCCCTCCTGACCTCAGGTGGAGGCTGGGCTCCACCCTCACACACACCTGGGGCTCCTCTCCCAGATGTCACTTCACCCAAACCTCCCAATTCTCAGGCCCCTCGGCCCACTGCAGATGAGGGCAAGGAGGCTCAGAGAGGTGGGGTGACTTGCCCAAGGTCACACAGCATCAGGGCCAGCCCCAGGGCCGAGGCCTCCTGACTCTCGATCTTGGAAGATCACCTGGAAGTAGGATTCCGGGGCAGCCCTCCCCACCCCGGGCCCCTGCCCCGGGTCACACGGGCCCTCACCTCAGGGTGCAGGCAGTGGGCTGGCCCGGCTGGTAGGGCCCCAGCTGCACACGGCACACCAGGGCGCCCAGGGCCTCACAGTCCTCCAGGTCACACGGGTACCGTGCGGCCAGGACGTTGCCTTTGGCCTCCTCGTAGAGCAGCCGCAGGACCTCCTCATCGTGGATCTGCGGGCCGGCGCGGTAGGGAGGGGCTGCTCAGCTGGGTCGGCGCACCAGCGCCCAGGGCTCTAGGGACACAGGGCACCAGCGATGGGTGGTCCCACCCGGGGCTCACGGCCTCACCTGGAGCTCCCGCCGCTTTGGGAAAAACACGTTCCTTCGGAACTGCAGGGAAGGCTCATCTGAGGAGAGAGGCTGGGGTCACTGCCTGGCCCCCCTGCCCGGCCCAGCCCGGCCCTCACTCCCCCCGACCGACAGGACCTGAGGGCCGTCCCGAGAGTGGGACGCCTGGCTCATCTCAACGTGCTTGCTGTCCCCCGCCCCCCCCCGCCCCAGCCACCCTCTCCCGGCTTCCCCTCAAGGAACCTGTAAAAGCTGGTAACTGAGGCCCAGGGGCCCGAGGGGCTGTCCCCCCCACTAACCCACGGCCACGTGGTCGGCAGGGGCGTCCGTGAAGCGCAGCAGCAGTTCGGGCCACTGGCGGCCCAGCTTGTAGGGCTGGTGCTTGGGCTTCAGCTGCACCTCTGCAGGACGAGAGGGCCTGCGTCTGTGGCCTCGGCGGGACGACTGCCGCCCGCTGACCCAGCAACAGGGACGGCAGTCGTGGCCGACGGTTTTTTCTTTTTAAGATTTATTTATCTATTATTTGAGAGACAGAGAGAGAGAGAGGGAGAGAGCGCGTGCGTGCGCACATGCAGGGGGTGGGGGGGAGGGAGAGAGAGAGAGAGTCTCAAGCAGATCCCCCATTGAGTGCGGAGCCTGATGCGGGGCTCGATCTCACGACCCTGAGGTAACGACCTGAGCCGAAACCGAGAGTGGGTCGCTCAACCGACTGAGCCCCCCCGGGCGCCCCAGTCACAGTCAGTATTAACTGAGCAGGTATAAGCTTCCAGAAACACTTCCAGCGGATTACATGCATCTGCCCCGTGATAACAGTATCACGCGTATGGAGAAACGAGATTCAGAGAGGTTAAGTTACTTGTCCAAAGTCACACAGGGGAGAGAGGGTCGGGCCCCAGGCAGCGCCAGCCTCTGACTATGGCACCGAGGGTGGGCTGGAGCGCAGGCTCTGGCCGATAGAAAGTGCCAGGGATGGTGGTACAGACGAACCCCACAGGGCCTCAGGAAGCAGAACCCAAAGCTGGTAACTGAGGCCCAGAGGCCCAAGGGGCTGCCCTCCCCTGCCCCAGCCTGGGCCTCCCCGTCACCAGGCCTGACCTCCGGCTGACCTTCATTCCATGCCATCCAGCTCCCCCACCTCATTTCCTTCTTGTTTCCCTCTCCCACTCTGCTCCTGCCATACCGGCCTTCTTCAATTGCTTGAACCTTCCCAGCCTGTCAGTGCCTCAGGGCCTTTGCACTTGCTGTTCCTCCTGCCTCAGGCACTCTCCCTCCCCAGACCCTCACATGGCTGGCTGGCTTGGGTCTTGGTTCTAGTGTCCCCTTCCCCAGACCCTTCATTGAGGCAGCGCCCCCATCACCTTCCACCTCGCCAACTGCACCCTCATTTGGTTGCTTTTACCACCATCTGATGTCACCTCCCTGTCGATGCCCCACTAGCCAGTGAGTCCTCAGGTCACTCTGGCAAGAGTGGCTTTGTCCCATCCACTGCTGTACCCCTGGCCCGCCACAGGCCCTCACAGAGGTGGGCAGAGTGGCCAAGTGCACCACTCACACCCGGCCCCTTGACTCTGGGCAGCCAGCTGGCCTCGGGACTCAACACCCTGGGCCAGGAATGAGAAAGTGCTTTCACCTCATGTGCCGGGGACCATGGCCTTTGAGAAGTCAGAGGCCATTTCCAAGCCATCAGTGATGAATGAGTACGGCTGCTATGGATAAAAGAGCAAGGAATGGTAACATCTATGCCATCAACTGACTTCCCCTGCCTTCTGACCTCGCTTCTGAGCCCTATCTCCCTCCTTGACCCCCCACCAGAGGGCCCGGTGCCGGCTTAAAGTCAAAGGTCCTCATCTCTGTTCTCTGGGCTTCCATCTGGCCCCTGATGCTAACCAAAACAGTAGCCACAGTCCTCAAACTGACCTCCCTCCTGCCCGCAGCCTCTCCCATCCACCCCTGCATTTGGCTTCCTCACACCCCTTCTCCTCCAATGCTTCTCAGATTTAGATTTCCCAGCGGCTCCTCAGCCCTCATTTCCAACCCAGATCCTTGACCACACCCATCCGTCGCCACCCCTGCCTCACCACTCCCCAGGAGGGGGACTGGCTACGCACCCCCAACGATAGGGTCCTCTCCCCTCCAAGAGAGGCTCCCTTTGCAACCCCACCGACCCGGCCACTCAGTGGGGCCTCTGTGTGCTCTCTGCCTGGACACTCCTAGGATGCCAGAGCTAGAGGGCACAGAGACCACCCACGGAACAGGTGGAAAACTGAAGCCCAAAGAGGGACAGTGCCTGCCCAAGGCCACCAAGAGTTAGTGGCTAAACCAGGATCCGAGCTCCTGTACTGCATTTTAGACAGTGAGGTCCCTAAGTGCAGGACACTTTCAGTCCTGCTTCCCACTGTGTCCCCAGCGTTTAGATCACCGGCCAGCAAAGGGGTGCTGGAGGTGGCTCTACCTGATGAGCTGGGACCCCTGGAGACACTGAGGAGGAGAGTGGACCCGGGACAATGGTGCCCTTCCTTCTGCCTACAGCCCAGTCCTGACCCTGAGCCCCAGCAGCTCAGAGGACTCCCATGATCACAGCAGGACCCTGACCCTGAGGTCCCACACACTTTCGGGTGGGGCCTTCCCCTGGAGGTTTTCACCCAACGAGACTGGTGGTCCCTGGAGACTCCTCCACGCAGAGTGACAAGGGCACTGAGGATAAACACTCCCCAAACAGCCAGCTTGTAAGGCGGTTCCAGCAGGCTGCACCCCGTCCCTGCCTGATAGCCCTGGGGCATCTGTCACTGCTTAACCCACTCGGGGTTGGGGGCAGCCAAGGGTTCCGAGGGACCCGAGTCAGAGCTGAAATGGCCTCTCAGGCTTCCTGAAACCCAGCCTGGGAACCAAGTGGGTGCTGACTTCAGGCTGGGGCCTCTAGCCACCCTTGTCCTGGACAGGGCGGTGGCCCAGGGTGACCCTGCCGGCCACAAAGGCAGCCCATTCATGTTCTTGCGAGGGGGGAGCAGGAATGTGATGAACAGGGAGTGGGGGCGGAGGAAGCAGGAGGAGGAGACAAGGGGCCCAGCTGCAGGGACAGGGAGCCTGAGGCGGCACGGGGGCCAGCCACCCCCCGCCTCCCAAAGATACAAACCAAGGGGCCCACAGTTCCAACCAATACCCGGAGGGTGATAAAGGGGCAGCTGGGCTGGGTGGGGAATGGGTGGAGGAGACATGTCAGCAGGAAGAGGGTGGGTGAGAGCAGCAGCTGCACAGGAAGCTTCCATGGGGGGGGGGGAACGGACAGGACGCAGACACATGGGAGGGGCACTCCCTCTCCTACTAGGCTGCCAGAGGTCCCCCTCTAGGGTAGAGGCACATATCCCACTGGCCTCAAGAAAGAGGTAACTGCTAGGGGTCCCGAGGGACCAGTCACCCCCTTCTTGCCCCTGTTCCTCTACAAGAAAGGAGAGTATTTAAGCTCAGCAGACATGCCTGGCCCTGGCACCTCTTGGGGCCTCCTCTCCTTTGACCCCCTTCCTGTGCAAGCAGCAGGTTAGAGGCCCTATTTGGAGGCCCCAGGGACCTCCCCTGCCCCCACTCCTGCTCCAACCCTGCCTTGCGATCTCAGCCTGAAAGGGCAGGACACAGATGGTCCTGGACCAGAAGCCAAGCAGGGTTGCAGAAAAGGCGGGTTCCCACCTGTCCCGCCCCCCCCACCTTCAGGGGTGGCTGCTTCCCGGGCCAGGTCCCCCCTTCCTCCCTGTCCCCAAGGAGCAGGATGCAGTTCCTGCTTCCATTCTGTTCTGAGTCCTACTACTCACTGAACCCACCACTCCAAACCTCAACTTCTTCATCTGCAACACAGAGCTGGGCCACTAGGGTAAGAAGAAATTCCACTCAAGAAATGCCAGCTCAGGCTGGGGCACAGACCACATGCTCAGTGAATGTGGATCCCTTCCTTCCCTGTCCCCCAGTCCTGCTTCACCTGATGCCCCAGGCTCCAGCACCACTGAGGCTGAGGGGCAGGCTTGACCCTTCCTTTGCCACCAGCAGAAAGAAAGAAGGTGCGGGCAGAAGAGCCAGGAGTCCTCTCGGGGCTCTGGGGCCTAAAAGTGGGGGCTAGCTCCAGGCCATACACAAGTCCCACCTTCTCCTGATGCACAGTGGCCAGAGGTTCTGGAAGCAACCTCCTCCCCTGCCCCTGGTCACTGCCCTTCCAACCCTCCAGCCTGGGCTTCTCACTGCCAAGCCTTACCCAGCAGGGGGGACACAAGCCAGAGTGCGAAGGCATCCAGGGCGATGTCCGGGAGCTGCAGGACCTCACGGAGAGCCCGGTGCAGCTCGTGGGCACTGACTGACGGCAGGTTCTCCACGGCCAGGGGCACCACTGTGTCATCCGCCAGGTACACCAGCACATCAGCTGCTGCAATGGAGGCTGGGCGGGGTCAGCTGGGCCTGCCACCTAGGCATAGGAACCCTCTACCCCCCACCCTACACCCCTTGGGGTGACCAAGGCTACACTCCAGAGACAGAGGCCCAGCAGCCCCAAAGGACGCTGTGAAAAGTGCTGTTAAGACTTACTCGAGATCCTCAAACCACCCAGAAACCCAGCAACTTTGGCCCAGGGACCAGCCTAGCCCCATTCTAACTCACAAAGGTTCAAATAGGCTGGCCACTGCACTCCCGCACCCTCTCCTGGCAGTCCCAACGACTCTGCCGGGCTTCTTCCTTGACAGAGAACATTCCACAGGTGGGGACTGAGGTAGAGACAGGCCCAATCCATTCTGAGATTATAGGAGTTAGTGTATCAGGCTGGGAGGCAGGAGAGCTGCCAACTCACTGTTGTCCTTAGGCAAGTAGCTATCTCTCTCTGGCCCAGGCTAAGACCGGAATAGAGGATTCCTTTTTTTTTTTTAGGGTTTTTTTTTTTTTTTTTTTTTTATTTGCGAGAGAGAATGAGAGACAGCATGAGAGGGAGGAGGGTCAGAGGGAGAAGCAGACTCCCTGCTGAGCAGGGAGCCTGATGTGGGACTCGATCCCGGGACTCCAGGATCATGACCTGAGCCGAAGGCAGTCACTTAACCAACTGAGCCACCCAGGCGCCCTGGAATAGAGGATTCTTAAAGCTGCCCCAGGGTAAAGCAATTTCCAGGGCTTAGCTTCCATAGGAGTCTTCAAGCCTCAGGACTCAATACCATGGCCTTTCAGGACTGTCTAAAAAGTTCAGTGTTTACTTGTGACAGCCCATGGCATTCTCATTTGGAGCTTGGTGCCGAAGGGAGACCCTTGGAAGAGCAGCCAGATTCAAATCCCCATCCCTCGAGCTGCAGGTGCCGTGGAGGAGACCGAGCTTGGAGGCCGATATACTTGGGTCCCAATCCTGGCCTGGGCCCTGGCCAGCAGGCTGACCTCAGCAAGCGTGAGTGTCAGTTGCCTCATCTGTAAAGCAGGGCGAACAAAGCGTGGCTGTGGATCAAATCGGGGTGAAGCCTATGAAAGGCAAAGGCGTAGTTTATCATTGACACAAGTGAAAGTGCATTTTGGATTTCCAGTCTGTTCTGCTATAACCGCTACTTTCTTGACAGACCATAAAATCATCTCCAGGAGGCTGTGATTCAGACTCACTTTTCAGGTAGGGACATCTGAGGCAGGGAAGGCTCTAGCATCCAGTGACTTAACCTCTCTAGGGCCCGATTTCCTTCCTTATAAAATGAAAATAATGATCCCTGCTTTCAAGCCGCTGTTAGTGAGAAAGAAATCAAAGAATGGAAACGTGTCACCTTTCATTCATGAGATTTCATTTGAATTTCACAGCTCTGCAAGACATGCGCCTTTTACAAATGAGAAACAGTACCCACCTTGGCCAACAGCCTAATGACAGAGCCCAGCTGCTCTGTCTTCTATCACTTCTCCACACCTCCACAGGCCTTATTTGTTAATGAATATATAAAATTCTCTCTAATGAAAGAGATGACGAGCCAGGGCCACTTCCCCGGGGCTGGGCTCCAACTGCCTATGCAGGGTAGGTGATGGAGACAGGGACCCACCTCGGGTTCCCACGGAGGACACGCTGCTTCGATGGGACCGCTCAGCGGGGCCCAGGTGCCCAGCATTGCCTTCTGTCCCGTCCATCTGCAGAGGGAAAGAGAAAGAACGGTTACTGTGGGG
This sequence comes from Mirounga leonina, assembly GCF_011800145.1. NCBI lineage: Eukaryota > Metazoa > Chordata > Mammalia > Carnivora > Phocidae > Mirounga > Mirounga leonina. The sequence goes on along the minus strand of NW_023270418.1, from coordinate 31,285,540 downwards.
TCCAGGGATGTGAGGGTTGGGGAGCCCCTCAAGCTCTCACTGAAGAAAGGCGGAGTCCCGTCTGATCTGCGAAGGTGAACAGTGTTAGTTGGAGGCACCGGTGTGCAGACTAGTGGGTCCTCAGCCAACTCGAGGTCGAGGCTGGTGGGAGGGCTCAGGGCGCCGATGGTCAGGAGCGGGGTCGAAGCTCGGCTGGCCGGGATGCCCGGGCAGGGCACGGCGCCCTCCCATCCGGGGCGGGGACCCGCGCAGGGCGTCGCCGCGCTCTCACCTCGCAGGGAGTCAATGCCCGCGGCTTCAGCGCAGGCTCCCGGTCTGACCGCGAGCCCCAGCCCCGGCTCCCGCCCCGAAGTGGGCCAGGACTCCAGCAACCGCTTAGGTTCCAGCTCCCCGGGCTGCGACGCGGAAGCTGGGGCGGAGGAAGCGCGACGCGCACGGCCCCGCCTCCCAATCCGCAGGAGCCAATGGGAGCCCGGGGCTGCGGCGCATGCGCTCTGCCCGGCGTCCGCGCCCTCACCCCTCCCGCGGGCCCGCGCACGCCTGGGACGCCCCGCCTTGTGGCCTCGCGGGTTTGCTCACGTCCTCGGCCACCAGGTGGCCTCCCACGGGCCTGCCCACTGGCCTGTAACAAGGTGTCGCGAAGGTTCAAGGAAGTCGAGGATGGTGGCCGAGCTCTGGGCGCTCACTCGCGTGTGGTTTGGGGCCGGTCCCCTCACCTGTAAAAGGGAGATGCTTCCTGGGACGTGTCAGGGATCCACACCGTTCTGGGTGCTGGGTAAAGGTGACCCAGGCAGCAGCCTGTACAGCAGGCGCGCCTGGGCCATGAGGGGTGATAGACTCTTCGCCGTGGTCAGAAGACTGGGGGTCCCTGGCCGGACTCAGCCTGGACAAGCCCCTTCTCCTCGGGGCCCCAGTTTCCTATCTGTAAAATGAAGAGGTTGAACTCAATGACTTCCAGCGACTCTCCAATTATATGCTAGAAACCCAGGCCAGGCATACTTGATTTTCCAAGGAGCAGTCACATGAGCCCTCTCTATCTTAGACACACAGTCTGGAGACCTTGAGCCGTTCCCAGGCTGGAAAGAAACAGGTGTGAAACCACCTATCCCAGGATCACGTCACCAACATGTCCTGGCAATGCCAGCATGTGTACGCCTGAGGTGTAGATCTCAGGGAGAAAAACAGGTCCATGGGGCACCTTCCTGAGCCAGAAGAACCAGAAGTTGTTCTAGCTACAACAATGGGCTGGATGATCAGGGATGGGGGTGGGGAGCAAGAGGGGAAATGGGCTCACCCTGCCCTTATTCCCTGGCATTGGAAGGCAGCCCCATCTCCTAACCCAGTCCAAGTATCCTCAATATAAACAGCTCTTTACCTGCCCTCCAGAATCCATGCTACCCCACACTTGAGCCCATTACAACATGTCTTCCTTGCATGAACTAAGGACTCAAAGAAGTTCAGATGTCAGCTGGAGAGAACAGTGTGCAATAACAAGCATCTCCTCCAGGGGTGTCTGGGTGGCTCTGTTGGTTAAGCGTCTGCCTTCGGCTCAGGTCATGATCCCTGAGTCCTGGGATCGAGCCCCGCATTGGGCTCCCTGCTCAGTAGGGGTCTGCTTCTCCCCCTCTCCCTCAGCCTGCTGCCACTCTCCCTGCTTGTGCTCTCTCTCTCTCTCTCAAAACAAACAAACAAACAAACAGACAAGCATCTCCTTCCAGGTTCTAAGCTCTGAGACCCTCAGACTAGGACACAATGGCTTGGTGGCCTCCCTTAACCAGCTGGATCAAAGTGGGAACACAGTTCAGTGTGGTTGAGTGCTTACTGGGTGTGGGGTCTGGCCTAGGGCAGGGGACAGAGACCCAGGTGAGACACTGCCCTGCCCTGAGGAAGCTAAGTTATGATTTAATCAGGGAGTGGAGGTAGAGAGGGGGAAGAAGGAAGGCCAGGAGAAATGCATGGTTATTTTATTTTTTAAGTAATTTCTTTTAAAGATTTTATTTATTTATTTGAGAGAGAGACAACATGAGTGGGAGGAGCAAAAGGGGAGGGAGAGAGAGAATCTCAAGTCGACTTCACGCTGGCGTGGAGCCTGATGCGGGGCTCACTTCCAGGACCCTGAGATCATGACCTGAGCCCAAACCAAGAGTCGGATGCTTAACCGACTGCACCACCCAGGTGCCCCGAGAAATGCATGCTTAAAACTACGTAAGATGACAGAATTGCCTTCAGAGCTATGAAAAACTACAAGCAGGAAGAGAAGGGTCCTCAATTCCTGAGCCCTACTGTGTGCCAGGCCCTTCCCCTGTTTCCCCTCATGTCACCCTCGGGGTCCCTGTGAGTGGAAATAACAGGAATAGTAGCTGCCGTTCATGGTGTATGTACAATGTGCCAGACTCTTTTCTAAGTGCTTTAGTTCTTACACCACACCAGGAGGTGTGCAGTAGAGAAAACAGGATCGGAAAGGTCAAACCACAAAGCCAACATCTGGCAGTATTTACAGTGGTGGTAAGGAACCTGGAACCCAGGTGCAGTGGCGGCGGGGGGAGGCACTGGAAGAGATTCCCGAAGGTGTTCCAGTAGGGGGAACTGTGGTGAGGACCCCGGGGAAGCCCTGGGCAGTCAGAGCACAGCAGGTGAGGCTGTGAAGATGGGGTGGCACGGGGGGTGTGTGTGTGGTAGGTTTGGCAGGTGGCGAGGAGGTTTTGGAGGTTGTGAGCTAGGGGGGACAAGGTCAGAGCTCTGCCCTGCCAGGCAGAAGATGGGCCTGGTGGGACTTGCAGGAGAGCCCAGCCCGGGCTGGGACTGCCCTTTGGCAAGGCTCCAGGGAGGGGTTGCGGGTCTGCCTTGAATGGGGTGGTGGGGTGGGACGAGAGAAGAGAGTGGGGCTCATTCTGATGTGAGGGTGGCGGTCATCAGGCCTTTAGAGCCAAGAGGCCTGAGACTCAGCCATCAGCTGGGCTGATTTCCTGCTTTTGTAAGCAGGAAAGGACCCAAGGCCCACAGAAGGGATTGCCCACTATGCCTTGGGAGAGAGTAAGCAGCAGAATGAGGACTGCAGCCCAGCCCTCGGTGAGAAGCCATGCTCAGGAGGGTTCGCTGGGACAGCCCAAGGAGCCCGGGGCGGCTCTAGGAGGAGGAGATCAGAGATGAGCCTTGCTTCCTAAAACCCGTCTGCCCGTGAGAAAGTAGCGGTGAGTGGGTTCTACTTTGGCCACAGTGGGAAAGCGGAAGGGTGAGTGGGATTGGTCCTTGGGCATCTGACGGGGAACGAAGAGTTGCCACGAGATCAGGAGAGGCAGGTAGGGATATTGTTGGGACTTCACCTTCTTTGGGGCCCTTTGGAGATGGGGAGAGAGAAGTGGAGACCCAGGGCTGGCTGTAGGGCTGCCCGCTAATGTTGCTCTCTCGCTTGTCCACTCATTCATTCTTGCACCAAATATGTATTGAGAGCCTATTCTCTGCTACGTGCTGTGCTGAGCCTTCGGGATAACATCAGTGAACAAACAGCCAGAGATCCCAGCACAGACGGACAACAAGTTAATTACTGGTACATCAGCAGGTCACGAGTGCCATGGAAGAAAGAAGAGGAGGAGCCAGGGAAGGGGCACCAGGAATGCCCGGCAGGTGACAAGTTTGAATCCAAGCTAGACCAGGCCAACAAGGCCTGGAGGCAGGAGCCCGTTTGAAGAAGAGAAGGAGGCCAGGGTGGCTGGGACAGAGTGACCAGGGCGTGCCCAGAGATGAGGTCAAAGGACTGTGGGGCTGCACCTTGAGGGCTCCTAGAGCCTAGGAAGGACTTCGGTTTTCACCCTGAGCAGGATGGGACCCTTGCAGGGTGTGGAGCAGAGCACAGACATGGTCTGACTTAAATTTCAACTGCATCACTTTGGCTACTAGGTGGAGAACAGACTGGAAGGGGGCAGGGGCGGAGGCAGGGAGGCCGGCAGGAATCCAGGTGGAGGCCAGGCAGGAATCCAGGTGGAGGCCACGGTGGCTTTGGGCCAGGGCGGTAGCAGTGGAGGAGGCGAGGAGGGGTGGGATTTGGGACATGCTTCAAAGGCAAGACTAACACAATTTCCTTAGGGGAAGGTGGTGAGGTGTGAGACAGAGGGAGGGGGCTGGGGGGACTCCAAGGGTTGGCACCCACAATTGGAGCCTTCACACAGATTTCTATGGGCGGTGGCACCTGCGCCCTGGATCTCTGTGCCCCGGCCCCACTTCTCAGCATGCCTAAGAAGAGAATCTGACAGAATATCCTGTGGCCGTGGATGTAGACAACAGGTTACATCAGCACCCGCCTCCCCCCCATACACTCTGTTAATGTCGGACGCTCATCATCTGCAGCAGCCTCAGCACTTGGCCTGCCCGTGCCCCCATCCTCGGGTCTGCCCTGATGCTCTACACCACCCCCGCCGTGTGCATCCCCGTCCATCCGCATCCTGTCTCCAAGTCCATGGGACTGCCTAGGAATCACTGAAGTGTAATGGAGGTGATCCTGAGCATGAACACCCCCATCCCCACCCCACCCCCACCCCAGAAGCCCCCTTGGATGACCTCCAGAGCCTCCCAAAGGACATGGGAGAAAAGAACCTCAGAAGCATGTGCTTTGCCACAGATCACTGGGCTGGTGGGGGGCAGAGCTGAGGTTGGAACCCCAGTCTGGACGACACCAGAGCCCCTGCTGCCTCTGCTGGTGTCCATTGGCCCCTCTCAGGCAGAGAGAGAGAGGACGGGAGCAGGGAAAAGAAAAGTACCAGGCAGGTGTGAGAAACACGGGGCGTGAGCCGTCATCTGATTTGTAAAAAGATGCAACGAATTTATAAATGATGTAAAATATCACTTTCAAAACAACAGGGAAGGGCGCCTGGGTGGCTCAGTTGGTTAAGCGACTGCCTTCGGCTCAGGTCATGATCCTGGAGTCCCTGGATCGAGTCCGCATCGGGCTCCCTGCTCGGCAGGGAGTCTGCTTTGCCCTCTGACCCTATCCCCTCTCATGTGTTCTCTCTCATTCTCTCTCTCTCAAAATAAATAAATAAAATCTTTAAAAAAAAAAAAAAAAACAGGGAAGAGTGAGCGTATTTAACCGGACTCCGCTCGTAAGGAGCCGATGGGTGAGTGGAATCATAATTCACGCTCTAACACGCTTAGTGTACTGGCCACACAGAAGGTTGGTCGAAGGAAGCAGAGAGGAAAAGAGAGGGATGCAGGTCTCCCTGCCTTGTCAGCTTGGGTTGTTGTCCAAAGAGAAATGGGCTTTCATAACCCCAGAGCTGAGACACCCGCCACCCTTTATACACGCAAATCCCCGGCTTGTCCCCTGGGAGGGAGGCCCGGAGAAGAGAAGGCCGAGCGAGGGAGGCTGTTTGTGACTCACACAAGGGAGCTGGGGGAGCTGCACACCACCCTGGGAGAAGGCAGGGCTTCAGGACCGGGAGTCACTCCTCTCTGGGGTCCCACCCTGTCGGCTCTGGGGGTTCCTGGGGTGCGGGGACTGCGCAGGGCCTGGCCCCTGGTGGCCATGCTCTATCTCTGCCGGCCTGGCCGCCTGTCCCAGGCGGGCGGCAGCCTGGTGGGTGGCGCTGTGGGGACGGAGGGGGTTTGGGCCGGCCAGGTCGGGCAGGCAGGGTTAGTTAAGGCCTTGCTGGCTGGGGCCTGGCCGCCCTGCCTGGTCCCGCTGCAGGGCTGCAAGGCTGCAAGGCCATCATTGGCCAGCAGGGGGCGGGCCACCGGGCCATCATCCCTGCCCGGAAGATTTCACACTCCGTACACACTTCCTCCAGGGTCAGGGCCACCCAAGGTGGCTCCCTCCCCTCTCCTGGTGCCGAGGTCTGGGCACCGGGCCACTGCTCATTCTCCAGGCCAAGTTAAACATTTAGTGGAAGGTTATCGGGTGGGCGAGGGGGAGGGAGATCAGGGACCGACAGACGCTCCCCAGCGTCTCCTCTCCGGAGCCACCAGTTCCCGCCCCTGCCAGACAATGCCCGTGGAGGAGTTTGTGGCCGGCTGGATCTCTGGTGAGACGTTTTTCTTCCTTCTGTCACATCCCCCCTAGCGGTCGGTCACTGCCTGGAGACACAGAAGGAGCTGAGACCAAAGCCCTGGTGGCTCTGGAGCGCCAGACCAGCTATCCCCATGCCTCCTGGCAGTTGCCTCAGGGGCGCGGGGAGGAAGGTGCAGGTCCCTAAGCCACGCTGTCCTCACCTGCAGGGCCAAGGTGAGCCCTCTCCCAGACACACCTGCAGACCTTCGCCGTGAACCCCACTCTCTAGGCCCACCCCGTGGGGCTCAGAAAGCAATTCCACTGTTGACCCCAGCAGCTGTCCTGCATTCCCCTCAGGGCCTCTGCCCTACCCGGCGATGGGCTGCATGTCCTGGCGCGGAGGCCTGCTGTGTTGTGGACCCAGCCCAGCTTCTGGCTGACAGTTCTCTCAGAAGAATGAGAGGGTCATTCCAAACCTGCCTCCTGGGGCTGTGACCTCGCCCAAGACTCCAGGGCCAGCATGGCTATGGAGGGCAAGATCGGAAGGTGGGGAGGTGGCCTGGGGGCTGGGCTCTCCTCCCCGGGTGCCAGCAAGACTGCCCGTAGGGCCCCCAGCTCCGTACTGCTGGCCGAGGGGGTAGAGTGCTGGGAGGGCAGGGCCTGGTCTGGATCAAGGCCCCGTACTCAACAGCAGTCATGCGTGGAAGGAAGGAAGGAGTTGGGCAGGCAGGCAGGAGCACTGGAGAATCTGTCCCACGGTCCCACAGTTGGGTAAGCAAGCAGGACGGTCAGTGCTGGACTCTGTGAGGACACCGCGTCTGGGGCTGGCTCCTCCCTTCTGCCTGGGTGTCCTCTGGGCACGGCCAAGGCCCTCTCCATGGTCCCCTTGTCCCCACACCTTCCTAGCCCAGCGCTTGGTGTGGAGGAGGATGCAAAGGGAGTTTCTTTGGAGTCTGGCGGGAAGGCCTGGCCTCATTTTCTCCTGCCCGAATCCCCCTCTCCTCAGACAGGCGCAAGGGGCCTCACTTATAGCATCTTCTTATCACGCAGGAGCTCTGGGCTTGGTCCTGGGACACCCTTTTGACACTGTAAAGGTGAGTCGAGGGGAGGCACCCAAGGAATGAAGGATGTCACCTGAACCAGATGTCAGGATGCCTTGAGAGCAGGGCCTGGCTGATGGGGATCTTTCCTATCAATCCTGCCCTGCTGGCATCCTGCTGGGCAGAGGGAGGAACGGGGCTGGAGCCATCCCTGCCCGTCCCTACTGGGCTGCCTGCTCTGTCCTCCTCCCCAAGGTGCGGCTACAGACCCAGACCACATACCAGGGCATCATCGATTGTATGGTTAAGACTTACCGCCATGAGTCGGTGGGTGTCTTGCTTCTTTGGGGCTTTGGCATGGGAGGCATCTGGGTGGTCAGCAGCAGTTTTCTTCTCCCCGGCAGGGCTCTCTGCCCCTGGAAGAGAGAAGACCAAAGTCGGGGCCTCCTGGGGGCTGGGTGGTAGCTCAGTGCCCCAAGGATGGACCTGAGGCTGTCCCCAGCCTCAGCCTGCCTCAGCCTCCCTTCGGCAGGGCTCAGGAGTGGTTTCCGGCCAGAGGAGACCCTGCCAGAGATGGGAAGGGCAAAGAGGAGGCCCCCTTTGCCCTAGGGTCGCCATGTCTTTCTACAGCTTCTGGGCTTTTTCAAGGGAATGAGCTTCCCCATTGCGAGCATAGCTGTGGTCAACTCCGTCCTGTTCGGGGTCTGCAGCAACACGCTGCTGGCACTCACAGCGACCTCCCACCAGGAGCCCCGAGCCCAGCCCCTCCAGTCCTGGTGTGGTCCTGGCACCCCTCCAGCTCACACCCTGCTCAGCCCCTTTGCCTGCAGCCTCACCGGGCCCCAGTCCACAGATCTCGCTGGGAGAGACCCAGGGTATTAATCATTAAATAGCTCCCATCGTTTAGTTTCGGTCTTTGTTCTCAGCACTTAAGTATCTGGCTTTTGATTGGTGGAGTGGAGGAAAGAGGGGCCTCCAGGCACCAGGGGGAGCCCCAGCTGATTGAGGGGTGTGAGCATAGAGGCAGAGGGGCCCGTTTCTGGCTCCACCCCACACCCCAGCCAGGCGCCTGAGGTCACCCTCTATTTGGCACCTGCCCTGATGCCCCTAACACACTTTCTGGGGCAGAGAGCAAGGACAAAGGACAGAATCAGGTGGCTCACTCCAGTGAATTAATGATTCATGAGACCCCCAAAAGGTCCTGGCTTTTCTTCTGCCCCTTCTTGTACGGGGCACACGCTTGCATATTTCCCCAGCCCTGAGACCTGCACCTCACCAAAACAAGGAAGCAAACTGAGACTCCATGCTAGTGGCCGGCCCAGCCAGGCCCAGCTCCTAAGTCACCCTCCCCTCCAGCTCATTGCAAAGCCGGACAGATAGCAGAACTGGGGACTGTAGGGTCACGGATGGGGATTGGGTTCAAGGACCAACAGGAACCTGGTTTGCCATCAAGCTCATGGATTTGGCTTAACAGGTTTGGGAGCAGAAATTGTGTTTTAGTGTGGAGATGGGGAGGAAGAGGCAGGATGTGACTCTGGCCAGCCCAGGGCAGGGAATGACAACCTGTGATGGGCACAGAAGTTGCTTTTGGCTCAGAAAGCCTGACGCTCTCAAACATTGGCATTGTGTGCCATCCCCACCGCGCCCGCGGGCAGGATGGGGAGCCGGGGGGCCCTAACCTGCCCCTGCTAGCCACCCTAGCTTTGGCTCAGCCATTTGCTCACCGTCGGGAGCCCTGGGCTCAGGGTCACGTCCCCTGGAGAAGCCCTGAGCTTGGCACTGCCCGCAGGCTCTGAAGGATGACATCAGGATCCCGCCTTATAGGGAGGGAGCCCAGAGCACCATCCTTCCAGCCGGGGAGGAGGTAAGCAAAGTGGGCCCGCCGCCCTCGGAACACCATCGCCGGAGCCAGCTTCCAGGGCTGAGGGACTAAGCTCGTGTACTTTCCGCAAAAGAAACAGAACCCACAGAAACCCCTCACGACACACTAACCTCAGCTTGACCTCAATTCTCATCCGAACTTTAACAGCTGACCTTGACCTTAGTGCATCCGTGAACCTCACATTAGCCCCGGGCCCCAGCTTCCCTCCGCCTCCACCCAGAACCACCCTCAGTCCTAATACTACCCCAGATGTTTGTCCCTTCTGCCTCAGCCCGGTGATAAGAGTCCTGGGACACAGATCCCACCATCACCCACCTTCTGTTGGGACCCTAGTAGTTGGGGGTTTGCGGGAGGCAGGAAAGGCTGGCCCAGCGCTTGACCCCCTCAGGGGCCTCTGAGAGGTGTCCCGCAGGAAGTGGGGGGAGCGAGACTCTATGAAGTTGAGTCCCCAACAGGACTGAGGTGACCTCCTTCACTGTGGGGAGGGGTCAGACCTGTCTCACGGGCACAGACTGAATCCTTTCTTCAGACCCCGTCACCGCAGGTGCGTGCCCACCCCTGGCTTCTGGGGGGCTAGAACCTACCCCCACTCTTGGAGAAACAATGCAGGATTGTTTCTGAGCTCCATGCACGGGCCAGGCAAGTTCAGTGCTGTTGCTCAAGGAGACGGGCAGTGCCGCCGGCCGTCAGGGGCAGATGCTAAGGGCAGTGGTCTGGCCTGTGCTTGGCCCCGCGGGCAGATGCGGCCCTCTCTGCCCACCACCTTCCTCTTGTTAGGGTGGGCCGCCGCCC
>NW_023270418.1:31158287-31275836 GCF_011800145.1 Mirounga leonina | reverse complement strand
GCCGCCCTCTCTGCCCACCACCTTCCTCTTGTTAGGGTGGGCCGCCGTGCTGGCCCGGAGCCCCACCCAGGCTCTCCGCGCTTCCTTCCCTACAGGTCTACTGCTTGGCCCCTTTTGACCTCATCAAAGTCCGGCTACAAAACCAGACAGAGCTGAGGGCGCGGCTGGGCAGCCCCCCGCCCCGGTACCGGGGGCCCGTGCACTGTGCGGTCTCCATCTGCCAGGAGGAGGGGCCCCAGGGGCTCTTCTGGGGAGCCTGGGCCCTGACGCTGAGGGACACCCCCACGCTGGGCATCTATTTTGTCATCTATGAGTGGCTGTGCCGCCAGTCCACGCCGGACGGCCAGAACCCCAGTAAGTGGGGTGTGTGTGTGTGGGGGGGGGACAGACAGGAGTGGGGGAGGGGAGCTGGCCCTTGCCCTGGAGGATGGGGGAGGGACCCTAGGGATGGGGTGGGGGTGCTCTGCTCCTTGGTCTGACACCGCCTGGGCTTCCTCTGCCCCAGGCTCAGCCACAGTGCTGGCGGCAGGGGGCTTCGCAGGCATCATCTCCTGGGCCGTGGCCACCCCCTTGGACGTGATCAAGTCCTGGATGCAGATGGCCGGGCTGAAGCACAGGGTGTACCGGGGGGTGCTGGACTGCATGGCAAGCAGTGTCCGGCAGGAAGGACTGGGGGTCTTCTTCCGGGGGCTTACGATCAACAGCGCCCGTGCTTTTCCTGTCAACGCCGTCACCTTCCTCAGCTACGAGTACCTCCTGCGCTGATGGGGATGAGCGTGGCCAGGTCGTGGCCGCAGCTCCCCCGCCAGACCCCCGCCCTACCGCCCAGATGGGAGAATAAGGGGAAAGCACCAGCTTGCCTTTGCCATTCGAGAGGCCCGGCCCTTCCTTATGGGCACGCAGCTATGGGGGGCAGGAGGCCCGGGGTCCTGGCCTCGGGAACACAGGGCTGGCTTCAGCCTCCCAGCAGCCCTCAGCCTTGGCACCCGTGCTCCCCGAGTCTGTGAAACACACTCACGGGCCCCTGGTGCTGGTGACATTCCGGCCCCCGCCTGTGACTTCACCCCTCAGAGAGCTCTCAGGGCCTGCACTCCTGGGTGCTAGCCACCCCCTGGATTCCAGCAACGGTCCTCACCGCCCCCCACCTCGCCTCCTTCCAAACCGCTCCCCGCACGACCCTCCTGGAGAGCAGTCTTCTGTCTCCTGCTGGTCCAGAATCCTTCAGTGGCTCCCCTGGCCTGTGAGAAGAAGCCCCACCTCCCCCACCTCCAGCCCTGCGTGGGGAGCACAGGCTGGGCTGTTCTTCATTCCCTCCTGCCCAGCAGAGGGCGGCACCCCCAGGGTGACTCCATCACCCCTTGGCTAAGCCCGCTCCTCGGCCCAGGCTGAGCACTGTCCCCCGGAGTCGTTCCTGGCAGGCAAGGGAGTCCCCCTTGTCCCCCACTGACTGTGGGGTTTTCCCCCAACCCCTTCCCTCCCACATCCCCCACATGTGGCCTTGATCACAGCCCCCCCATGCTTTGCCACGGTTGTTGATTCACTTCTCAACCTGACCCCGTGACACAGGGAGCTCCTTGAGGTCAGGGGTCAGGCTTCTGATCTGTTCCCCCACTCCAGCCACCACACCTGCTTCCTTGGTCCTGTCCCCCATCTTTCCACTGAGAGGTTTTGCCTGCCCGGCCCCCCTCGGAGTCTCTCGGAGTGCCAGAAGTCGGGGGCCACTCCCCCCGGGGGTGTCTCCCGGCCCACCCTCCCTGATGGTCCTTGTTTTCTTTACCCACCCCAGTTGCTAAGTGGCAATTTCAAGCTGGCTAAGAAGGTTTACTTAATTGGCAATAAAGCTGAGCTGAGTCTGTACCCACTAATGTCCCGATCTGGTCTGAGGTCAACCTGGGCCCACCTCATGGTGACCTGAATGCCCAGAATTCTTGCCATTTACTGGGGGCTCCCTCTAAAAACCATCACAATGAGGGCACCTGGCCAGCTCCTTCGGTGGAGCGTGAGACTCGTGATCTCAAGGTTGTAAGTTCGAGCCCCACATTGGGTGCAGAGATTACTTAAAAAAATAAAATCTTAAAAAACAACAACAACACGTCTCCATATTATCACAGTTTATAACGTTACAGCTATTATCACAGCCTCAGCTCAGAGACAGTGTTTACCTTGTCCAAGATCACACAGCCAGAACGCCACACATTCTGGACACATCTGAGCCTCCAGCTCCAGAGCACAGTTACTCAGCTGCTCTGCTCTACCTGGGGCCTGAGACAGTCTCCCACCAAAGTTCAAACGCAGCCGGGCTAGGCCTGATGGCATTAGCCCCCCTGTGCTCGCCAGGGCTTTCCTTCACTGGATCGTGGGCTGCCGACGGCGGGTGGCCCCGAATCGTGCCCCCCTTCCTCCACTGTCACAGTGTGGCCGCAGGGCCCGTGGCCTGGACTCGGGCTCGGCTTCCTAACCTCCCTTAGAGCTCACTGGGCCCCCGCGCTTGGGCTTTAGATGGAGAAATGTGTAATGCATGCAAATTACCTGTCTCTTGCCTTCAAGGAGATGCCTCACTCTTGGCTGGAAGTGTTGAGCCCCCAAGGCCCTTGCACATAGGTCAGCCAGGAGCCTGGGTGCCGGGGAGCACAGCCCGTCTGACCCCCCCCCACCAGGCTGCCGCGCCCTGGCATCTCCTTGCTGCGATAGTTCGCCTCGCCCTTACTGATGCAGTAGGTAGGGGTCTGCGGGCTTCCAGGTCGGGGGTGACTCCTCTGTGGTCTGTGGCACCAGGCATCTGGGGCTGGATACGGCAGTGATGGTCCGACGGTCGTTGGGGGCATGGCGGGGGGCAGGGGGGGCAGTGGGTGCCTGTGAAGAGGAGGTGGTGCTTATAAGTGGGCCAGAAGGGAGCAGGGGGTCAGGGTGGCCCTCTGTAGTTTGCCATGAGTCATGTTACCAGTCAGCAGGAGAATAACATTTAAAAATCCTTTTTTGATTTGGCTTTAGTTAAATCCTCTTCTGGGGGAGTAATTATGCCCAAAGCCTGCCTCTGTCCTGTCCGTTTTGCCTATCTGGTTCTTTCCAGAGGTGTCTCTGGGAGCTGGGGCTCCTCTCCTTTAGCTGCTCACTCAGAACCAGAGAGAAGGCAAGCCTCCCGCGGGGCCGCTCCTTCCGCTGCGGTGCTGAGGGCTGCTAAGCAAGGCATCAGAACAGAGCTGGAGTGACGTGAGGGTTAAAGATCAGGCAGGAGGTGGCCAAGGAGTTGCTTTTTCTTTTTCTTTAGGCTCCACACCTAGCATGGAGCCCAGCATGGGGTTTGAACTCACAACCCTGAATTCAAGACCTGAGCTGAGGGGCACCTGAGTGGCTCAGTCAGGTAAGTGCCTGCCTTTGGCTCAGGTCATGATCCCAGGGTCTTGGGATCGAGCCTGCGACGGGCTCCCTGCTCAGCGGCGGGGAGCCTGCTTCTCCCTCTCCCTCTGCCCCTCCCCCGCTTGTGTGCTCTCTCTGTCTCTGTCAAATAAATAAATAAAATCTTTAAACATAAATAAATAAAAGGCACGTGTTTTTACATCAGCAGGGTCTCATAATACTCATGTTAAATTCCTCAAGGAATTAACATGTTGTTAGAGGTCATCATTCTTTCTGAGAGCTCACTGAGATCGAAGGAATCCCTAAGAACCAAATAGCAAATGCACTTGCTTTGAGGTTGACAATGGGGCTGGTGTCTGAGCCTTGCACATAGGGAGCCTGTGACTTGGGCAAACGTGAAAAACATCTCGCTGGTTTTCGTGCTGTCAAACGTGACCCTTATTTTTATAGCAGCGATCACAGTAGGAGAAATTACAGGAAGCTAACTGATGTGGACTCCACGCGAGCAGGGATAGGGAGAAATGACACACCGTGGGACGATTCTGGCTTAAATCACTTCTTCCAGACTCACTAAACAGCTGAGCCGTGGGGATGCACTTTGCAAATGTGATTTCGTTGGCGTTTCCAGCCTGACCACTGCTGGCTGTCTCTGGTCACGCATCCTTGAGCGTCCCAAAAGCGCCTCCCGTTCCCCGCCAGCCTGCTTCTGCTGAAGTCAGTGCTCTGTGACCCAGGAATGTCCTCAGGCCAGAGGTCTCAGAGAAGCTCCCCTCCTCCCACAGCAAAGGAGTCCCCAGCTCCTGCTAACCCTGCTCCCAAAGTTTTCTAAGACTCACTCCCTCTTTCTCAGTCCTAAAGCCACAGCCCTGGTCCTGTCCTGAATCTGGACAAATAACTCAACTTTCTCCTACTCTCCTTGTCCCCCTTGATGGCTTTCCATTACTCTGAGGAATCAGGGCAAGCTCCTTCTACAACCTTCAAGGCCCTCGGACATTCACCTTCTCTTGGTTCCTTAAACAACCATGTTCCCTCTCACCACAGGCCATTTGCATGTACAGTTCTCACTGCCTGTGCACCTCCCACTCATCCTTCTGCTGTCATCACCACTTCCTTAGGGAAGCTCTCCTCAGCCCCTCTGTCTAGGTCAAGTTCTTTTGGCTTATCCCAGTGGTTTAGAATCACCTGGGAAGCTTGTTCAAATACAGATTACTGGGCCCCATGCTGGGGTTTCTGAAGCAGTAGGTCTGAGGAAACTCCAAGAATCTGTGCTTTCCTAGGTTCCTACTGATGCTGCCGGTGTGGGCCGCAGTTTGAGAACCCCTGTGCTCTCACGTAATCCCCACTTCATCTGGAATCACAGGCTTTTGTGTGTGTGATTCCTTTATGATAATTGTCTTTCCTCTAAGCTATGAACTCCGTGAAGCAGAGACCGTGTCTGTTTTTGTTTATCATCAAAACGCTAGCGGGCACACAGAGTTGCTCAATGAAGAGCTTTGAACAAATGAATGAATGAGTAAATGAAAGAAAGAAAACCGGTCTTCCTGACATCCCCTCTGGCAGGCTGGTGCCCTAGGCTTTATTTACCTAGAGCCCTGCTACTACAAGGCGGCTACATTCCAGATACGTTATTACAAATGCGATCTTAAAACCATCGCTAACTTTTCAAGAAGTAAGGGAACTTCCCAAGCGCCCCTTCAAAACAAGGAAGTACATCTCGGCTCTTTCCACAGTTTGGCTATTGTGGACATTGCTGCTGGGAACATAAGGAATAGCATGGAGGACATTAGGAAAAGGAAGGGAAAAATGAAGGGGGGGAATCGGAGGGGGAGACGAACCATGAGAGACTATGGACTCCAAGAAACAAACTGAGGGTTTTAGAGGGGAGGGGGGTGGAGGGATGGGTTAGCCCGGTGATGGGTATTAAGGAGGGCACGTACTGCATGGAGCACTGGGTGTTATACGAAAACAATGGATCGTGGAACACTACATCAAAAACTAATGATGTGGGGCGCCTGGGTGGCTCAGTTGGTTGAGCGACTGCCTTCGGCTCAGGTCATGGTCCTGGAGTCCCGGGATCGAGTCCCGCATCGGGCTCCCTGCTCAGCGGGGAGTCTGCTTCTCCCTCTGACCTTCCTCCTTCTCATGCTCTCTGTCTCTCATTCTCTCTCTCTCAAATAAATAAATAAAATCTTAAAAAAAAAAAACTAATGATGTATTGTGTGGTGACTAACATAACATATTAAAATTAAATTAAAAAAAAAAAAGGATTTCCTCCGATGAAAAAGAACCAAGGAAGTAAGTGCAAATTGGGGTGTTGGAATTGGAGCTGACCTTAGGGCTCACACTAATAATGCTGAGACCTGGGAGGTTAAAGAACGTCACGGAGCTGAAGACTAGACTTTGAGTCCACCGCACACAGGGGAGATGAACCCAAGACTCATAAACCAAGATTCTGGAAAGGGATACACCTTTAGTGAAAGAGTAAACCAGAAAGCCTCCACCCACCAAAAAGGGAATTTACAAACAAACCTACCACGCCCTCGTGGTGGACAGAAGTTAATAAGAGTCTCCTCTGTGAACCAGGAACCACGTGCCTACTCACGGCACTTCGGCTCTGGAACATCTTTCCGGGAGAAATTTAATTTATCACGGCAGTAGCGCCCTCTCGTGCCTGGTAGGAGTAATCACACATCTTTTTTTTTTTTTTTTAAGATTTTATTTATTTATTTGAGAGAGAATGAGATAGAGAGCATGAGAGGGGGAAGGGTCAGAGGGAGAAGCAGACTCCCCGCCGAGCAGGGAGCCCGATGCGGGACTCGATCCCGGGACTCCAGGATCATGACCTGAGCCGAAGGCAGTCGCTTAACCAACTGAGCCACCCAGGCGCCCCAATCGCACATCTTTTGATCCCTAAATCAGACCTTCAGGTGTTCCAGAGATGAAAAATAAAAAATAAATTAATAAAATATTTTTAAAAATTATTCCCACAGCCAGAAATTAAGAGACACACAAAGAAAAAAGCCACCATGAGCTAAAGCATCAGCAGAAACAAAAAGCAACAGAGAACCCTTCCTTGGGAACCAGAGGTGCTTCCTTACCTTCGCGACTCAGCCCAAAGGCCTTCTCCCTAACTCCCCTCTCCCGGCCTCTCTCGAGGGCATCATTATTTTATTCTCGTCTTGGCACTGATTGCCATCTAAGATGACCCGTGTTTATTGGTTTACTTGTCTCTTCTTTATCTCCCTCTACCAGAAAGAAAGGGCTTGGAGAGGAGGGATCCTTTCTGTCTTGTTCTCTACGAGCTGCAGAGTCCTGGAACAGGGCCCGACCCACAAACAGAAAGGTCAGTGAATACTGCTTGAATGAGCCAACAAAGTCGCCTGCAAACAGGCAAAGCATGATATAGGACAGCAGTGCAGGAAAGGAAGGGGTTCCTTGTGGCTTTAAAAGAAAAGCTGTGGGAAGAAGGCAGCAGTATGGCCGTCTGGCTGTGCTGCTCTGATGGGAATAGGGCACCCAGAACGGAGGGCTAGTGTGTCCCCTCCTTGTTGCTTTGGTCAGGTCTTTAGAGATCGTATAATTTTGGCTTTAACATTTAAAGAGATAGGTCAGAACTGGGATGATTTCAGAAAAGGGACAATTTAATAGAGGTAGGAAAACTAGGATCTGTGAGGAAAGCCTGTAGGATTTGGGACATGGAAGACTGGCGGGCAGCCTCAGCACTGTTGTCAGGGGTGCCTGGTGAGTTGTCAGGGGTGCCTGGGTGGCTCAGTTGGTTAAGCGACTGCCTTCGGCTCAGGTCATGATCCTGGAGTCCTGGGATCGAGTCCCGCATCGGGCTCCCTGCTCGGCAGGGAGTCTGCTTCTCCCTCTGACCCTTCCCCCTTTCATGTGCTCTCTCTCATTCTCTCTCTCAAATAAATAAATAAAATCTTTAAAAAAAAAAAAAGAAAGTGAGTTGTCAGGGGCGCCTGGGTGGCTCAGCCAGTTAAGAGCTTGACTCTTGATTTGGGCTCAGGTCATGATCCCAGAGTCCTGGGATCGAGCCCCGTGTCCAGCTCCACACTCAGCAGGGAGTCTGCTTAAGACTCTCCTCTCCCTCTGCCCCTCCCCTCGCTTGTGTGGCTGCCCTGGGCGCTGAGTCCTAGACCGCAGTGCCCCCCAGAAAGCTGCACCACATTGGCTTGTGGTGGCCTATTGCCTTTTAGGCCACAGGAAGATTTTGGCCTGAGCTGGACTCCTCACCAGCCCGGGTCTGTCTGTGTCCATGGCCCATGGCCTTTCCAGGTAAATCCGTCCTTTTCAAGTCCTACTTCCCGATCTGGCTCAGGCTGCCCATCTCTCACCTGGACCACTTGGCCTCTCTCTGCCGGTAGCTCTCCCATCTTTGACCCACCCTCCATGTCTCAGTCATTCTAGAACCCCCACGAATGACCTTTCCCATCCTGACGGAGACCCTCAGAGCTAAGCAGCCCTCCTGCTCCCCAGGCCTCCCCATGCGCTCTGGAGGGACCACCTGCTTCCCCCCGCCACACCGTGCTCCTTCCCTCCGTCGGCCCCTGCGCCTGGACTGTCCTTTCCTCTCTGCCGGCCGTCCTTCAAGCTGCAGCTCGAAGCGCACCCCCGCCAGGAGTCTCCCCAGGCTCTGCGGGGCCACGGCACTTTGCACGCGCCTGGGTGACAGCCTTTAATCATGCTGGGCTGTCACTGTCTGCAAGGTCCTGCCCAGCGGGGACGCCATGTCTGCCACCTCAGCACGCAGGAGGCTTGCGGAAGAGATGCTGTGAAATGATCAGATGAACAAATGACTCTTCCAAGTTCTGGCTCCTTTCGGTTTCTCTGGACTGTCCCTAGCCTGGGCCCCCTCCTTCCTAACACCACCGTGCAGCCGCGACCCGAGAGCGGAGTCCTAGTGCCACAGGATGTCCCAGGGCGGTACTCGGGATCTGACTGTCAGCGGGTAAGGAGTCCCCATTCCCTGGGAGCCCTTGCTGCTGGAATTCTGGAAGAGGGGGAGTCCTGCTGGTTATCTGCCCAGACAGCTGCGCTGAGGCAAGCCTCGGCAGCCAATTTAAAGAATCTGAGTTGAAAGCGTTCGCCCTCCTCCCAGGAAATTAACACCCTGACCTCTTTTCTGATTAAAAACTTTATTTCCAGAAGCAGAACTGTTTCAAACACAGAAGTCGAGGGATCGGCCTGTGTGTAAAGCCCCAATTCCAGCTTCCCGAGTCCCAGCCTCCCTAGAGGGTCGGAAACTGGCGCTAGCTCGCACCCCATCTTTAGCCCCCTCTTCTCAGGGCTTGGACAACTTTCTCTCAGAGCTTAGACTGGGTCTCCCAGCTTGTCTCCCTTCTCCACCTTTCACAAGAGCTCCATTTCCACGGGAAAGAGGCCAGCCTCCCGTCTGCCTTCCTCGAGGGGGCGTTTCCATAGGAAACAGGAGAGGAGAGGCTCGGGCGAGCGAGCGGCGAGCGGGAGCAGCGAGCGGCCCTTCACAGGCAGCAGAGCCTCTCCACCTCCTCTTCACAGGCGTAGAATTTCTCGAAAAGCTCAGGGGAGGTGCTGTTGCACTCCAGCCACCTCCTCAGCGTGCCCAGAGCCCGGAGGGCGTCGGCTTTGGTGGGCAGGGGCTGCAGGCCGTCCTCTTGGCCCCCCTGCCCGGCCTCGGCGCCCGTCTCCTCTTTGCACGCTCCGGACGCGGGCTCCTCGCCCTCCAGGTCCACAAAGCGGGCAAACTCCTGGAGGCTCAGCCCGCCGGGGACGGGCGGCATCTGGGAGGCTTCGTCCGGGCACAGGGGCATCTTGCAGGGAGCCAGCCCTTCCTGGACGAAGCTGCTGACGATGAGCTGCGGGGGCACCTTGGCCCAGGCCGCCGCCGCCATGTGCAGAGCATCGAGCACCGTGATGCCGGCCCCCGCCTCGGCCAGCGAGATGCCGGCCCTCTTGCTCTGGACGGCGGCCAGCTTGCCCAGCAGACGGTGCCGGTAGTGGGTCTTAAAGGCCCGCACCACGGAGCCGGGCAGGGCCGGCGTGCCGCCCGCGGCGGCGGCGGCGGCGGCCGACAGGGGCAGGAGCCTCACGTGGCAGAGGCCGGGCAGGCTGGCCAGCTCCTCGAGCACGCGGGCAGCCAGCAGCAGGGTGACCCGCCGGCCCTGCTGGCCCATGTCCCGGTCAAACTGCGCCAGCCACTCGCACCAGGGGGTGCCCAGGTCAGGGTGGTAGGAGGCCGGCAGAGCCTCACTGCTGACTCCGGAGAAGCACGTGGGCGCGGCCCGGAGCCCGCTGACCAGCACCGGCCGCTTCTCGGTGCCTCTGCTGTTGGCGCAGAGCAGCACCCGCACGCGGTCGCAGGCGCGCCCCCTGCCGGGCACGGCCCGGTACAGCAGAGGCACCTCGGCGCAGCCGAAAACGTCCTCGGGGGAGAAGTCTTGAAGAGAAAGAGGGGGCTGCGCCCGGGACGTGGGGCCCGGGGGCGGTGGCTCAGGGCGGAAGGCGGCCGCCGCTACCGGGCGGGCCCCGAAGCCTACATTGTTCCGGCGCTTCCAGCGGACCAGCCAGCCGATGCTGGGTACAAAATCCTGGCCCAGGATGCCGGCCAGTTCCTTGGCTTTGTGGAGCAGCATGGGCCCCGTGACGTCCCAGGCCTTGGCCCGGGCAATGTGGTACCAGCAGAGCAGGGCCTCGTCGAGCCCGCTGTACTTGGACTCCCGCTTGCGCTTGCGCTCCCGGTTGGCGGTGCCGCTGCACCAGTCGGCCAGCAGCTTCTCCTTATTCTTGCAGATGCGCGAGATCTGGGGCTGGGAGACTTGGAAGCGCCGGGCCACCTCCGACTGGGACATCTGGGACTCATCCAGGAGTTCCAGCACCTGGATCTTCTCGGCCAGGGACAGGGCGTGAAGTTTCTTCTTGCTGCTCAGCTCCATGGCTTCTCCACGGCACCTGTGGGGGTAGGAAACAGTGAGCGGGGTCCAGATGGCCGAGGCCGGGGGGGACGGGCAAGGATCACAGAAACGAGAAGGTATGAGGACAGGGAAAGAGGCTGGTGTGTGGGAGAGACCAGGGGAGACTGGGCCAGCTGGGAGAGAGTGAGAGGGTGCACTGGGGAGGGTGTTCAGAGGGCTGGGCTGGAAGGAAGGGAAGAGCTAGGCGGAGGGAGCAGTGGGCTGGGCACGGACCAGGAGGAATGCCAGAGCAGAGCTGGGGAGGGGGTGGCTCACTGGTCAGAGGGAGAAGGAGTCTGGCCTGGGGTTGCGGGGGGAGAAGGATGAATAAAGCCAAGGGGACAGCTGCAGAGACAACAAAGGAGTATGGATGGGGGAGGACAGGGGACTGGGACTGAGTGGGGCAGGTGTAGGAGATAATCAGGGTGGGGGGGGCTGTAGTCCCTGGGAGGGGGAGAGGGATGATGGCCTGGGCTGGACTTAAATGATATTGGGGGCGGGGTGGCGAGTGGATGAGCTGAGTTGAGGTGACAAGTATACAGACGACAAAGAGGGACAGATGCGGGCAGAAGGAGCGAGGCTAATTTGGTGCTGGGTCCCGAGGAGTTAAGACTGGGCGGGGGTCCGGCCTGGAGAGGGAGAGAGAGTGGGAGCACGGGGCCGAGATGGCAGGTGCACAGGCGACAAACAGCAAGAGGGGTGAGGAGGCCGCGGGCAGCAAGAGGGACGGGGTGTCCCCAGAGGGGAGGGAGGTGGTCTGGGAGGGGTACTAGAGCGCGGGCACGAGCGCCTAGGGCCGAGGCAGGCCGGGAGCCGGGCTCCGCAACCTGGCCGGCCTCTCCCCACCTCGACGCGGGGTCCGTCGGCGGGGTGTACCCAGGCGCCCGCCCGCCCGGCCTCCCCGCCTTCCGGCCTCCCGCTCCGCACCCACCTCAGGCGCTCGTCCCGCGGCTCCCGCCCCTGCCCCGGCTCGGCTCGGCTCGGAGCCCCTGTCCGGGCGGCGACGGGAGAGCAGAGGAGGGACGGGCGCCACGACCCGGCGGGCGGAGTGGGCCGAGGGGCTCCGCGGGGGGCGGGGGGCGCGCGCGCGCACAGCAGGGGCCCGTGCGCGCCGCCCGCGCCGGGCTCTCTCCCGGCTGGGAAGACCGCGGTGCGGCCGCTCGGCTCCCACCCGCCGCAGCCCCGCCCAGGCCCCATCAGATTGGCCCTCAATGACGTCCCGTCCCGCCCCCAGCCAAGTCTCATTGGACGTCGCAGAAGTGGTGGGGCCCTCCTGGGGGCGGTGCTTCCAGCGAGACGGGCGGTGAGGCGGAGCCAAGACCCCGCGGGAGTCCCGGAGGCGCCGCCAGCAGCTGGGGCCTGAGGAGCCTCGGGGCAGCGCGGGGGCCGGAGAGCAGCCCCGGCTTCTTAAGGCCTTCTTGGCCGTGACCTAGGCAGTCGCAGCTTTCTCATCTTCCAAACAGGGCTAATACCGCTCACGGAGTGGTTGTGAGGAAAATGGACGAAACCTTTAAGCCACACGAAAGCTGTTACCATGGACAGCGCTGGCCTCAGGTTGATCTGTCCAGCTAGGGATAAGGGACAACTACCTACCTGCCTGGCGCCAGGTTTTTTGTTGTTTTGTTTTGTTTGTTTTAAGTAGGCTCCATGCCCAGTGTGGGGCTCCAGCTCACGACCTCAAGATCAAGAGTTGCATGCTCTACTGACTGAGCCAGCCAGGTGCCCCATGGCCCGTTCTGATTTAGGGCGAATAAGGACTAATTTTTATTAGTTTTGGTAACTGGTGGCAAGATTCAAGTTTCTTTTTCTTTTTTTAAAGATTTTATTTATTTGACACAGAGACAGAGATAGTGAGAGAGAGAGCATAAGCAGGGGGAGTGGCAGGCAGGCAGAGGGGGAGGGAGAAGCAGGCCCTCCGCTGAGCAAGGAGCCCGACGCCAGGCTCGATCCCAGGGTCCTGGGATCATAGCCTGAGCTGAAGGCAGCTGCTCAACCGACTGAGCCACCCAGGCGCCCCTCTTTTTTTTTTTTTTTTTTTTTTTAAGAGAGGGAGAGAGAGACAGGGTTGGCTGAGAGAGAATCTTAAGCAGGCTCCATGGCCAGTGCAGAGCCGACTTCAGGCTCCACGTGGGGCTGGATCTCACAACCCTGAGATCATGACCTGAGCCTAAATTAAGTCTGATGCTTAACCAACTCAGCCACCCAGGCACCCCACAATTCAAGTTTCTAAACTCAAGATCTAATACCAGTCCCTTCCTTAGCAACCTTTAGTCCTGCCTGTTCTTAGCAATTGAATGTAGGTATCTTTTTTTTTTTTTAAGATTTTATTTATTTGACAGAGAAACATAGCGAGAGAGGGAACACAAGCAGGAAGAATGGGAGAGGGAGAAGCAGGCCTCCCGCGGAGCAGGGAGCCCGATGCGGGGCTTGACCCCAGGACCCTGGGATCATGACCTGAGCCGAAGGCAGACGCTTAACACCTGAACCACCCAGGTGCCCCTGAATGTAGGTATCTTAACCTGCGGTCGAGTGCTCCCCATCCTGAACTTCAGCCTGCTTTTCCTCCTCCACTCCCAGCTCTGATGGGAAGCCCAGGGCCACAGATGAATCCCCATCTCTCTGCCTTTCTCACAGGCTTCCCTCCCCAGCCCAATCTGTGGCTGGTCCTTCTTCCATCCTTCTATGTCCCATCCTAAACCCCAACTCCTGCAACCCCTTTCCAAAGTTCTTCTCACTTATGCCTGCTACGGCATCTTTTATTTTTTTACATTTCTTTTTCTTCTGACTCCTAGACTACTCAGACACCAAGGATCATTGCTTTACTCCCTCTGCTTCTGGCCTACTTCCATGTAAAAGCCTGAGGACAGGGGATATGCTCTGTTACTAATAAAATTCCCAGCTCAGAGCACCCTGCTTATTTATTGAATGCAATCGCCCAGGCCACCGTCTTTCAGTGGGTAACAGTGGCTTTCAGGCTGTTTCAAAAAACCCTAAGGATTCCTCTGGGGGGGGGGGCGGTTCATAATTGAAATCTTGAAAAGTTTAAGAACTACAAAACAATTCTTTTTTTTTTATTTTTATTTTTTTAATTTTTATTTTTTTAAGATTTATTTATTTGAGAGAGCGAGAATGAGAGAGAGTACATGAGAGGGGGGAGGGTCAGAGGGAGGAGCAGACTCCCTGCCGAGCAGGGAGCCCGATGAGGGACTCGATCCAGGGACTCCAGGATCATGACCTGAGCTGAAGGCAGTCGCTTAACCAACTGAGCCACCCAGGCACCCACAAAACACACTTTCAAGTGAGATATAGAAGATCCATTACGGAGGCCGTCAACAATAAAATGTTGGCTCCAAGGAAAGGAGTCATTTTTTGTGCACATAGACATTCCCTGAGGAAGGTGGCCGTGCGGGTGTTTATGCACATGGCAGGTAAGGGAAGGAATGCCAGGCAAGCAAGGTCGAGGGGCCTCTGTGCTCCTCATGAACAAAGCTTTCACATGTCCCACCGTGATGTTCTTTTCTTCTGTCATTCTTTGGTATTTATATAACTAACCTTCTGAAATCCCAAATCAACCGTTAGAAAACTGTCACCACTTGCATATACAAGTCTAGCAGAATTACCTTCAAACCAACCAAAATATAGAAACAGGATGCTAAAGTTGATTTTAACTCAAGTTTTGTATTAATCAAAACAACTTCTCTTTTAGGAGCGCCTGGGTGGCTCGGTCGGTTAAGCGTCTGCCTTCAGCTCAGGTCATGATCCCGGGGTCCTGGGATCGAGCCCCGCATCGGGCTCTCTGCTCCGTGGGAAGCCTGCTTCTCCCTCTCCCACTCCCCCTGCTTGTGTTCCCCCTCTCTCTGTGTCTCTGTCAAATAAATAAATCTTTAAAACAAAACAAAAACAAAAACAACTTCTCTTTTCTAACAAGGAATTGTTAGAACATGAACTTACATGAAGAAATCAGAATAGGGATGCCTGGGTGGCTCAGTCGGTTGAGCCTCAGACTCTTGATTTCGGCTCAGGTCATGATCTCAGGGTCATAGGATCAAGCCCCAAGTCCGGCTCTGTGCTAAGTGTGGAGTCTGCTTGAGATTCTTTCCCCTTCCCTCTCCTCCAACCCCCACTCATGCTCTCTCAAATAAAAAAATCTTAAAAACAGGAAAAGAAATCAGAACAAAGGTCTCAATTTTATCTCTGCTTTACATATTGGACTTCAGCAAAAATTTTCATTTGGGATTAGAAGTTGTATTTCAAAACACTTAAAAACCACTGCCCTGAGGAAGAGAGTTTTAGGATGAAATGACTTTCTCAACCAGGAAAGGGAGTCAGGAGATAAACCACCCAGCAGGGAGTTCTGTGTAAAAACGTTTATTTGTACTAATGTTTGGAATACAGGAACTAAAGAAAGAAAGACACCTCAACTCCAAAGCGACAGTGAATTAGGGCCTGCCCACAGCCAAGGGGAAGGCCACTCCAGGGGGTCCTGGTATGGACTATCTCCCCCCACTACTTCATGTCAGTGTCACCAGGCAAAAAACTGAGGAATCAGGGTGTGAAGACCTTACCAGCTGCTAGCGAGCGTGCAAGGGAAGAAAGGGATGTCTATGTGGCTTCCCTGTGACCCAGGGGCCAGGATACACAGAGCAGGAGGCAGAGACCCCCAATTCAGTCAAGGGCAGGAGCTGAATGTCCAGGTCCAGGAAGAACAAAAAGGGGATTTCGGAGGTAGGCTTTTTTCATTGAGTTAAAAAACAGGCACATTATCCAATGTCTCCCTGTGGCCCCCAAGCTGCTGGCCTGGCCCCCTGATTCTTCCCCTCTCCCCACAAAACCAAAGGGAATAAAGGGGGGGAGGCAGAAGACAGGAAATTCCAAGGACGGGGAATGCTTCGGTCATTAAGAGACCGCCTGTGAGCGAGCCAGGTGAGCATAAGGAAGAATCAGGTGAAGCTGCGACTCCCCCTGGGGTGGGGTGGGGTGGGGTGGAGTGGGTCAGGGCAGAGCGAGGAAAGTGACCAAGAGCATCCTGGCTCGGGCAAAGGATCCTGGGTAGCAGGAAGAGAGGGCTGGGGAGAGCCGCTCTGGGGGAAGAAGGCAGCGAGGCTAAGCAGCACAAAGGGCCTGGAAAGCTCCTTGCAAGCGCTGCCTCAGCTTGCTCAGTTGCTCATGCCCAGCTGCTCCTGGCAGAGGCCCTGGTCTGGCTCGCCTCCAGGGGAAGGGAAAACCCTGGGGACCAGAGTGGAGGCAGAGCTGAGAGAAAAGTGAGCTGCTCTCCCACTCTTTCTCGGAGGACACTGTTCGAACCCTGTAATCGCCAGGGCTGGGGCCCAAGGCAGGCAGAGTGAATGCACTTCACGGAGAGCAGTGAGAAGCTGGGTCACAGGTATGCCTTGGGGCAGTATGCTGCTCCATTCTCCCTGAGGGCCTAGGCCAGAGGCGGTCAGAGCTGCCACCTCTGCTTGGTGCTGCCAAAGGCGGGTCGGCACGACCACCCGCGGTTATCTGGACTTGTGAGAGAGGAGGAGGGGAAAGGTGGGTATGAAAAACAAGAGAGGAAGAGGGAAACAGCCCTAGATGTATGGGGGGAGCGGGGGTGGGGGGCACATCAAGAGGAGTTCTGGTTCTGGTAGATGGAAGCTTTCTCCTTCAACAGGTCCAGACACAAGTGGCAGCTCCAACTTCCTGCAGAGAAGCAGAAGCGGGTCAGGACGGGTCCTCTACCACCCACTCCCCACACCTCGCTTCCAGTAGCAGATCAGCTACAGGAAGGCTGGGAGATGTTCTGCGGTAGCAAAGTTTCACGGTTATCCTGAGCTAGAAGAAGCCTTTAGGGCTTCAAATATCATGAAAAATAATTCTCAGTGGTGATGAAAGAAATCATCACCTGGAGGCCTACCTCCAAATACAGACTCCTAGACCCTCCTGGCCCTCTTAAATCAGAATCTCTAGGAGGGCCTGGGCAGATAGAACTTTTTAAAGCATCTCAGCTTTAGACTTGTGATTACAGAAGAACAGACTTTGTTCTCATGGCCCCAAAGGTCAGAATGAAGATCATGAATAGTGGTTCTAGAGAAACCAGTTTTGACTCCACATAAGATAGCTTTCTGGGAAAGCCATGGAAAGATGAGATGGGCTCTCCACCATCACTAGGTGTTTGAGAAGAGGCCAAGGACCCGTGACAGGAAAAGGGGGTGAACTCTGACGTCCCAGTGTGTTATGATCTATCTCTCAGAGTAACTGGGAAAAATGTCCCTTGCAGAAAAATAAGTGTTTCATACTTTGCTTATTAATATTTATTATGGTTGCATTCTTCTGTGTTTTTTTCTTGAGAAACAAAATTAGTCCTCAATGCCTCAGAATTTTAAGTGTAACTGTCCATCTGTGTATGTGGACGTGTATGGGGGAAAGAATCCACCCCTTTTAAAAGTTCTTCAGAGACACAGGGCTCTCAAAATGTAAGAAGGTCCTTTCTAACCCAAAGGTCAATACCACAGGGGCTGGCAGGCTTCTCTGTAAACAGCCAGCCAGAATGTTAAATATTTTAGGCTTTGTGAGCCACATACAGTCTTGGTCCCATGTTCTTTTTTTTAAATCTCCTTTAAAAATGTAAAAACCATTCTTGGCTTATGAGCTATACACACTAGCTGCGGTTGGATCTGGCTTATGAATGAGCTGTAGTTTGCTGACCCCTTAGACTTAAGAGCCTAGACCATCTCATGGCTTCTAGAGGATTCTCCCTCAGCTGCCTGCAGCTCTTCACTGCCTCAGCCTCTGACAGTACTTCAGTAGGAAGGCCCTTCTACAGTTCATGTAGAATTCTGTCTGTAAATTGGTATTTTATGATTAAAAAAAAAAGAGAAAAAACAGAACACACTACTTCGCCCCAGAGTAGATTTATAAACTGGGCATGACAGACGACAATAGCTCTGTGCTCGCCTGCAGCTTCCAAAGGACTCTCAGACTTTGTTCGTGTCTCCTTTCCGGGCGGGGGGAGGACGGGGGGACGACGACGACACAGCAGTGTGACCTATATTACAAGTCAGCCTAACCACACAGTGAGACACTTTCTCTTGTCTGTAATGCTGGCCCACATCCTTTGTGTACAGGAAAAGCCACTGGGCATTCACATCCTCCTGAGTAAGCTCCTGAATTTCTGTAAAGGAGGAGTTTGGGCACAGAGACCTGGCTGGAGGGGGACGGGCAGAGAGACAGCCACTTTCTGGTGCCGCCACTGGTTTGGCTGAAGAACTTCTGCAAACTTGGAGCATTATTAAGCGCACTACTGGAGGGGCAGACTGACCCATTCAGGCTCCAGGTTCCATACGTTTCCAGACTGGGCAAGGGAAGAGGGAAGAAATGGACACTCAAGCCCGTCACATTCAAAGAGCTGATACCAAAGCCTGACATCAGACAAACTACAAACTGAGTTTCCTGGACTGGCTGGAGGGAAGCAAACCACTCCTTGGTAACTGTTTTCCGCTCAGCACCAGTTTTCTCTTTGGCTGTTGATGTTCTGCATTTCTAAATGTACCTAACGTGCAAACGGTAAACCCTCCAAGCTGAAATGCCAGGAAAGCATTCTGAGTGAAGGCAAAGTGTCTATGCCCTGATTTGAAAACATACTTAAGAGAACGTCCCGTACAAGGGATTTTCCAAGTCACTAATATGATACTTGTTCTGCGTAAGAGATCAGGGCAACCTACCTTCAGGAGGCTCAGACATGGACGGGGTGAGACAATACATATGGTAGCCACGGTCACAGTCATCACAGAAGAGCAGCTGGTCCTAGAGGAGGCAAGATGGAAGAGGAAGGGGCAGGTGAGCGACCAGTGGGCCTCAGGCAGCCCACTGGGGGAGGGCAGGGTGGGAGCTTCTGTAGACGCTGCTACTCCTTCCAAGAGCGGCGGGGCAGGTGGCAGGGAAGCGCAGACTCAGGAGTTTCTGGAGGAACTTCCCCACCCGGACCAAGTGAGTCACTGTCATTCCACCGAACCCCAACACTTTCGGAACTCAGCTCACAGCCTCCACCCTTGCCCACTACATTCTATTCTTCACAGAGCAAACTTCTCTTTTAAAAATGTTAAGACAGAGCACGTCACTCCCAATTAAACCCTCAGGCCTGGCGATGCCTGCCTTCTAACCCCTGCTTGTACTGTGCTCCAGCTGCAGGGAGGCCCCAGCCGGCCTGTCTGCCTGAAGGCCCCTGCCCTCGTTGCTCCTCTTCCGGGCAGGCTGTGCCCGCAAACCCTCTTGGACTGGCTCCGCCGCATCATCCGAATCTCAACCCCAAACACCACCTCCTCGGAGAAGCCAGCTCTGACTATCTACGTCAGGTACCCGGCGACCCTGCCACACCGCTGCTGTCCTTGTCCTCCCGGCACGCCATAAAGCCGTCGCGCCTTTCCCGGCTCGCTGCTTGTTCCCCGCAGGAGGGCAGTTCCACCAAGGGAGGGACCCCCGCTGGTCTTGTCTGGCGCCCTGAGTGCCCGGAAGGGCATCTGACGCCGAGCTGGTGCTCTGGAGACACCTGCCAGCCAAGTGCTCCCGGGGGCGCTGGGGAGGGTCCGGCTCCCCCCTGGGAGGCAGCTGTGGGCCGGGGGCGGTGGGGGGTGGGGTGGGGACACGCACGTCGTTCTCGGAGGTGCCGCAGATGTTGCAGCACTTGCACTCGATGCACTGCCAGCGGTAGGTCTTCACGGCCGCCATCATCACTGGGGTGAACTGCAGGCAAGATGGGTGGCCTGCGGGCGGGGGAGGGGGTGTCACACAGGCGGCGAGGGACTCCTACGGGGGACTCTGGGCCCTGGGGCTGGAGGTACCTGAGCGGCCGCAGTCAGAGCAGGACACCAGCTCCTCGGGCTGCCCCGTCTTCTTGTTGATCTTGGAGTCCCCCAGGCAGAAGTCACAGTAATTGTTGGGCAGGGCCAGTCCGTCGGGACCCTTCTTGGCTACGGAGAGGAAGAGAGCTCCGACGAGGCTCACGGGGGGCCTCTAGGTACCCAGCAGCCCCGCGGGGAGGGCGTTCCTCGAGAAGGTTGACTCCCCCTTGCCCCGCCTCCGACGCGTCAGCTTACATTTCTGCTCCTCCGACCTCTGGGAAACCGGGGTGGGCGGCTGCGAGTCTTCCTTGTCCTCACCCTCCTCCTCAGCCAAGTGGGAGTGGGCGTAGTGGTAACTGAGGCCTGGTCGGTTCTTATAACGCTTTCCACAAACTGAGCGGGAAAAAGATGACAGAGAAAGGTGTCAGGACCCGAGGTGTCAGGACCCGAGGTGTTAGGAAAGGTGCCACACATCCCCGCCGCCCCCTCCAGCTATGGGGCTTCGCCTGAGGCAGAAGCGACCACCCCTGCCCCCATCGGCTCTGTCTGCGACAGGCCTTCAGTGCCGGCCACCTGCCCTCACCTCGGCGAGGAGCATCAGGCCCTGGGGCTCTCCAGTTTCCGTGGCTCTTGCCTCTGTTAAACCCCAGCCCACAGCCACCTCTGCTCTCCCACACTGGCTGTCTGGGAGGCTGAACCCTGGCCCAGTTACCACTTGCCCTGGGAATAGTCTGGGGAGCTCCAGGTCAGGAAGGGAGGGGATTTTCTAAAATCTTGTTAATATGGCAGGAAGGAAAAAAAGGTAAGGAAGAGACTCCAAACTTTTTTACCTCTCAGTAAACGTGGGAAGCTCAAGCTATTCCATGTATACCACAGAGCTCATCTCTGCCCAATGAGGATAAAGGAGTAGGGAGTGGATCACTTGGGGGATCACCTATCAGTAAGTCTGCTGGGGTCTCTGGCCCCCAAGGCAATTCGAAGACACTCCCACATCAGTACCCTGCCCAACTCCCCGCCACCTAGCAAGGAATGCAGATCCGCACAGGGCATCTTGTACTCTTAAGCAGTGCTCCCGAGAAGAGCAAGGGGGCCAGCAGGGAGGAGTGGGGGAAGGATGGGAGGAGGTGGTGGGAGGGTGAGAAGCATTAGCTGACCACCACGTGTCTGCTCTGGGGAAGGGGAAGCGGCGGATCTGTTTGTCGCGGGTTCCTGAGAACGCTTTGGAAGGCACCCCACGCAGCGGGCCGAGCAGCCCCGGGAGCAAGTCTGGGGGAGACAAGCAGTGGTAAAGGCAGCTTCCAGGACTGTGAGGAGTGGAGCACAACAAAAGCCCACTGCTCCGATCCCCATGCCATTCCAGAGATTTTTACACTAGCACCACAGGACATGAGGAAGGTGGGAGAGACAAGGGAGGAGGGAAAAGGGACAGGAAAACCAAAGTCTGAAAAGTGGAGAGAGCTACCTCTCTGGGGCGCTTTCGAGGTATGCTTTTGTTTGAAACTATCTGAAAGACAGAAAGAAAAGTCATGAGAAGAAGGCCTTGATACGCTTGAGACAGGAGCGGCAGCAGCAGGAAAGCGGAGCAAACGAGAGAGAAGCCAGCGGCGATGGTGCTCCCAGGGCGGAGGGACAGAAGTGGGGCGAGTCAGAGAAAAGGGGGAGAGCAGACACTGAAAAACTCGGTGCTGGACCCTGGGGGCCCTGGCTTGACTGAGCCAGCAGACCTGGATGCGGTCTATCAAGGGGCCAGTTCTGCCTGCTGTGTGTGCCCCTGGCCCCAGCACCCCACCCCAGGGGACAGCAGAAACCTCTCCCAGAGCATGCAGGTCCCACCCATCGGGTAGCAGAGGCTGGGGCCTCCCAAGGGTCTCAGAGGGAACCAGTCAGCAGGCAGGAGAAAGCATTCAGGCCTTTTGTTACCACTCTGAGCAAGAACACAACCCTCCCTCCTCTCAGATCCTGAGCAGGGGCTGGGTCCAAGGCAGGGACTACCCACCCACTCGTGAGGCACTCACTGTCACAGGCATAGGGCTTGTCCCGATCCTCCAGGATGGAAGCATCAAGCTTCTTACGGGCACTGCCCACACCTTTACCCTGCCAAAAAACCAAAAAGATGCCCTTATTAAGATGTCTAGTTCTGAGGAGTAAACTCTCTGGGAAGTGGCTGCTAATTTCACTCGAGAGGAAAAATGGCAACAAGCAATAGTGCAGGGGGCTCTGCAGGCTCCCCAGTAGGCAGCGCCTTGCCTCCTCACCTTGGATTTCCCCTTGCCCCGACGCTTGGGAGTGTCTTCTTCATAGTCTTCGTCATCCAGGTCATCCAGGAAGTCATCTGGTTCTAGGATCCGCTGAGTGGACAGGAGGGTTACGATGGGCAGATACAATGTACGCCCAAAAGCTCCCCCGCGATGGGCCTGGCCAAGCCACCCAGAACCTCCTCCATGAGCCGGCCCCTCCACTCTGGCCTCGTTCCTCATTGCTGCCCTTCAACACCCTAGAATCCTATTGCTTCTCTCTTCAATGCTTTGGGTTTTCCTTCCTTTGTGCCTCTCTTCCGTTGCTCTCCTGGAGTGCCTTCCCCACCATCTCCAAGGGGTCGACTCCAATGCCATGTTTTCACAAAGTCTTCCTTGGTAACCCAAGTAGCCATGCCCTCTCCTGCCTCTCATCTGATGCCCTAGGAACACACTACGAGTGGCTCCCTTCTTTCACCTCATTTCTTAGATTACTTTTTAATGTCTATTTATTTTTTTTTTAGTAATCTCCACACCCAGCGTGGGACTTGAACTCACGAACCCAAGATCAAGAGTAGCACGCTGTACCAACTTAGCCACTTCTTGGATTTAAATTAGAGCTCTGACACCCAGGTGGCTCAGTCGGTTAAGTGTCTGCTTGTGGCTCAGGTCATGATCCCAGAGTCCTGGGATCGAGCCCCACATCGGGCCCCCTGCTCTGCGGGGAGTCTGCTTCTCCCTCTCCTACTCCCCCTGCTTGTGCCCTCTCTGTCAAATAAATAAATAAAATCTTAAAAAAAAAAAAAAAAGAGTTTTGTTGCTTACTTGTGTGGGCTTATAGGAGGTTTATTTTTCTAACTTCTCTGCTTCAGCTTCCCTGTATGTGAAACAGGGGCCACGATACCTACTTTGTACGGTTTAGAGACTAGAGAAAATGATGGAAAAGCACTTAGCACAGTGCCTGCCATATTTTTTAGCTCTTATTATTTCTGTGTATAGTTTTATCTTCCCTGTTGGTAGGGACCAGGTCTGCTTCACCCATGTAACCCCAGGCACCAAAAAATATCTGTGACAGAAGAAGATAGGGCGCCTGGGTGGCTCAGTTGGTTAAGCGACTGCCTTCGGCTCAGGTCATGATCCTGGAGTCCCGGGATCGAGTCCCGCATTGGGCTCCCTGCTTGGCAGGGAGTCTGCTTCTCCCTCTGACCCTCCCCCCTCTCATGTGCTCTCTCTCATTCTCTTTCTCTCAAATAAATAAATAAAATCTTAAAAAAAAAAAAAAGATGAATGAGGGAGAGTCTGCACTTAGAAGGAAAGGAACAGGAAAAACTGGATACTAATAGCAAAGCCAGTCAGTACTCAGTGCTAATGAGGGAATGAGCACGAACAGAATCCCAGGGGCCTGCCGCCTGGCCCAAAGCTTCTGCTTCCATTCTGATTACTGGGTGGCCTCTGATAAAGAGGAGGCTGGTTTCCATCAAAGCTCCCTTAGCCACAGTGTTCATCTTATACCTTCCGTGCTCGACTGTTGGTCACAGGAAACTCGCCCAGGCTGTCATCATCCACTCGGGGATCTGGGGCACCTCGCTTCTCCAGGGGGTCGGTGCGCAATAGAGCCTCTAAACTACTGCCGTCTTGAGAGATCAGCCCCTCTTTCTTCAGGGTCTGGTCTGTGTCTGCAGGCAAGGTCAGGATGAGGCGAGGCTCAGAAGGGCTGAAAGCAGACCGCTCTGGGTCTACACAGTGCTAGGCCAGCCATGGGCCAGTCACTGTCTTTTGATCCCTGGCTGCCCAGGAACCAAGACACCCCAGTTTACTTGGCACCGTAACTTATCTGTTTACCTGTCTCCTCTATTAGACTGAGCTCTTTAAAGGAAGGAATGACATCTCATTCATTTTAGCATCTTCAGGATCTAGCACTGGGCCTGGTACGTAACAGGTGATTAACAGGCCTTACATGCAGCAGGCCATACCCCTGCTCAAGGAGGGGTGTGCTTTACCTGGTTTAATAGATGGGAAAGAAAGTCTTGGATCCTCAGGAGGGTGGGCTCGCCGCTTTTTCCGCCAGCGCCGGGCAGGGTAAGAGTATAGCTGCCCAGAGGCCAATCCTGTGGAAAAAAAGAAAGAGAGAAAAGTCAAACCCTAACCCAGTCCTAGGCAATAATATCAAACACTTTATCTAGAGGAGTAGCACCCCCCCACTCCCCACCGCCCACTGAGTTCTACAGTGAGGGAGGAATATGGACAGTGAGGGCCTGGGGGTAGGAGGAAGGACAGTTTATGGAAAAGACAAACATATGTAAGCTTGGAGCCTTGGCTATCACATTCCCCAGAAGCCCAACGACAGCCTCAGCAGGACAGTCCTGCAGAAAACAAAATGCTGGTATGAACCTGTCTGCTTCATCCTCCCTGGGCTTCTAATCAAGGCAAGACTGTATTCATCCATGCGTGGAAAGCAGTAAGGAAAACTCTCAGCTGGCTCATCACTTAAGATGAGGAAGCTTCAGGAGCGCCTGGGTGGCTCAGTTGTTAAGCATCTGCCTTCGGCTCGGGTCATGATCCCGGGGTCCTGGGATCGAGCCCCACATCGGGCTCCCTGCTCAGCGGGAAGCCTGCTTCTCCCTCTGCCACTCCCCCTGCTTGTGTTCCCTCTCTCGCTGTGTCTCTCTCTGACAAATAAATAAATATCTTTAAAAAAATAAAAAATAGGGCGCCTGGGTGGCTCAGTCGTTGGGCGTCTGCCTTCGGCTCAGGTCATGATCCCAGGATCCTGGGATCGAGCCCCACATCGGGCTCCCTGCTCAGCGGGAAGCCTGCTTCTCCCTCTCCCACTCCCCCTGCTTGTGTTCCCTCTCTCGCTGTGTCTCTATCAAATAAAAAAAAAATATGAGGAAGCTTCTTCCTTCCCTGTGCTCCTGAGTCTGAACCCTCACCTGGGCCCCGGTGTCGCTTTTCCATCCAGATATAACAGTTGCTCTGGGCTACTCCAGTCTGTGAGTCCAAGAAAGGAAGGCGCACACTGCGCTCAGCACAGAGGCGGGCGTTATAATTGTGGCACTGCTCCATGGCATCTTTGTAGTACTGCTCCCCAAGGCTGCAGGAGAGACAAAGATCAGGTGTGTGTGTGTCAGTGCAGGGCGGGGCTACCCCTCTCCTCGCCATCTGCTTCTTTAGAAGGCTCAAGGGACCAGGAGACTGTGGCTTCAGTCCTATTTGCCTCCATTTCTGCCTCATGGGACACCACACCCCTTCACTAAGCCATTATGAGGAGAGGCACTTTATAAATAAATTACCATCAGGAACACATGATCTCTCATGTGCCTACTCAGATTTAAGCCTAACCCACAAGGACAGGGAGAAACTAATGTTCATTCTGTGCCTCTCTTGAGTCCAGCCCTGTGCTAGTCAAGATGCTGTTTCTCTTAACCCTCATGACTCTGAGAAGCACACGTTAGCTTCTTTTCACAAATGAGGAAGAGTTCAACAAGGTCTGGGGCCCTTACTAAAATATATTTAACAAACTACAGCACGTCTACACAATGAATTTCTATTAAGCCATAAAAAAAGAAGGAAGCTCTTCATGTGCTGATCTCAAACAATCTCCAAGATGACAAGAAAAAAAAAAAAAAAAAGCAAGGTACAGTGCTGAGAAGTGTTACAGGATGCTACCATTTATGTAACAAGAAGTGGAAAAGAAACTCCCGGCCTCCAGAGAGAAAAACTGGGTGACTGGGAGGGAATTTCTTCCATATGCTATTTTATATCTTTTGAATTCTGCCCTAGGTACAGGTTTCTCCCACTATCTGATGGTGTACTTTCTGGCACTTCGCTTTTATAAAAGACCTACGTTAGTACCTCTTTTCACTAACCAAAAGAGATCCAGAGAGGATTTTTGCTTTTAAGAAGTAGCAATTGCTTCTTTGCTTTATGCCATGTCAGCTTATGAACAGTTTCATAAGAACACTCTACTTTTGGATAGTGGGGGGAGACCTGTATTTAGCCAACTAATTAATTCTATATGCTAATTTTAAAGTCAATGGAAACCATCTGAAAATACCTGAACTTCCTTGAAGCCTACTTTTTTCCTGAGTGCCATTAGACTGATATAAAACCTGTTTGCTTGGGGCGCCTGGGTGGCTCAGTCATTAGGCGTCTGCCTTCGGCTCAGGTCATGATCCCAGGGTCCTGGGATCGAGCCCCACAGCGGGCTCCCTGCTCAGCGGGAAACCTGCTTCTCCCTCTCCCACTCCCCCTGCTTGTGTTCCCTCTCTCGCCATGTCTCTCTCTGTCAACTACATAAATAAAGTCTTTAAAAAAAATAATAATAATAAAAATAAAACCTGTTTGCTCATAGGCCCATCCGAGGCCCTTTTCCATTCTCACACCATCAAATTATATAGGAAAGAACCCTCTTTCACTCAAAAGACTCGGTCTGAAATCTAAATCAAGAGTAAACCTTTAAGTGCTTTAAAAAGCTGGAAAACTACACAGTGCCAGGAGTTACCTGATTCTAAGAAGCATGTATATAGAACCAACCTTGTTCTCATCCTCAGGGTTGAACAAGCACATTAGTATTGGAACTACAGTGATTCCTATTTACATATTCAGTCAATCTTAAATAAACTGAGGGCAGAGGTGGTTTCTTTCCCACAGTATCCCCAGTACCCATGAAGGTGTCTGGGACATCCTGACTTGACTTGGGAGTAAAAAGACCTTGCATGGCTGCAAGTCACCACACAAATGTGGACATTTAGTCAGCCCATGTGGAGCTCAGGTTCCTCTGCTAGACTGGGGAAGCCGGACTAGATAAGCTCTAACGACCCCTAGCATGAGAAGCTGGACAGTGAGTCTCTGTTGCTTCTGTCCATAACTCAAGCTACACTGACAAACCCATGCTCTGGAATCGAGGGGGGCTTTCACAGAGCAGTCACAATAGACCACTTAGGCATAGCTTAGTATGTTCCCAAGCAACTGAAAAAGACACACCACACACAAGGCGATGACAACACAAGACGGCCTGGCTTGATTCAATGAGTGGTAATGACTGTAATTTGAGGTAAGCATGAATCTTGTGTTGGAGAGTGAAAAAAAGGGAACAGGCTCACATTAGCTGGCCTTTAGGAGGCAGCCATGTCCTCACCACACAGAGGAAAATTGGATAAACAAGGCCGAGTGCAGCAGCTCCTTTGTTTCTGCTGATGGGAATGGATACTGACACTGTAAGTCAAATGGAAGGAAGGGGGAGATGGGCTGAGGGCCGCAAAGTCAGAGCACGGAGGCTAGAATTGGTTTTGGGGAGAACAATGAGAGACGTTCTATCACAGCACTTGCGAGTTAAGTGGGATTTCAGAAGGTGGTGCAAACTGTCTCGTGGGAGAACTGGGAATGAAACACATAGGTTAGGGGGAGAGAGGATCTAATGAGGAGAGACTAAGAATGAGAGAGAATTTATAAATAGGAAAATTCTTCTCCCAGAACAAGATGCAAGTCAGAAAAGATGAGCTAGTAGTCCTGACCTCAATGTATTACCTCAGCTGTTCAAAAAGCAAGCACATCACGATCAAGAGAAGCTCCAGAAAAGTATCTCTCTCCTGGGTGAGAACGTTACAGGAAGAACGGAAGCCCCTTCTTAAAGGGCAAGTTCTGTAGGGAAATGTATTAATTGTGGTCCACAGCCTCTGCAGCTAGAACTGAGGAGAAAGTTGGCTTCTCACTCACTACTAGTACTCAGGAACCAGTGACTGGTGACCCTCACAATCTCTGTAGTTCCTTTAAGAGAAATAAGTCGTTCTCTGTTGAAAGGGGCAACTCCTCTTTTCTAGCACTACATGAAAGGGTTGGCAACTCTATTTCCCCGAAGAAAGTCTTCCAACATAAAGTCTCATTACCTGTTAATTCTCAACCTAGGGAAGTCTGACATTCCCCCAGTACAGTAAGATTTCCAAGGTAGGAGCTCTGATTCTTTTCCGGGAAGCATGAAACCTGTGTAAAACCTCCCTTTACAATGGGATTGGGGTGCGGGGGGTTAGTCAACAAAGAGAAAGGCAGGGAAACAAAGAAAGAACATCTGAGTCAGGAAGGATAACTATATAAATGGTAGATCAACAGCGACATTTCTAAATTGAGGGAAATGTCAGCCTGAAGAAAGAGCTGGGGGAAACTGGAGTGGGCAGATCAGAGAGAAAGATAATAGTGTTGGGAGGAGGGGTAGCTGAAAGAGGCAGCGGGATGGAGCTGAAAGCAAGTTAAAAAAAAAAAAAAAACAAAAACCCACAAGAGGAGAAGAAGGCACTTAGCTTAATGGAAGTGGGAAGGCATTCTCAAAAGAAAGGGCTCCAGGCGGGGAGGGGGGGGGCGGTGGGCAAAGCAATGTACTCTTTAAAAAGGCTCTTGGGAAGAGTGGGGGCTCAGCCCACCACAAAGGGAGATGAGAAGCTGTAAGTCCCTCAGAATAGTTCCCAAACCTTTATCTTTGTCATCCAGTCAAAATCCAAAAGCCCTGCCTGGACAACTGGTCACCTCTCAAATTTCCTACCTCTGCACCACAGCCCAATTTACCCACTAAAAAGAGCGTGCTCTACTGGCCCACCAGGCATGAACCCCCTTCAATCTTCTTCAGGGAGAAGGCTGTTGAATCAAGTCCCAAAGCATCTTTAACTCACAGCCAACAGACCACTCTCCATTCTTCCCAACCACCATTACCTTTAACTTTGCTCGAAACCTGACCAGCACAAGGGGACTGCACAGCGCGCAGCCTGCCGACCTAGATGCCCCTCTAGGCTGCAGAGGCGTCCTGGACCGCTTCCGTCCAGTTCCCGTTTTTTGGTGGCTGGACTGACCGGTGCAAAGGTCCTCTGCCCTGAAGTTCTTTCCCTTCTGTATCTGCTCAACAAATTCCTCCCAATAATGTTTCTGGTCCTGGGAATCAGATACTCAAGACCCCCACCCCCACCCCGACGTCAAGGGGCTGTTAAAACAAAACAGCCCCGCGGTGCTTAACCGCACAAGGGCTGCTGAGCCTGTTGCTCCAGGACCGGCCGCGGGCAGCGGATTGGGAGGGGTCGGCGCCGGGCTTCGCGGGGACACGGGTCGGTCCCGGGTCCGCCCTCAGCCCGGCCCCTCCGGACCGAGGCGTCTGGTCTCGGGAGCGCACCCAGACTGTGTTTCTCATACGCAACGAGGGCGCCATACTCAGGCCGCCGTAAGCCCGAAGGACCGCTCTACCGCACGGCCCCGCAGGGAGGCTGCCCGTAAGGGGCTCCCGTGTGCCCCCCTCAGGGCCTCCACAAGTTTCCAAAGAAGCGCAACGTCTTCTTGGAGTCTCCTGTTGCCCTCCCTACTAGGAGTCGCAACAAGGCCTTCTCGGGTACGTCCTTCCCTCCGCCCCGTCCTGTCCCGCACCGCCCCCTACTCCCAGGCCCATTACAAGACCTCCCGGCCTAGGAGAGAAAGAAACGACTACTCACAGCTTCACTACATTTTCTACCACAGCCGCCATCTTCCCTGCTCCTCTCCCTCAGGCCGGGAGGCCCGGAGCCCTCAGC
Organism: Mirounga leonina; assembly: GCF_011800145.1. Lineage (NCBI taxonomy): Eukaryota > Metazoa > Chordata > Mammalia > Carnivora > Phocidae > Mirounga > Mirounga leonina. The sequence goes on along the minus strand of NW_023270418.1, from coordinate 31,246,941 downwards.
GCGCAGGCGCCGGGACCGCACCGGGGAACCGGTTTCCTCGTTCCTCTGCGCAGGCGCTGCCAGAAGGCGCGCGCCCGAGAGCGAGGCACGGAGAACAGGCTTCGTGACAGTCCGCCCGGGCCAGGGAGCCGAGGGAGCCCGTTGCGCAGGCGCGACGGCAGCGGGCGCGCGCCCCGAGGCTCTTGCGGGAGCCGGGTGTCTTCCATGGGGAGGGCGGGGCCAGAGAGGGAGGACCTGGCCTGGTGCAGAAATGAGAGGATTGATGGAATGAAGATGTTGAAAACCGGAGACCCAGAGATGGGCTAGATGGAGCATATACGTTCTGCTACCTCACCGACCTTTAACCTTGTGGTTTAACCCTTTGCCCTCACTCATGGGCGCGGGGAGGGAGCTGTTGGTGGGTAGCAGAAGACAGGAGTGATGCACGATCCACCTGGGGCCCCCATCGTGTGCCCATTCAAGGAGAGGAAAATTAACGTCCTGAACTGGGCAGTTCTTTGGCCTGAATACTGGAGCCTTGGCAAAAGTTACCACCCCTTCCCGCCACCAAACCCAGCCACCAACCTCAGTGATATCCACTCCACCTCCCTTGCTTCCTACTTTTGTCCCTCCACTTAGGCTCTGAAGAACTTTCCTCCCGCAACTATCCGTAAATCTTTTGTACCACTCATTTCTCCCTCACTGTGGAATCATGCAAATTCATGTACAAACATGGCTTAATATCCTCTTAAAAAATCAGAGCCCTTCCTTCAGCCCATGGTTGCCTGGGATTATCACCCCCTTTCTTTCCACCCTTTCAAAGCAAAGTTTCTGTTTACCCTCCCTATCTCTGTTGACTTATTTCCAAGTCAGTTTCTGCCCGGTTTAATGGCAATTTTGTTCCCACTGGTTCATTGAAAGAGGTCCTAACCAAGACACCATGACACTCTGACCATTCCCTCCTTTTTCTTTTTTTTTAAGATTTAATTTATTTATTTGAGAGAGAGAGCATGCGCAGGGGAGGAGGGAGAAGCAGAGGGAGAGGGCCAAGCTGAGCGTGGAGCCCAATGAGGGGTTGGAGGGGGTTGGATCCCATGACCCTGAGATCATGATGTGAGCCAAAATCAAGAGTCCAATGTTCAACCCATCCAACCACCCAGGTGCCCCACATTCCCTCCTTTTTCAAGCTCTTTTCAGGGTCTGAGATGAGCATTTTCCTGGCTGTGCTCTGAACACACTGGCAGTTCCTTCAGCCTCTTTTGCTGATTCTGTCCTTTGTTCCACTTTTTTTTTTAAGATTTTATTTATTTATTTGAGAGAGAGAGAATGAGAGACAGAGAGCATGAGAGGGAGGAGGGTCAGAGGGAGAAGCAGACTCCCTGCCGAGCAGGGAGCCCGATGTGGGACTCGATCCCGGGACTCCAGGATCATGACCTGAGCCGAAGGCAGTCGCTTAACCAACTGAGCCACCCAGGCGCCCCTTTGTTCCACTTTTAAATGTCACAGTCCTCAGGGTGTGGTCTTTGGTCTTTGCCATATACCTTATTCCATCAAGTCCAAGATGCACATTCTTCCTGCCCCCCTCCCCTATTTTAATAGTTCAGAACCAGGCGACATCTTAGCATCACTGTGCCTCCCATCTTATCATCACTGTGGCAGATGGGAGTTGTGGGCTATTTGTCACTGCCTACCCTGCACTAAACTTGCAGAATAGGTACCAGCAGCTTGGAAGAAAAACCCAGAAACAATACTGGCGCACTGTTTTACCCCTAGTAACCAAATGATTGTGGGGACAAAGAGTATCAGAGGTGACTACAAAGCAGGAGTCAAAGTACAATATGTGGGCGCCTGGGTGCCTCAGTTGGTTAAACATCTGCCTTTGGCTTAGGTCATGATCTCAGGGTCCTAGGATCAAGCCCCACATTGGACTCCCTGATCCGCGGGGAGCCTGCTTCTCCCTTTCCCTCTGCCTGCCACTCCCCCACTTGTGCACGCGCGCGCTCTCTCTCTCTGTCAAATAAATAAAAAAATAAAAGTACAATATGTGTTGTGGCCTGAATGTTTGTGCTCCCCCCCCCCGCTTCATATGTTGAAGCACTAACCCCCAATATGATGGTATTTGGAGGTGAGGTATTTGGGAAGTGATTAGGTTTAGATGATGGCTCATATGACGGTGGGGCCCTCATGATGGGATTAGTGCCCTTATAAGAAGAAGACAGATATCTCTATCCCTGAGGAAAGGCCATGTGATGTCACAGCAAGAAGGCAGATGTCTACAAGCCGGGAAGTGGGCTCTCACCAGCCACCAAATCTGCTAGCACCTTGATCCTGGACATCCCAGCCTCCAGAATGGCGAGCAATAAATGCCTGTTGTTTTAGCCACCCGGTCTGTGATATTTTGTTATAGCAGCCCAAGCTGACTAAGACAGCATGCTACCACTAAAGCTGAACATACAGAGTTCCTGTGATCCAGCATCTCCACTTGTGGGGATACACACCCAAAAGCATGTGCAAGGATGTACATACACCACAGCATTCATTGTAATAGTTCCAAACCGGAAAAAAACCCAATGCCCATAACAGTAGAATGGATTAAACAAAGTGGAAAGAACAAATTATTGTTCTACAGCAATATGAATGAATCTCAAAAATGTAATACTGAATACAAGAAGCCAGTTTCAAAAGACGACATAATGGGCGCCTGGGTGGCTCAGTTGGTTAAGCGACTGCCTTCGGTTCAGGTCATGATCCTGGAGTCCCGGGATCGAGTCCCGCGTCGGGCTCCCTGCTCAGCGGGGAGTCTGCTTCTCCCTCTGACCCTCCTCCCTCTCATGCTCTCTGTCTCTCATTCTCTCTCTCGCAAATAAAAAAAAAAAAAAAAAGAGAGAGAGAAAAAAAAGAAACAAAAGACGACATATTGTATGATTCCATTTATATAAAGTTACACCAACAGACACACTAATCTCTGGGGCTAAAACTCTGGAGAGTAGTTATCTTTGGAGGATAGTGACAAGAGTGGGCATGAGGTGGCTACTGAGGTACTAGTAATGTTCTTTTTCTTCATCTGGGTAGTGGGTACATAGGTTTGTTCATCTTAGAAAAATTTATTGAACTACGCAAAATTTGGGCACTTCGCTGCATATATATTTCTTTTTTTTTTTTTAAAGATTTTATTTATTTATTTGAGAGAGAGCACACGAGAGGGGGGGAGGGTCAGAGGGAGAAGCAGACTCCTTGCCGAGCAGGGAGCCCGATGCGGGACTCGATCCCGGGACTCCAGGATCATGACCTGAGCCGAAGGCAGTCGCTTAACCAACTGAGCCACCCAGGCGCCCGCTGCATATATATTTCAATAAGAAATTTAAAATAAAAACTATTGGAAATAATACACAGGCTAGTTCTGTATAATTGGAAAGATAGTTTGTGGGCCCAGAATCAATGCCTTTCAGTTCTTTTCAGATTCTTTTAAGAAATGCTGCATCACTGAACAACGGATGCTCTGAACCAGTGACCAGTATATAGTGTTTCTCTTACAGGAAGGAACCAAGGAGTGCAAGTGGGGTGCAGCCTTTCGCAATCTCAATGAATGACTCTTGCAAAATGTTTCCTATTCCTGGGCCTCTGGGTTCGGCCTGATCCAAGGGAGGAATGCTTCCACCAGGGGGCACAATAATGATTTCTCTAAATTAGGAACTAAGATTACCAATGGGCCATTTTTTTGTTCCGCTTGCCACTTGGCAAAAAAGTAAAAAGCAGGCGCCTAGGTGGCTCAGGTGGTTAAGCGACTGCCTTCGGCTCAGGTCATGATCCTGGAGTCCTGGGATCGAGTTCCGCATCGGGCTCCCTGCTCAGCAGGGAGTCTGCTTCTCCCTCTCCCGCTTCCCCCCTCTCATGCTCATTCTTTCTCTCACTCTCTCTCAAATAAATAAATAAAATCTTAAAAAAAAAAGTAGGGGCGCCTGGGGGGCTCAGATGGTTAAGTGTCTGCCTTTGGCTCAGGTCATATCTCAGGGTCCTCAGATGGAGCCCGCGTCAGGCTCCCTGCTCAGTGGGAAACCTGCTTCTCTCTCTCTCTCTACTATTCCTCCCTGCTTGTACTCTCTCACTCTCTCTGTCGAATAAATAAATAAAATCTTAAAAAAAAAAAAAAGTAAAAAGGGAGTACTACTTACTACTGGCTGGGGTGATTGATTTTTTTTTTTCTTAAGATTTTATTTATTTATTTGAGAGAGAGAGAATGAGCACAAGCCAGGGGAGGGGCAGAGGGAGAAGCTGACTCCCCCTGACCAAGGAGACTGATGTGGGACTGGATACCAGGTCCCTGAGATCATAACCTGAGCTGAAGGCAAACACTTAACTGAGTCACCCAGGTACCCTGGGGTGATTGTAATTGTCAAGGTTATTGTTGTAAAATAGGATTGCTATTACCCAGCAGGGGCAGGGAGAAACAGAAATGAAACCCAGGGGATCTCCCTAATATTAATTTCGGGTAGTTAATGGGAGACAAGCTCCTAGTTAGGTATTTAATTCCAATCTTACCAACTGAACAAACTAAAAAACAGAGGAAATGAAAAAAAAATCTTAAAAGCACTGAAAAGATAATGACATAGTGAAGAATAACTGAACCAATATTTAGGAAGCTAAAACCCAAAGAGGTAAGTCTAGAATTCGAAGCAATTTTTGTCCTGGGGACATTTACTGATCTGGAAGATATAACTGTGAAACTGAGCTGTTGTTTCGTGGTTTTTGGTGGGGAGGGTTAAAAATCAAAATCCAAAGCCTGCCCAAGGTAGGAGGATGGACACCCCACCATGGACACATACACGCTTTAAGATGGGATCCTAAATTGTATGGACTTGTAGCCCAGAATCATATCTGGGTGGTTCAGGGAAGCTTAAGCCTTGAACTTGGATTAAAGTAGACCCATCCTTATACTGCTCCAGGTTACCTGGCAGAAGCAAAAATATTTGGTATTGAGTAATGAGTTTTATGAAGGAATGTACTGTCATCCTAGTCCCCAAATTATTTCTAAAAATATTTTTTTCAGATATGACATCCAACCCATGGTCAAAGATAATCAGGCACACAGAGTAAAAAGAAACCTTGCACAAGAATCAATACAAAAAATATAAAACATAAATTGACCCACACAAAGATTTAACATATCAGAATTATCTGATACTGACCATAAAATAACATTGCTTATTGTGTATAAAGGAGTAAAAAACCAGTATAAAAACATTTGTGGGGGGGGCACCTGGGTAGCTCAGTTGGTTAAGCGTCTGCCTTCGGCTCAGGTCATGATCCCAGGGTCCTGGGATCGAGCCCCGCATCGGGCTCCCTGCTCAGCGGGGAGCCTGCTTCTCCCTCTCCCTCTGCTGCTCCCACTGCTTGTGCTCTCTTGCTCTGTCAAATAAATAAATAAATAAAATCTTAATAAAAAAACAACCCACATCTGCAGGGGACAAGTACTTATTAAGAAGTGCCACAACAGAATTTTAAAAGAACAACATAGAACTTCTCAAACTGAATAATACGATAATCAAAATTAAGAACACAATGAGTCCTTTAAGCAGATTACTCATAGCTGAAGAGAGAACATAGAAACTAGAAGCTGGATAGGCAGAAATTGTCCTTATTACTGCATAGAAAGACAAAAGAACAGAAAATACAGAAGTAGAGCAGAAACATAGATATATAGAGAGATCTAACATACATTTAAAAAAAGATGTTTTTATGAAGTCAGCTCCATGCCCAGTGTGGAGCCCAACGAGAGCTTGAACTCACGACCCTTGAAAACAAGACCTGAGCTGAGACCAAAAGTCAGATGCTTAACTGAATGAACCAGCCAGGCTCCCCCTAATATACATTTAATTGGATGTCAGAGGGTAAGGAGAGAGAAAGGAGCAGAGGCAATGTTTAAAGAGAAAATGATAATTTTCCAATAATGCTAAAAGGGGTGTTTGTTTGTTTGTTTGTTAAAGATTTTATTTATTTATTTGACAGAGAGAGACACAGCGAGAGTAGGAACACAAGCAGGGGGAGTGGGAGAGGGAGAAGCAGGCCTCCTGCGGAGCAGGGAGCCCGACACGGGGCTCGATCCCAGGACCAGGGGATCATGACCTGAGCGGAAGGCATACGCTTAACGACTGAGCCACCCAGGAACCCCAAGAGGTGTTTGTTTTAAGATTTTATTCATTTGAGAAAGAAAGAGAGTGAGAGCACAAGCAGGGGGGAGGAGCAGAGAGAGAAGGCGAAGCAGACTCCCCGCTGACCAGGGAGCCCGTTGAGAGGCTCCATCCCAGGACTGTGGGACCATGACCGGAGCTGAAGGCAGACATGTAACCGACTGAAGCACCCAGGCATCCCTGAAAGATGTGAATCCATAGACTGAAGAAGCCAAATAAGACTGAATTGAGCTAAATAAAGACTTCATGGAAGTAAATGCTAGAGTATTTGGGATGAAGTGTTACAATGTCTGCAACTTATTTTCAAAAGGTCAGGATAATAATTTTTATGGGCAAAGAGATAAAGCAAATGAGGCAAATGGTAAAAAAGGGCAAATCTGAATGAAGGTATATGGATTTACATTGTACTTGTCTTTCAGTATTTCTGTAGGATTGAAATGTTTCAAAATAAAACCTTTGGGGAAAAAGTCAACTCTATACAGGGAGATCCACCGAGGACTCAGATTCTTTAAAAATAGAGGTATGGGACGATGTGGCCCTGGTAAAAAACCCTGAACCACCAAGATGCAGGCTGAAGGCAAAGGGAAGGGGCCCCTGGCTGGCCCAGTAAGTAGAGCGTGAAACTCTTTATCTCGGGGTCATGGGTTCAATCCCCAAGCTGGGGGTAGAGATCACATTAAAAAAATAAAATCCTTAAAAAAAAAAGGAAAAGAAAATCTTTGAAGGCAAGGGGAATATGAACTGGATAGTGAAGGAGGGGAAGTTATTCATACCAGCCACATTTTGTAGAAAAAGTCTGTCGCTTTTACATATATTTCTCTTCTTGCTGTGTCAAGTATATTCTTACATATTTTAATTCTCCCATTCTTCTCTCCTTCTTTCCACTCTTGCATATAGGGTGTACTGGTGGTAATTAACTTTACAGCATAGTTCATAGTTTGCAAAACATTGAGATGGGTTGGTAAAAAAAAAAAAAAAACTGCAGGAGGGAGGAATGAACATCTGAGAATCCTGGCCTTGCAAGTGGGTGTGATCATGAACAAGATTTTGAGTTGTCTCCCTTTGGAAGAAGAGTGAATACATTTTTGACAGAAAGAGGAGTAGATGCATTATACTAGGGAGGCTTATATTACCTCACGTTTATAGGAAGTAATGCATGGATGTTGGGCATCTCAAACAGTGGACGGTGGGGACACTGGGTGCCCAACAACTTCTTCTATTTTGGGGAATTCCTTCTTGTGGGTGGTGTTTGGAGGGCACGGCGCCTGAGCAGCATTATACAAGCTGAAGAGGAAAGATCCTTCTCTTCACCCATGGCTACTTTGGTGCAAGCAAGTATTCCTAGTTTAGTTAATCTGACGCTTCAGGTGCCCTGCCTAGTTCCCTTTTTCCAGCCTGACACAGTAGCCCCAAGTGGTTTTCCAGGGCCCTTGGGCGGGTGCCTGATGCAGGATGGGTGGGGAGCAGTTCCAACGGACCCAAGACAGGCATGGCTTCTGTGACCTCAGCTCAGGTCCAGGGTGAGGTGCAGCCTTCCAGCTGGGCAAAGCTCTAAGGAAGGTTTGCTTTTTTGTCTTGTCTTCCCTTTCCAAGGCATAAGGTACAAGCCTTTCAAGCACAGAGAGGGAGCCTGCAGGCAAGGAGCTGGGCTCTTCTGCTCCTTGCCCTTGGCCTTCACACTTTACCAGGGTCTGGGGTGGAACACGTGTTGGGGGAGAGGGTTGCAGTCGAGTATAGGCTTCAGGGTCTCACAGATCTGGGTAAAATCCCACTACTGATAGTGAAACCCCTAATCTCTAATAATGGCAAAATCTTCTGACTAAAAAGACAAAGTTTAGCGGGGATGTAACATGATGCAGCTTCTATGGAAAATAAGATGGTGGTTCCTCAAGAAATCAAATATAGAATGACATAGTATGATCCAGCAATTCCACTTGTGCGTATATACCCAGAAGAATGGAAAGCAAGGATTCAGGTATTTGTGCACTCATGTTCATAGCAGCATCGTTTACAGTAGCCCAGAGGTAGAAGCAACCGGGTGTCCATTGATGGATGTACGGATACACAAAATGTGGGATAGACAGACAATGACATATTATTCAGCCTTTAAAAGAAGGAAATTTCAACACATGGATGAACCTTGAAGATGTCAGGCTAAACGAAATAAGCCGATCACCAAAGGACAAATACTGTGTGACTCCAGTTACATCGGGTCCCAAGAGTAGTCACGTTCGTAGAGACAGGAAGTAGATGGTGGTTGCCAGGGGCTGGGGGAAGGGAGAGTGGGGAGTTAGTGTTTCATGGGTATGGAGTTTCACTTTGGGAAGATGAAGAAAGTTCTGAAATGGATGGTGGTGATGGTTGCAGAATAACATGAATGTATTTAATGCCACTAAATCATACACTTAAACATGGTTAAAATGGTCAGTCTCATATTGTATATATTTTAACACACACACGTAGCTCTGTGGCCAAGCAAAATGCCTCGGGGTCAAATTCAGCCCCCACTCTGAAATCTGACACAGGGAACGGAGGCAGGAGAGGCTGGGGGCGGGCTGGGAGTCTGGGATCCTCAGGGTCAGGAGGATGGAGAAGAACCAGCGGAGAATGGAAGAAGGGAACAACCGAGGCTTGAACCTGTCCCCAGCCACCCGCGTGGTCTGTACCAGTCGGACACAAGCCCCACCTTGGCACTCTCCCCTCCTCTGTCCCCACTGTCCCTGCCCCGTCCAGGCCTCCTCATCCTGCAATGGCTTCTTCCTCTCTGACCTTCAGTCCATCGTCCCTTGGCCCTGGTGGTGACCCTCCTAAAACCTGGATCTGACCACGTGTCTCTCCTGCTTAAAATCCTTCTGCAGCTCCCCATTGCCTCTGCTCAGCCTTGTAAGCAAAGCTGTTCCCAGCTGACTCCAACCTGTTTTCACAGTCCTGCCTCTCCCGATCTCCGAGTCCTTTGTGTCCATAGCCACTTTTGAGTACCTTCCATGTGGCAGTTCATAAACCTTGTCCCTATTTTTTCCCACAACCCTGCAAGGTAGGTAGTCGACCCATTTTAGAGATGGAGAAACTGAATCTCACACAGACTATGTCAGACCCAGAGATCTATGCTCTTTTCACCACTTGGCGGCTCCTCTGTCATTCACTCCGGTGCCTCAGTGTCTTTGCTTATGCACAAGCATATCTTAGCCTTCAGGTTTGGCTCAGAATCACATCTGACCATCTTAATGGGCCCTGACACCAGCTGCACCTCTGCCCCAGGCATTCTCGATCTTGTTTTCTTCATAGTTGTTCAACATGGTAGGAAATCCTCTTACTTGCTTACAAATTCAATATCCTTTTCCCACTAGAATCTAAGCTACAGGAGAGCAGGGATTGCGTCTGTCTGATATCCCCAGCACCTGGAATGCGCTTGAGTGCCCTGTAGATGCTCATTAAATAGTGCTGACAAGCACAGTCGGACACCTCCCGGCCCCAGGCCCGGCCCTCCCTCCTGTGTGCTCCCTTAGTCCTCTGAAGCTGGAGAAGCTGCTGGTCCCTTGCACTAGGGGTTATTCTTTCATTCTTGGGTCTCCCCCAATAGACCCCTGCAGTCTGGGCATGGCGCCTGGCTTACACCAGTGCTCAGCCACCTCCTGTAAACACCAATATCTCCAGTTGGCATTTGGTTGGTTCCTACTCCCAGATAGAAGATTTCAAAGGGCACGAAACTTTCTGGGAGTGGGGTCCCCCCGCCCCCAGGTCAGCCCAGTTTGCAGAGACCGGTCTGTCTTCCGGAGGGAACCTAGGTCAAGGGTGCGGGGAGCACAACCACCAGCAGCAGCAAGTTTTATTGCGACCAGAACCTCCTGGTCATGTGAGGGGGATGGGGCCGAGGGACATTCGGTCATCAATGCCATGTTCTCAGTCCAGGACACAGAGCCAAAGGTCTACCTGGCTGTGCTGTGCCTCCCCCCCGCCCCACCCCCAATCAGGGCATCCCACGGGGATGAGGCAGAAGGCAGGTGGAAAGAGGAGTCCATCTTGGCAAAGCCTTCATCCAAGGGATGTGAGGGAAGGAGGAGCAGTTGGTGGTGGGGGTCCAGGTGGCCCAAGATGCTCAGGGCACTTTGGGCTGACTTCTGCAGGTGTCCTTAGTGCGTTTTAGGGGAAAGCAATGAGGCACACTCTGCCCCTAGGGAGGGGCTGGGAAGGAGGGAAACAAAGGCTCAAAGAAAGAAATCACTGGCCAGCGACCACACAGTGGGACCTCGGGAATCCTGACTTCTAGGCCAGGGCTGCATCGCCCCTCTGCCTCCCAGCAATCGTTTGATCCTGAGCACCTGGCCTGGCCAGCCTTGCTCCTACGTGGGGATCTGCATGTGGCCCAGGTCCTGGTCCATGATCTGGAGGACGTCGTCCAGGATGGAAGGCCCCAGGTCCACGTGCAGGGAGAGCAGAGAGCTGGCATGGGACAGGAAGGGCTCCTCAGCCCCTGACTCGGGGGTCAGCCCGTTGTGGGCAGAGCCAGCCTCTGGAATTCTCCAAATGTCCACACTCCCTGCCTCCTTCGGGGAAGGCTGTGGGGTCTCCAGGTGCAGGCGAGGGGGTTTGGGTGGGGCCTGGGCTGTGGGCAGGGTGAGGGCCTGGGGCCCACCGATGACAGGGAGGGAGATGGCATTCTTGAGCAGAGGGGACGGCCCTTCGGGGAGCTCCCGCCCGCACAGAGTGGCGGTGCGGGTGAACTGGAAGGGCAGGTTGAAGGCGCCATCCTCCTCAGGTCCCTCGACCGCCGTCCCTGGCAGGAGGTGAAACTTGCCCTGCAGGAAGGAGATGTCGCCGAACATGTCGCTGCCCCCACCGCTGCCGATATGGATGGTGTGTCGGAAGTCCCCCAGCGGCGGGCTGATCATGTCCGACGACAGCAGGTCCCGCAGCTTCTCCTTCTTGCCCTTGCGGCTGCCGCGCTTCAGGTAGATGGGCACCTTGGTGGACATTGTGACCTCAGCGCCCAGGCCTGGCTGCCGGCGCTCGGGATGGTGCACCCGCGGGGACCGCGGCCTCCTGCTACCTCCTCTCGCCGCCCTGGCCAGAGACACCAAAACCTCGCCGAAGGGCGAAGACTGCCGTGTGGGGTGTGACCGACGTTGGCCCAAGGGACGAGAAAAAGAAAGAGTAATGATCAATGAAGTCAGAGGGCTGAGACAACGAAAATCGTTTTCTCCCGAAAGAGTTGAAAATACTCTGGAAAATTAGCAGCCGCAAGGTGGAGGTCTTGCAGGGAGCAACGCTCTCCGGTCTTGTCCTCGCGAGTGTCTCCCGGGGGCTGAGGAGCTGCAATACCAAAGGTATAAGTGAGGGACAGAAGGACACAAGGCAGAGGCATCCGCGCCATTCTGGGGGGCCCTGCGTCGGCCCCGGGAGCCCAGGTGGGGCCACTCTCCCATGGAAACCATGTTGGAAGAAGGGCCTGTTCGCTTACAGACTCACTGCCCCTTGGGACCTGGATAACTAGCGCCGAGCCCCCCTCCTGACCAGTGGGGAAGCTGAGGCCCGCGAACCTGGGTGACGGGCCCGGAGTCATATCCCAAGTCCTGGCTCTGGTCTCCTGCCCTGGGTCTCCGGCTTTGCTCTTCGCTGTTGTCTGGGTGCTCAGCCCCTACTGCACATCAACTGTGCCCCAAGATGTAACAAGTGTCAAGATTGTTGGGGGGGGCGGTCTCACAGACTTGTCTCAATCCCCTAGTTGACCAAGGAGAGAGATCCCATAACCTCTGTCTCGCCCACCTGTCTGTGCCAGGCCTGGACACGCGGCAGGTGTTCAGCCAACAGGGCCGAATGTAGACACCTTCTGATCGGCCCAATCTCGTCCCACCTGGAAGTGGGGTCACGTCGGAGTTCCCCCTTTTTCCTCCGGGTTAGCGGTTCCTAGCTCCCAGACCGAGTCTGACATAGTTACTGTCCCTCCACCCCTCCCAGCACCTGAGGGTTAGATGGAGTGGAGGGTACAAATATTCTGGGGGGCTCTGCTCTGTGCCTGGCATTTTGCTGAGTTCCTTGCAAACACATCTCATTTAATCATTGCAACCACCCTCCTCTCATCCTCATTTAAACATTGCAGTCAGAACACATTTTGGAGGGATTTGCACAAGGCACTGCCGAAGGAGAGAAGCAAAATGCAAAAGCGTAGTCTGGAAGATTCCATTTCTGGGGCACCTGGGTGGCTCAGTCGGTTAAGCGTCTGACTCTTGGTTTGGCTCAGGTCACTATCTCAGGGTCGTGAGATCGAGCTCTGCGTTGAGCTCCACGCTCAGCGGTGAGTCTGAGATTCTCTCCCTCTACCTCTGCCCCACTCGAGAGCTCTCTCTCTCTCAAATAAATAAAATCTTAAAAAAAAATTCCATTTCTGACAGCAGTGACCAACTCCCCTCCCCTCTGCCCCTTCCCCATATATGCATGCATGTATGTGTACCTACAGACACAGGTCCGCATAGATATAATCGTACATAAAAAGAGAGAAGAATCTGGAAGGCCAGCACTGGGTTGTCATATGGGCTATGTAGACTGGGGTGGGGGTCAGGGAAGGGGTGTGGGGTGGGGGTCAGGGAAGGGGTGTGGGGTCAGTGACATGGAAAGGTGTCCTCGAAAAAAATTACCTATAATATTTGGTACTGTTACTATAAAATGATATATGTAACTGTGAAAAGGATGGTTGCCAAAATGTTGGTGATGGTTCTCTCAAGATAGCAGATTTCAGATGACTTTGCCTTTCTTCTTCATACTTTTATAAGCTCAAAATCTTAATAATAAGCATGTGTTACTTAGGTGCACATATTACTTATGTAATCAGAAAAAATAAAGCTATTTTTAATGTGGAAAAAATAAGTGCACTCTGGCGGGGTGTCATACTGGTTTAACAGAAAAAGGAAGCGATGCAGGCCCTCCTTGGTGTTCCCACGGTGGGGGACTCGCCTCAAACGGGGCTACGAGAGAGCCCAGATGTAGAATCTGAGCACAAAAGGCAAAGAAAAGAAATGTGTCCAAGGTCATCCAGAGGGTAACCAGATGAGCACCCCTCCCCCACTGCCCCCTCCCTGAGCCGCCAGGGGCTGAGCAGGTAGGAAATTGGCCAGGAGGGGCGGAGCCAGCCACAGCTGGGAGCCCTGGTGGGTCCTAGGCCCCATTCTCCATCCTGGGCAGGGTGAGGAGAGAATGAGGGGCTGGCAGGAGGGAGCAGGAAGAAGGAAGGGGGATGCAGGAGAGGCAGAGTCCCAACTCCCAGCCCAGGCCCTCACTCAGGAAACCTCACCCAGGACCGGACACCCCAGGTCAGTCACACATAGCCACAGAGACCGGACATCTTGCCCCTCCCTGAGCACCTGCAGTTTAACAGGAAACAAAGGAATGACTCTCCAGTGGCGGGATTCCAGCTAAGCCTGGAAGGAGCTGTGCGCAGGGTGGGGGAGGCAGTGGGCACTGCGAGGTCCTGGGATCCCATCCCTCACTCACAGAACAGACCTTTACCTGTGACCACCATGCCAGACCTGGGGGCATGCCAACACACATCCTACCTGTCTCCTTGGTAGGCAAGCAGTCCTGGGGCAGCTTTTCCTTCCTTTCCACTCATGAAGAGTGGGTCAGACTGGTGGGATTTGTCATCCCCCGCCCCATCACACAGGGCGCCAAGACAGCCTGAGTGTTTCCACAACAAACTGGGCGTCCCTGACAGCTGTCTCACTCTGAGCCAGATGTACCCACCCAGTTCCAGATGTGGGGAGAACTGGGGCTGGGGGGAAGGGTTGGGCCAGCATCAGCCACCCAGGGGAGAGCTGGGAATTGCACTCATCAAGCCCCAAGCATTCAGATTTGGCAAGCATGAGACCCCAGGCTCCAGCTGCCCTTGCACGGTTCCCATTTTAAAGCTCCCAGGCAGAGCACGGTGGGCGTCACCACCGCCTTTTACAGAGGCAAAAGCTGAACCTCAGAGACCTTAATGTTGCTGAGGTCGCCCGCTGGGAAGAGGAAAAGTGGGCCCCAGTACCCAGCCAGGTTCCTGTGGCTCTGATGCAGTGGGCCACCCAACCTCTGAAAACTGGGGAGCGGGAAGAAACAGGCTCCCAGCTAGGCTGGGGCCACTCGGTCCCCAGGCCTCCTCCATTTAAGTCCAGTTGGCTGCCCCTCTCCCCCAACTTGCAAGGATCCAGAGATATGAGAATGAGCTCTCCATCAGGACAAGGCTATGGGGGGCCTGAGGGTGGCTTCCCCCAGAAGTGGGAGGAGCAGATGGGAGCTTGCCCTGGACAGGAGCCCTGGGCCTCCTTCAGAGAGAAATACTTCCGGGAGGCACAGCCCCTTCTGTCGCTAGGAGTACTAGGCCACTCCCCACCAACGGTGTTCAAAGAGCCACCCCCTGACCTTGAAATCAGGAGCCGTACCTTGAATCCATCTCCATCTGGGACTCACTGTGAACTTGGGCAAGACACCTCTCCTTTCTGGCCCTTACCTTCCCCATCCATAAAATGGGCTGACAAAGCCGTCACCAGAGGGCTACTGGAAGACCCTACTGCCACAGCGCAAATGAGAGATGTACGACAGACAGGGTTAGGGGGTCCCTGTCAGCCCTGTCATTCACTTAGTGGCCACTACAGCAAATAGCTGTAGGGGCTTCCTCAAGCATTTTGGTTATCGGGGACACTGCTCCGAACAAGACCAAAAACGAAAGCCTCCAGCCTCCAACCGACCGCCCTCTCCCGCCGGCCCTGGAGGCAGCCTGCGCAGAGTCCCGCTCGCCGGCGGCGGGGAGTCTCCCGGGGTCCCTGTGCGGGGCGGCGCACGCTCGATGACCGCTAGGTGGCGCGCGCGCGCGCTCTGTCGCCCCGCATCTCCGAGGAGTCCCGGCGCGCATCGCAGTCTGGAGCGCGCTTCGGACTCCGTCCAGGCAGGGGCCCCCCAAGGAGTGGCACGTTCGCGTATCAGATGCGGATCGTCTGAGGGGTCTTCTTCTTTTGGGGTGCTCTGGCCTCACAACCAGACAGTAGGGGGGAAAAGGGACGATCGGGGATCTTGCCAGGGTCTCCAAGCTTTGGGAGGATCCTCCCCCGTGCTTTCCGGCCTGGGCGATGTCCGAGTGTCCGCTGGGCGCAGGGCCAGAGCTCGGACGAGCAGGCCCCCACCCCTGGCTCCCGCGGGTCCGGTTCCTCAGCCCCAGCTCGGGTTCCGGCGCCGACCCCTCCCCGCCCTCTGTCGGAGCGCCCAGGCTGGATCCGTTTCAGGACACTCGAGGCCGCGGCTAAAGATAGGAGGACACCTCACCATCGACTAAAAATACGACCCCCAGCTCGGGCGGGGACGCTGGGCGGCGGGAGGGCGCTCCCGCGTCCCGGGTGTGGGCGGAGGCGAGGGCTCAGGGTGAAGGGCGGAACCACAAGTTCGGGTTCGGGATGCGGGGCGCCTCGCAGGCGGAGGGGGCGCGGGCGTGGCCGCCTGGATCGAGGCGCGGGCGGGAAACACCATGGAGCCCGAAGCTCCCGGGAAAGGAAATGCGCGGGGGTGACACAGGGGCCGGGGCGCAAGCCGGGCCGGGGCGCCACGGGGATGGGCCTCTCAGGGGGCCCCCGGGAGTCGCGGACTCGCTGCAGAGTCCCGGCCCGAACTCACCTTGAGGCGCGCAGGCGGCGGACCCGCGGGTTGCGAAAGCTCGGGAGCTGGACGCGCGGCTCTGGGACGCGATCCCGGCTCTGAACTCACAGTGAGGTCCGTGGCCCCTGAGGCCCCGCCCCTGGCCCGGGGAGCCAATGCCCGGGCAGCCCCCAACCAGGCCCCGCCCACACCCCGCCCCACCCGGGGCCTCGCCTGTGCTCCCCCTTCCGTGGCGCGGCGCCCAGGTCCAGCAGCCGCGGGGGCGCGGGGTCCAGTGTAGGCTCGGGCGGCTGCGGGCCGGGCGGTTTCGGGTGCCCGGGCTGGACTCTGCGGACTCCGGCTGTGCCTGTCGGAACCAGAACTCTCGGTGTTCGAAGGGCCAAGGGGGCGGCAGCCGGAAGACCGAATTGTAGTTCTTCAGAATTCACCGAGCGTCCTTGGACCCGTTCCCTCCCTGGAGGGCTGGGTCTGGGGAGGCGCCCGCACGAATGTATTCAGTGGCCACTAAGGGAATGAATGAGGCCTTGGAGGCACCCGAGTTAAAATATTAACAAACTTGCAAGAGCTTTCAGGAGTTTACCGCCCCCTAGCAAAGAGGGCACAGAGGGTGTGCAGGGAGAGTGGCCTGGACACGCCCGTTTGCCATCAGTTTAGGTGGCTTCCGGGGCGGGGGTGGAACCCATACTTAGACTCCTTCTAACTTTGTTTCATTCATTCATTCATTCATTCATTCATTCATTCATTCATTCATTCATTCGGTACTAGAAACATTTATTGAAGGGCAGGCCCTGCACGGGGCACGGGACATAGTCAGAAGGAACCTGCCCTCCCTCCATTCAGTGATTCAACAGAGACTGAAGCATCTAGCAGCACCTGCTGCTATTCTTGTCGCTGGGAATTCAGCGCTCTAGGAAAGCCAGAAAACTGAAGCTCAGGGCCCTGATGGTGATCTGCTCCGCCTCAAAGGGCAAGACCTGTGGTCTTTGGGCCTTCCTCCTGCCTCAGGCTTCTCACCCAGCCACTAGCCCCCTTGCCCTGCACTTCCTCCCACAGCACAGCCCTGAGGGGACCCCTGCTCTGTGCCAAGCCTTCAGCACTGCCTTTGAGCCATGGACACAGGTGCCGTGCTGGCTCTGCTCCCCACTTGCTCTGTGGCCACAGGCAAAGGACAGTCCCTTTCTGAGCCTCTTTGCCTGTAAAAGGAGAGTTACATGAGTCCCAAACAAGATAAGAAACTTGTGCTTTGTGGATGGGAACAGAGCCCACACAGAGGCCACTTTCATGCAAACATTGGAACAGTCGATTTGAGGGACAGCAGGCTGGCCTCACCACCTGACCTGGAATGACTCCACAGATGAGACCTCCTGAGCCTGCAGGAATGTGGCTGAGACATGGCCCCCTACCCTCTACCCATCTGCTGAGAGTCCTCCTTTGGGGGAAGGAGGTTGGGAAGGGTCAAGAGCTCCATTCAGAGCTGGTGACAAAATAGAAAGTTGCAGGGATGGAAGTTTGGACAGCAAAGACATCGGAGGCCACATGACACTGGGAACCAGTTCCAGAGAGGTTGGGGGGGGCTACTGGGGAACATTGGGGGATGGGTAGAGAACAGTGGATTTGGCCCCCGCAGCCTGGCCTTAGCCCCTGCTCCCCTCCCTCAGGGACTAGGGAGCCATCTCTCCAGCCTGGCTGCCAGGCCAGGACTCCTAACCAGGGCCCAGAGTCATGGGGACGACCATCTGTGCTCTGGGGGAGACTGTTTTAAGTCCACCTGGATGTGACAAGGTTCCAGCTAAGTGCTGGCTCCCCATGCTGCTCGGTACACCCCTGCCATCATCCAGAGCTCAGGGCCCGCCCGCACAAAGCCTACATCCAAGGCATGATTGGGGCCTGGTGGTGGGTTCTATGCTTTGCAAGCACTCAGGTGAGTGCTTCATCCTCTTCATGCACAGATGAGGTTATGTCACTTGGCTGGGGCTGGAGGAATCCCTCAGGAGCCTGCTGACAGCTCCTCTCCTTGAGGTTTTGCTGAATAGGCAGGATCTTTGCATACACACCCGGTGGCTGTGGAAGCCCTGCAATTAATGTGCATTTATGAAACAGGATTTCATTTGCTAAAATTGGCTTTTTTTACGCAACTTCTCAGGCTGTGTGTAAGGGCCTGAGTGTGGGCTGGGAGGCTGGGATCCTGGGCCAGGGGATAGCCAGGGTGTCCTGCTTTTCTGACTCAACAGACAATCAAGTCAAGTGTCCTCCCCTTACCCCGCCTGCACCCCATGTCCAGGGTCTAATACCTCAGCCAAGGCCTGGACTGTTCTCACTGGAAGGACTCCTGGACACCCTGGTAGCTGAAGGGGCAGGACCCTGAAGGGCGTTTGGGAGGGGCTAGAGGCAAGAAAGGCTACTGATGGAGAAATGCCTGGAATGGGCTATTCAACTTCCTTCTCCTCCTCTGGGAGCTCTCCTTGGCCCGGAGATGGGTCTAGCTGGTTTCTCCCACCCCATGGCTGCTTCCCCCTCCCCCACAGGGCCCTGTAATCACCACACAGTGACTGACTCAGCCCTTCCTTCCCCTCCCAGCCCCTTCTTCCTGGAAATCATCTACGTCAGCAGCCCGAGCCCCCATGGAGAGAGTCGGAAGCCCTCTCCTCCAAGGTTAAGTGGGGAGGATGGAGGGGCTGGCAGGGAAGGACCCCAAGGTTGCAGCCAGCTCTCCATAGCCCCACCTACCTGGGAAGCTAGGGCTCTGGGATGCAGGTGGGACAATAGTGACCAGGAGTCTGGGGGCAGGTCTGGGAGCAGGTCTGGGAGCAGAGGGTCACAAGGGAAGGGTAGTGATAATCTTGGGGGGACCTAGGGGGCCAGTGGGAAAAGACAAAGTATCTGGAAGGGGCTTCAGCACCCCTACCGCCCAGGGCCACAGGGCAGCAGGGAGCCGGGCAGGAGCTCCATCCGCCCCTAGGAAGCCTCCTCCACCTCAGCCTGAGCTCAGTCTGCAGGGCCCCATGGCCTCCGCCAACCCCAGGCCTGGGTTGGATTTTTCCTTGATTGTTTCTTGTTTCCTTCCTCCCCTGGGCTCCTGCCAACTCCAGCCCTGCACTCCTTGCTCTTCACCCCCCTTTAGAGAACTCTGATCCGCCAGAGGCTGGGATTCCAGATGAGAGTCCCCTTGGAGCTTCCCCCAGTTTTCGCCTCTGTCTTGAACCCCTCCTGGGGAGTTGGGTGTCAGGCCTTGTGGGGGGACTTTCCTTTGGGTCTGGATTTTGGCCCCAGGCCTAGAACCATGGGGGTTTCCAGAGTGGGGACAGCTCTGTCCTAGGAGGGACCAGCCCAGGCACTTCCCCCAGAGGCCTTTGGGAGCATCCCAGCTGCATGGCTGTCCTTTGGCCTGGGGAACACAGAATCAGCAGGGGCAGTCTTCACCGCTTCCCACCTCCTCAAGACACTCTGTCACTGTTCATTTTGAAAACTCCTATTTGATTCTACTTCTTGCCTATGGCTATGCTGGACTAGCGAAGACGCAGGTGGCCAAGGCTGGTCCCCGGCTTGCAGGGAACAGATAACCCCAAATGAAACAAATAGCCAATGCTAAAACAACACATTCTGTGCCATAAAGGAGGTCCTCCGGGGTAGAGGCTGATGGGAGTGTTAAGAAAACTTCAAGGAGGAGGTGATATTTGAGCAGGGTGTTTATGGATGAATAGGAGTTCACCAGGCAGGGAAAGGGAAAGATGTTCCAGAAGGAGCAGGGAGAGGCAAAGGCAAAGGTCAGGAAGAATACAAGTAGATGCACGGTGTGATCTGGGAAACAAGAGATATCCAGTAGACCATGGCATAGGAGAGGCGGAAAGTCCAAGAGGGTAGTGGGTGAGCACTGTCTTCCCTGTCCAGCATGCATCCCTCTTACTTTTTTTTTTTTTAAAGATTTTATTTATTTATTTGAGAGAGAAAGAATGAGAGAGAGCACATGAGAGGGGGGAGGGTCAGAGGGAGAAGCAGGCTCCCTGCTGAGCAGGGAGCCCGATGCGGGACTTGATCCAGGGGCTCCAGGATCATGACCTGAGCCGAAGGCAGTCGCTTAACCAACTGAGCCACCCAGGCGCCCCATCAACCTTCTTACTTTGGTGCCCACCACTCAGTTTTCCAGAGTCTCCAGTGTGACTAACCCCACCCCCAGGGCAAAAGTCTCCCTCTTACCCCTGCCCCCAGGCAGACAACCAGCATTATCAGCTTGTAAACACTTCTGGAGATACTCTTTGCCTGTGTAAGCAAAGCCCCTCCCATCCTTTCTACACAAATGGCAATATCTAGGTGAGTAGGGCCCCCCCACCCCGGTCCGGCAGGTCCTGGGGGGAGGACAGGCTCTACGTAATGTCAGAAGCAGTGGAGGTGACCCCCAGGGCGTCTGGGAAACTGCGTCTCATTGAGCCTCTGCCCTTCCGGTTGTTCTGCACCTTGCTTTTTTTCAGTTAACATTACATGTATGACCACCCCATATCAGTACACAGAAAGTGTCCTCAGTTTCCCTTTTTTGCTGCTGCCTAGCTTTCCAGGGTGTCATGGTATACCTACGTCGTTCTCAGCTGGCCGTCCTTTTGGTTGTCCCCAGCCCTTTCCTATGAGAAGCAGGGCTCCTTGAGTCACCTTGTACAGCTGCGCATTCACACACACGTGAGCACAGCTGTGGAATAATTGCTACGTGCTTGGGGGTGGGGGCGGTGAAAGGACACACGCTGTTGTCATTGGTCAGCTCTGTCTGCTGGTTCTCCCAGGGGATGTGCTGGGTACCAGGCCCCTGCACAGACTGCGGGGCCCCTCTCTCCTCAGCCTCCCCAAGCGCCTGGTTCTCGAGCTCTTTGATCTCTGCTAGTCTGCAAGGGAAAACTAAACCTAGCCAAAGGAGCCTCCGTGTAGCTTTAGTGTGTGTTTCTCTTATGCGAAGTGAGTTTGGCCGTCTTTTCCTTGGTTTCGGGGCCATTCCTCGTTCCTCCTCTGTGGACTGGCTGCACGGTTTCGCTTAGGAAGGTTGCTTCAGAAAGGGGGACCTTGGAGGGAGGCCTGACCGGAGGCAGGGGCCACTCTGGGGACAGTTGGTTCAGGAAAGAGATGGAACTTGGCTCTGAGCTGTGGCGTAAAAGCCAGAGTTGGAGATAATAAGTAGAAAGATTGGAATTTGGTGACAGACCGGCCACGGGGCCCATGGAGGGAGGAGAAGGGGGGCGTCGAGCCCAATCCAGGGTGATGACTCAGGGTGGAGTGGGTGGGGGAGGGAAGGGAGGACGGTGGGGCCACCAAAGGAGGTGGAAGATTCTGGGGGTGAAGATGATGTGCCTCCTGCCCTTTCTCCACCGCACATGCCCCTGCTTACACACTTCTGGGTCCACAGTCCCTGGGCAGGGCCCCTGCTGCCCCCTCTCCCTCGGCCGCAGGGGCAGCCCCCTTGCACATGCTCCGCCCCTCGCCTCACCTGGCCACCTCCCTGGGGCGCATCATGCCGCTCTCAGCTGTGGCCTCTCTCCCCCAGGGAAGTCTTCCACACCCCCATTTGATGTCAAGTCCCCTTGTGATCCCTTGGAGAAACCCTGGACCACTGTCCCCTCTGTGCTACCGTCCACTGATTCACGTCCGGCCCCCCCCGGACGGTAGCCACCAGCGTCTCCCCAGAGTGCGGGCCACATAGCAGGTACCTGACTGAACAAGCAAACGAATGGATCCGCGAATGAATGACATGAGGCTGGGGACAGCAGGAAGGGGGCGTGTCGGAGACGGGGTTTAGGAAGCAAGAGCCCGGAGCCAAGGACTTCTCTGCGGGCCCCGCCCTGGCGCCCCCTCTGCACTGGGCCCGGCTTTGGTTTTCTCCACAGCGTCTGCCTGCTTCTGTGCCTGGTGTTTGCTTGTTTGCGGTTTCTGCACTGGAGCGGGGCTCTGGAGGGAGCAGGCATTGTCTGCTCGGTTCCCCTCTGCAGCCTGGTCCCATCCCGACACGGAGTCGGCCCACAGCCAGCGTTTGTCAACAGGAGCGAGCGTGGGAAGTGATGGGCTCGGGCTCCAGGTCCGCACACCAGGGGCAGAGGCACTCCTGCTTCCTCCTCTCTGGGCGCCTGTCTGGGAGGGTGGAAGGGAAGGCATTCCTTCTGCAGGTATCTCCCGTGGGCCTGCTGCCTGCGATGTCCTCTATCGGGATGGCACAGGATCCCTGCTCTCAGGAAGCAGGCATCCTGATGGATTCTTGGGGAGGGGGTTACCACGGGACGGGACATGGAGAACAGAGTGGAGGGGCCAGATCGCTGTGTGTATATTTTCTTTGAAAGTAATCTGAGCACATGGCAAAAGATTTCAAATGCGCTATGAGCATGGACATGACAACTAATTCTCCGAGTCCTCCTGCCCCTGCCCCCTAGCCCTTCCATACCCATCCCCAGAAGCAGACCACTGTTACTAGAAGTGTTCTAAGGGGCAGAGCATTTGAAGGGGACGGAGTCCTCAAGGGGAACGTGGGCCTTGGGAAGGACCTGTGGGAATCAGGAATGGCTGTGCCTTCTAGACCCTGGCCCAGCTCTCCTCCTGCTCCTGGAACAGAGAAGCCAGGAGGGTACTGCTGCCTGCTTCCAAAGAGAGCCACTGCCCTGAGGGGCCGCCTCCGCCAGCCCAGCATCTCCCCCTTCCCACTCTTCTGGGCGGGGGGTGGGCGCTGCTGACTTGACCCTTGAGCAGATGCTTCAGACCCTGGAAAGATCTGGGAGTGATGGAGCAGGCAGAGGAGACAGGGCTCGGCTGGGCCCTCCGGGAGCAGCGCAGAGGGACCAGGGGTCAGCAGAGTCATTGGGCAGCAGCTGTCCCAGAGACCTCTGAGGGGCCCCTTGGCCCAGGCAGCCGCCGGCCTCTCAGCTGTCAGGCAGGCTCTGGGAGGGCGGGGAGCCTGGATCGTGAGGAGGAGGGTGGGTTGGGTGGGGGAATCGGGAACTGGCCATGGGCCCAGGTGGGTCGAAGGGCAGGCTGGCCCCTGGGGCCCTTGCCATTTCTCGGGCAGACCGGGAGGGGGCAGATAGGCCTGGCTGCTCAGGGATAGAGGGGTGACAGAGGGGCCCAAAAGCCTGAGTGCAGCTGATTGAGTCCCGCCTCAGTGACTCCAGACTGAGAGGCCAGGAGTGTCAGCTTCACCTCCAGCTCCCCCCTCCTCCGCCAGACCCCCAGGACCTCCCAGTTCTCCAGCTTTTGAGTGCGGTGAGTTTTATGCAGGCCACTCCCAGATCAACCAGTCCACAGTCCAGTTCCCACCCCTCACCAGAGTGCAGCTCCTGTCACCCAACAGCCCAGCCCAATAGCCATTTGGGTGCCCCCCTTGGTCCCAACTTGCCCCCAGTAGTCCCAGGCACCTCCCCAAACACCTCTCCTCCAACCCCCTCCCCGCTGTGCTCCCAGGCACGTGGGCTGCTACCTCCAACTCCTTCTCAGTCTGTCATTGTCGTGTACCAAGTTGGTCAGCGTGGCAGGTTGGAGAGACAACGGGTTTGGAGTTTAAATCCCAGTTCCATCACTTACTTAGGCCGGTGACCTCCAACCTCTTAGCACCTGCCAGCAGGGTTTGTTGAGAGAGTTAGATGTGATCTCTTTGTCAAAGTGCATACAGTATGTCCTCAGAAATGTTAACTCCCTTGCCTTCCTGAGCTGTGTTTTCTCTGTCTGTCCCCGGCAGTCATCCCAATCCTGCTGTCCCAGATCAGGCCCTCATTGTTTTGGTTGCAAATGACAGAAAATTCAATTCCAACTAGTTCAAGAAAGAAAGAACGGGGTGTATTTGTGGCTTAGATTTTGAGGGGCGGGGGCTAGCTTCATCAGAGCTCAGACAACGTGGCCTGGTGCTGACATCTCCCCCTCTTAACTCCTGGCAATGTGTCCTCTGGTTTAGTTCCTATTCAGGATGGGTTTCCCCTCATTGTGGCAAGACGGCTGCAGCAGCTCCACTCTTGCGGCCGTGTCTTTTCTACCACTCCTGCAGAAGTCCTGGAGTCATGGTGTTCGGACTATCCTCGGTCATGCTTATCCCTGGCCATTCACTGAGGCCAGGGAGGGGCGATGTGCTGCTTGGTTTAGGCAAGGGAGGAGTGTGGAGGAGGGGTGGTTCCCCACAGGGAAATCAGGGTACTGTTTCCATAGGAACAGAGAGTGGGTACCGGGTGGCTCTGTCTTCTGATAGCTCTTAGAGTGTCTCTGGCCTCCAGCCTCTCCCAGCTTCACTCTGCCCTTTGAGGCACCGCCAGGCCTTCCTAAGATGCAGGTTCCTTACTGTCCTGCTCTACTCAGAAGCCTCCAAAAGTTCCCTGGGGTGAATCAAGTCCAAACTCCTTTGCAAGGCATTCCTGACTTCACAGTCTGGCTCCAGAGCTCTGTTCCTGGCCCATCACTTCTTTTCTCCCCCTCTGCCCCTCTCTTTCCTCCTCTTTCCTTGCATTCCCTGCCCCCCCTAACCCTCAAGCCCCTTCCCCGCCATGCTGGGGTATGTAACGAGAGCACTGAAGACAGATGTTCCAACACTGGAGCATCATTCACAACAGCCAAAATGTGGAAACAGCTCCAGTGTCCATCACCTGATGAGTGAAGAAAGACAACACTGTCTATCTGCACAAGGGAATAGTACTCAAACAAGGGGAGAAAGGAAATGAAATTCTGACCCCTGCTACAACGTGGATGGCCCTTGAAAACATGATGCTCAGAGAAAGAAGCCGGACGCAGAGGACCACGTATTATATGATCCCATTTGTGTGATGTGCCCAGAGCAGACAAGTCTGTCAAGGTGGAAAGTAGGTCTGTGTTTTCCAGGGGGTGGGGTGGGGAGCGGTGGGGAGTGACTGCTAATGGGGATGGGGTTTCTTTTAGAAGTGAGGAAAATATGGAATTCGATAGTTACGATGTTTATACGACATTGTGAATGTACTAAAAACCACTGAATGGTACACACTAAGACGGTAAAGTTGATGCTGGCCGTATATCTAATTTTAAAAGTGTTAAAAAAAAAAAAAATCTACCCCCATCCCCACCCCAGTCAGTCAAGACTCTTCATGGCTAGTTAGCAGGCTCAAGTGTGGAGGAAGACGCCTTCTCGGGGGTGGGGGGGGGCGCTCAGCCAGGAGCCCCAAGGTCAGGGGAAAAGAAACGTGTACTAAACAGAAGTGAAAAATCAGCCCAGAAGGCTACTCCCAACATCAGGGGAAGCGGCAAGATGGGCTGAGCCAGCCTGGGTGACCCCAGGTCAAGGGAAAGGAAACGCCAAGCCCGAAGTTGCTGCAGAGACAGAGCAGGATGGAGGCCCCAAGAAGCAGAGTCATGGCCCTGCCCTAGCCCTCCTCTGGCTGCCCCCACCACCCCAGTCCCCTGGCTTCCTTCTTAGAACCCACTGGGGTCCCCCTCAGCAGCTCTCCCCTGACCTTCCTGGGGACAGAGCCTGAATCTTAAAGGGTGGCTATGCAGGGGTGAAGGGAGGGCAGCCTCAGGCTCCACCAGCACCAGTGAGTGAGGAAGAGGCGGTGACCCTGGGGGGGGGCATGAGGGCTGGGACCTCGAGATGTGGAACTTGGTAAGAGCACAGGGACTTTGTTTGCTCAGAACCATCGGCTCCACCCTTAGATCTGTGTCTCAAGGGCACAGGCACGACCAGGACCAGGGGAGACGCCACCCAACAAAAGGGGGTTCTGAAGCAGGAGTGTCCCAGGAGTCCTGGCCCAGCTCTGGCTCCTTGGCTTCCTCCCTCCTCCCTCCTCAAGCCTTACTCCAGAGGTCAGTGCCTCAGCACCGGCAGAGGCAAGAGCCCTCCATGAGCAAGAGGCACAGCCATTCAGGAAATTAGGGGCCCAGCTGAAAAGGGGTCTAGGAGCAGCCAGTTGGCAGACACGGGGCACCGGCTTCCTGACACGAGCAAAAGGGAACCGTCTGGGGGCAGAGAGGCGCTCGCCTGCCAGAGCTATCTGCAATCTGGGGTCCGCAGCCTGCTTTCCGTGTGAGTTTTAAATGCCTGCTCGGAGCCCTCCAGGATCACTTCCAACAGTCACACGACTCGTCTCCAGGCAACAGGCTTGCGCTCCCATTCATGCTGAGCTCCAGCTTTCTCACCACTGCCTCCCTCCGCCCTGCACACACCTCCCCCGCAGGATGCAGAACCTTCCTCCCCCTCCACCAACTGCCCCATCCCACGGGGACTCTGGATCTTGCGGAGTCTGTCATAAGGGGAGAGGGGCCTTTGTACCTTGCTAAGGGGGGACCACGACATGGCGATTCCCCACAAAGCTTCTTCAGCAACATGGGCATAATTGCCAAGAGTGTGGCTCCCTAGGAGCCACACATGGAGGAACCACGCATGGGCTCACACGATAAGGGCCCAGAGCCTGGTTTATCGCGGCCCAGGGCCTGTTGGTTAATCTTCCCAGGCAAGGGTTTTCCAGGGAAAGGGGGGGGGGGGGGGGGGCAGGGTTTTAGCGGACATTGGGGTTGGTGGAATGATACAAAGGCTCTTCTTGAACTGGGGGACCACAGCTGTTTGAGGTTTGGGAGAGGGGCCCGGGCTCCCAAAATGGCACATCTGGAGACGAAGTGGCTGGGTGCTTCCCATGCAGGGGGATCTTCAGGAGGAAGAAAATCAGCTCCCCAAGTTGGGGCTTGTCTCTGGTTCTTGTGTTCAGAGGAGGCGCCTATAAAATGAACGAGACAAAACCACAGCTGCTTGTTTTCAAAGGGAGACCAGTTTCTCCCAAACCTGGTTGGATCTGCCATGGATTCCACCGTCTGAGGTGGGAGGCAAAGGTTGGACACTGCTTGGTCACCTATTTATCTCTGACTCAGGCCAAAGGCATCACACCCCCTGCTCCTTCGCACACTTCCCTCAGCCCTGGAGTCGGGCCCCTCGGGCTTGGCTTGGGCACAGGACGCAGGACAGCCTGCCAGCTTTGGGCAAAAACCTGGTCCACGGTTAGCTGGTGACGGCCTCTCCCCAAACGCCAGGACACACGGGACATTTGGGGGCCCTAGAGGGCCCCGCCTGGCCAAGTGCTCTGGGCTGTGGGTGAGCCCCACATGCTGTGCAGCTTGGCAGGGTCGGCACCGGGGAATCCGGCTTTGGCAGGGCTCCGTGCAGCCGCCCCCTCCAGATGGGCGAGGTCAGGCTGGGACCAGAGCACGCAGGCGAGTGCTGGGCGGGGAGGGCCAGGCCACAGCCAGCTGCTCGCTCTGCAGCCCGGCTCCGTGGCCCCCGCCCAGCACACCTCCTCAGCACCGAGGCCATGGGGCCTGGGGAGGACCAGGCTTGCGGTTGGACGGAAACCCAGTGTGACAGATGCTAGGCCTTCATAGGCACAGGTCAAGGAGGCAATGTTCTTTGTTCACTGCCAGGAAAAAGAAAGAGCGGAAGAGGAATTAAACTCAGAAGTCACCCTCGGAATTTACTTTTATTTCTCCAAAAGTTGTTCCTGTGTCTGATTCATGTAGAAAAATCACAAAGTCTTCTTGCCTTTTCTGAGGATGCTGCATCCACAGCCAGTTTGCCCGGGACTCTTCGCGTGTCCACGAAGAAACAACAGCTTTCTTCCAGAGCAGCTCGACTCAGGGTCAGGGTCCAGCTGCATGAGGCCTTGCCCGCTGGACCCGTGCCCCGCGGCCTCTCCTCTACCTCTCAACGGCTGGGCTCCCGTCAGAGGGCCACTCTTGGGCTCTCAGACGTCTGCGAGCGCCGCATGACGGGGGACGATAAAGCGCCCAGGCCTCAGATCCGGACCACCTGGACAGCAGTGCACGGACTCCGCCTCCCCTCCCCACCCTCGGCCTGCTGCCTCCTGAGGAAGAGTCGGCCAAAGGTGCCCCCCACCTGCCCTTTGGTGAGGCGCCCGGGATTCACACAGACACAGCCGAGGACATCCTGGGGAGAGGAAAGGGGCCGATGTGAGAAAGCTGGAATCATCTAAGAGTCAGACCCCAGAGAGGGGTTGATAAAATGGAAAGGAAGGCAACTGAACACATCTCAAGTCTAATCTGTTAACTTATCGGAAAACCCTGAATTCCTTTTGAGCCTCTGAAGCGGAATGAAGAAGGGTAACAATCAGCTTCCCAACTTGGGAGACAAACCTGACCTGGTTATCGTTTTCCAACACGGGAACAGTTTTACCTCTTGAGGTTGAACTGGCTCTGATTCGGCAAGAGGGCTATGGGTTGGGTGGATCCCCCGTGAGGGACCCACCCCGGGTGGCAGAGATGAGAATGACCAAGAGCTTCTTTCAATCTCAAGGCTGAGCTCCCCCGGAGGTCATATCCGAATTCGGGAGAGGGGGGCAGGCAAGGGCATGTGCGAAACGTTCCCAGGTCACCCTGACATGGCCCCCACGTGACAACCACTGTTTGAGGGCCTTCCTACCTGCTCCTGGAGCTCCCAGGGAAGCAGGGGGATGGCTTTTACTTAAATGTTTTACTAACATTCGTTTTCTAGTCCTTTACCACCTCTCCCAAAGAAATGAGGCCACTGTCCCCAGATGAGGAATGAGGATCAGTGGTCTAGAAGGGAAAGTCAGATGGGTCCTGGCATTTCTGGGAAAAAGCAGACTTCAAACTTACCTTCACAAAGTATTTCAGCTCTGATGGGATAATGAAGACGTCCGGGGTGACGGGCAGCTGTGCATAGGTGTAGAAATTCTCATAGTCAATGGCCATGTCTTCCTGGGGAGGGTAGAGCGGGTAGTAGCTACAGAGACAGAGAGAAACAGTAAGCAGTGACTGAGCCGGGGTCCCCTCTTCCCACATGGCCTCCGAGCTTTCACAGACTGTGTCTCCTGTTCCTCCCTGTGTTTGGGGGACAGAAGGCAGGCTTGTCATCACAGGGAGTAGTTCCCTGGTAGTGGCCCAAGGAAGGTGCTCGCAATCAAATCTGTCAGAGCACCGGACCCCAAAGCACACTCGTCCTGGTCAGACATTCCCACGAGTGAGCTCACCTTCTCTGGGTCAGGATGTGCTTGAGGATTCGGCTGAGTCTGTCTGAAGTTCCGGAAGCACTGGGGAAGCAAGAGAAGCAAGAGATGGAATGCAGAGCCTTGTTTCTCAGCTCCTGTGTCTCTTTGGGGAGGACCTGAGGATTCGATAAACCGGGGAGAAGCTACATGGCCCACACACAGTGATGAGAGGGTGCCTCTGGGGAAGTCGAAAGACCCCCCGACAAAGAGCTTGGTCTGTTCCCACCTGAGAAGGGGAGCAGGCCACCGGGCTGCGACGGGAAAGAGCAGGCATCCCAGGTGATCAAGGCCACGGCAGGCTGCTGGCTAAAACTTCAGTGTGCAAGAATGGGCAAGGAGTGCACCAGCAAGCAGTGAGTGTGCTGTCAGGCTGACCCCTGCCCCTCAGACCTCAGCCAACAAGCACACACCCATCTCGCCTAACACACGCATTGCTTCACACTCCTCCCAGCGATGGGGGAACTGCTGGACCTGCATCAGCAGGCAGGCTAGGTCTGATTCTCTGATTCTCTCTAGACCGACACCCTGCTGAGTAGCTCGGCAGTTCATCCTCTAGGAGCAGGGACACCCAGTCCTGTTTAGGTCGCGAGTGTGGGAAGTGAAGGAAAGGAGATGAACCTCTAGGATTAAAAACAAAGTGCAAAGACACACGGCCATGGTTCTCTGGGGTCTCCAACACTGTACAGACCAGCGCCAGCAGAAACACATGCATCCGTTGCTCCCGTTGGGAACAGAGAAACTCGAATGGCCAGAGGGTCTGGCACAAGGGGCTGCTCTAAGGACTTCCCAGTTAAGGCTCTGCCAAGCAGCCCCTTGATTTTCTTGGTGGAAGAAAGGTCCAGGGTCCAGAGCGCCAGTGTCCTGCCTGCTGGACCAGAACTGCTTCCCACCTACTGATCTCCTCGGCTCCCATGTGGAACAGCAGATCCGTGGACGTCAGGCCAAAGATCACTCCATTTACGGAGAGACTGCAGGGCTCAGACACGAACTGCACTCGCTACAACGAGAAGGGGCGAGACAAGCATTTGTGCACCAAAGCTAGAACCTTCTTCCCCATGAAAGTGGAGGGGGCTCTCCCAGGGGAGGAGAGACCACTGAAAGGCGGGCCAAACCAATGGACAGTAAATCATAAATACATCTGTCTGTTAAAGAAAGCTGCTTAAGATTCAGGCCCTATCCATGCCCCCAGAAGGCTTCTCCACTCCACCCTCCACTCAGGGGCCAGAGCGGGGATGCGGTACCTTTCTGTCATCTCGAGGCAGATCAGAGTAGCTGAAAGGTGGCTGCGGGTACACGGGCTCGCGGTGCACGTCCCTCACGGATGGGACAAAGACGAGGTGGGAGCCAGAGCTACTTCATCCAAAAACCATCAGAAGAGGGAGAAAAATGAGCGCATTCGAGTTAGAACAGCTGGACGACAGACTGAAAATATCAGGGCTTGAGACAAGAGCCTCCATCCAGAGAGGAATTTCCGAACCGAATTCTATGAGGAGAGGTGCTGTTGCCCATGGGACACTGCGAGCAAAAGACACCTTGTTCTCACTTCCACACATCTACCTCAACGAGGCTCAGGTCACCCGGGATGTGCTTTGTCCTGGCTCCATGTGGTGTTCCACCAGGGAGAGGACGGGACTATTTGGTAGGAAAGGAGGAGCAGAAATTGGGAAATAGAAAAATCTAGAAAGACAAGGTTCTGACCAAAGAACCAGAGACGTGCAGCCAGATACAAAACCAAAGTTCTGACTTCACACTATGCACACAGATGGGGCGTACAGGCATTGGTCTCCCTGACCAGGGGCTCTTGCCCAGGGAGAGACCAGCCATGACCAGACCCTCACACTGCCTTCTCGCGTAGAGGGTCAAACCGCAGCCTCCTACCAGAACACTGGGTCCTACGTACAACAACAGACAGACACACCTTCCGAGGGATGGGGAAGAGCGCACCTGGCCTCTCTCCAAGGCCCTTCCCTCTCGCATAGGGAAGCGATGCCCCAAGTTTTTCTCAGCAGACTGTCTTGCAAGAGTGACAGGACTATTTAATAGCAACAGGAAAAACAGATTTCCTTTGATGGAGGCAGAAGGGGAATCTCTAGGGTACAACATGTAAGCGAAGAAAAACCTTTAACTTGAGGACCCAACTGTTTATCCTCAGCCACACAAAAGAGGAAAGGAAAAAAAAAAATCCCGTTTCCTTGGTTCCCTCAGCTGTGCTCGGCAGAGGGGCCTATTACAAACCACACAGGCGCAGTGTCCCTTTGAGGGCATGTTTAAAACCCCCCACCAGCGCTCGCTGTCAGCTCCCTCTCTTGCTTGAAATCTATGGCCTTCCCAGACGCAGCTGCCTTTCCCATGGGATAAAGGTACTGGTGACTGTTGTCACATCTGGCACTTGTCTGTCATACCTGCTCAGAGCGTGAACTGAGACTTGTGCAACAGAAAACCAGGATCTTGCGACCACTCTGCACATTAGTTACAGTCTCTGTGACACAGATTAAGTACACGATCAGTGCCCGAAGCCAGGGCTGACCCACCCGGGACTACCTGTGCTCCAGACCCCACGGGCTCAGTCTGTGATGGACACAAAGGGCGGAGGTGCCGCTGGCCACGGTTAAAGGGTGGAGCCGCTGTTTCAGCGAAGGTGCTGGAAGGGCAATGGTTAAGGAGGAAACAGCCCTCCTGCTCATGGCTATGAAGTGGCTGTAGGGGGAGGGATCTGAAAGAAAATTCCAACTATGCCGAGCATTGCACAACCTCGTGCATCACGGTGGGAGGGTCCCCGCAGCCGCTCCCTCTGCGGCTCTGCTGCTCTGCTCTGTGGACAGGGCGCTTCCGCGAGTTCTGGCTTTTACTGATAAATCAGCTTTGTGCTCTGCACGTCTGATCTCTCAGGAATAAAAATAAACCACCACCCAGCACGGACCGCTCATATACTGTTTTGGGGAGGGCAGGGCAGCTCCCCCTGCCCCGAGGCGCACACTGGCTGCAAAAGAAAGTGCCTGGCAGCGCTGGGCCCTCACCCCACAGTAACAATGCCCAGTTTGTTCTTTGTTTGTCCCACTGCTGTCACCACCACATGGGGCAAGGAACCAAAAACAGAACCCAATGTCGCACTGAGAGCACCCCGCCTGCTGGGGCACGGCTTTGAGGTCCCTGTCCATCCCCAGGGGACCCAACCCAACAGGGACACCAGCCCTGCTCCTGGCAGTTGGAGAGGGGAGGGGTATCTCTGAGGGGCACTAGGTCCTCCCCAGGTCTAGCCTACGTCACGACAAACGACAGCGTGGGAGGCAAGAGGCACCTGGATTAACTTCATTTGGGGGGTGGGTAGTGGGGAAGGGGCAGACCCAGGCGCAGGCCGAGTCCCCTGACACCCAGGTAAGGTAGGGGGTGCTTCTCCCCAGTCCCTGAGGCCTGCCAGACCAGCCCTGCTGCCGATACAAGAAGGTAGTATTACGACTAATCGACTCTGGGATCAGTTCTCACTGCGAATGGGCGGAAGATTATACATCTTGTTTTAAAAACCACCTTTGTTATAGACTTATTTTTAAAAGCTTAGCTTCAGGAATGTTTATTTCTATGAGCTCAGCCGCAGGCAAGCAAATCCCTAGAGGAGAAGATCCATCACCTATACCAATTCCTTTCAAACCCCGGCCCTGGAGGAAGAGAGGCAGGAAGTGAGGATGTTAGCTTCCTGAATAACTTCCTACTTGTAGTTCAAGACTCTTCCAGGAATAGTGCCTTTTCTCTCAAATTAGAATTGCGCATCTCTCCTCACAGTTCCTGCCCCTTGGTCTATGGCAAGGATCCAAGATCTCCTCTCCGCGCCCCCAAGTTTCTACCACGGCCTGCTTGGCCGTCCGCAGCGTCCCGTGAAACGTGGGGCAGCTCTGACTCTGGGGAAGGACTTGGGCTCACCCCAAAACAATCACTCAAGCTTCGAGATGTTTGGGGCCCCCAGGGATTTCGTTGGGGAACTCATCAAACACTTCTCAGAATCAGCCGGGAAGATTCCCAGGGAATAGGAGTTTATACAAAAGGGAGTGAGAAAAGAGAGGAAGTAAAGTGCAAGCAAGGGAAGAACGAAAGTCTTCGCAGCCTTTTCCTGTCAAGTGTGTTTATCTTTGTATTTCAGAGACGCCTCTTAACCCGGTGTCGGTGCGCTTGGGAGTCAAGAGGTGGATCTGATCTCTGGAGTTCAAAAGGATAAAGGGACACGAGCTACCATTACTTCCTGCCCTGGAGAAACCGGGCAGCGTAAGGTTCTGTCCAACAGTCTGAATTCTGACCTGCGCGTCCCTTCAATAATTGTCCGCAGACACTGCTTGAAAATATCTTCAAATGGACTTGTGAGCAGGCAGTTCTGCAAGAGAAGGAAGGAGACCGATTCAGAGAGCAGACGCTGGCCTTTATTCACTGGCCTAGCATGCTGAACGACCCCGGGGGCCAGCTGTTGAGCGAGGAGCTGGAGGACAGAGTACGATGAAACACACATGTTGGGGCGCCTGGGTGGCTCAGTCGTTAAGTGTCTGCCTTTGGCTCAGGTCATGATCCCAGGGTCCTGGGATCGAGCCCCGCATCGGGCTCCCTGCTCCGTGGGAAGCCTGCTTCTCCCTCTCCCACTCCCCCTGCTTGTGTTCCCTCTGTCAAATAAATAAATAAAAAATCTCGGGGTGCCTGGGTGGCTCAGTTGGTTAAGCGACTGCCTTCGGCTCGGGTCATGATCCTGGAGTCCCAGGATAGAGTCCCGCATCGGGCTCCCTGCTCGGCGGGGAGTCTGCTTCTCCCTCGGATCCTCCCCCTCTCATGCTTTCTGTCTCCCATTCTCTCTCAGATAAATAAATAAAATCTTTAAAAAAAAAAAGAAAGACACATGTTCGTGGTCTCTGTCCTCAAGGAGCAGACTCTGTTTAGGGACAGGAAAGGGGATGGCAGAGGAATTCATCCTCTAGAATGTAAGCTGAGAGTAAAAGCAAGAGCATTCTGCAATCCTTTCTGTGGAAGATACAATATCCTGAGACAAAGGGTAGGAGGCACCGACTCTCGGCCAGAGATGTCCTGAGAAGGGCCTTTTATGTTTTCTGCATCAAAGGACAGCAAGACGTGGGTCCTGGAGTCACAGACAACTGCGCCTGCGTGAGCGGGCTCGTGCCTTAGCACCGAGCCTCACAGGGGGACACCAGACTCACAGACGTGCACTTCCCTCCTCCAGCTTCCAAATGGCCTTGTATTCTGGTGACATGAAGCCTTCAAATATTTACAAAAATGCCCTGCTACAATGTTTTTCTGATTAGCCACAGGGATTAATTTAGGTTTGTTACAAATGCAGCATAAAATCCAAAATATGGAAACGAGCGAGGGCTCAACTTGATGCAGGTATCTGGCACTTTTCCTTCCCGGCCCGTCACTTACCTCTACCTGTTCGTGCTTAGCATCCAGGAAAGGTCCAAACTGCAAATAAGAGAAACAAAGGTATCAGAACCACACGTGTCCATGAGCGCCTTCACACACCCTCTCCTAGCAGTTCTCTGCCCAGGGCTCATCTGTCCCTCTAGGTAGCAGATGGGGTGGGAGTACCCAGCCAATATCACAGGCAAAGGCTGTGACCCTGGATGGAGGGAGGCCGCCAAGGCCCCCTAACCAGGTGTACTGCGTCCTACAACACTGGGCCTTTCTTTAAAAAAACTTTATTTGAGAGAGAGAGGGAGAGAGGGAGAGAGAGAGAGACAGAGAGAGAGAGAGAGCAGAGGGGGAGGGAGAGAGAATCTGAAGCAGACTCCATGCTCAGTGCGGAGCCTGACTCGGGACTCGACCCCATGACCGTGAAACTGTGACCTGAGCTGAAACCGAGTCAGACGCTTAACTGACTGAGCCACCCAGGCGCCCCTGGATCTTTTTCTAAGGTCTCCTCCCCAGTTTTCCCACTGGTGCCTCCCCCAGTGAAGCTGTCCCAGGAGGGCTTCCTACCAGGATGCAGACATCAGGCTGATCGCGGTTGATGACGGCAATCAGATCGAGCAGGGGATCGTAGGTGATGCTGTCGGATGTGGTGTATGGCCCACAGGCCACCAGGACCATGCGTTGCTCAAAATCTAAGACAGAAAGGATCACAAAGTGTTGACGAGAAGATACTGGGATGGTAGGAGGAAGGGCAGTTAGGGAAAAATGCCACAGGATTCAATTAATTAAGAGTCTCCCTAAGTGCAGAGCTCCGGGAATCCAAGATCTCATCCCCATCCTCAAAGAACACTCCATCAGCTGCTGGGGACAGGGAAGAACGTGAATAACGAGGGAGCGACAGGCAGTTTGCTAGCAGCACACTGAGCAATGGGAGAAAGCAGCAATCAGGAAAGGCCTGATCAAGGTGAGATTTGCTCGTGCCTTTCCCCTAGTTACTTTCATTGTGATGAAACACAAACAACATAAAATTTACCATTGTAACCTTTTTTAAGCATACATTTTAGTGGCATTAAATAAATACAGAACTGTGCAATCATCACCGCCATCCATTCCCAGAACTCTTTTCCTCTTGTCAAACCGAAACTCTTGTCCCCATTAAACACGAGCCCCCCCTCCCCCAGGCCCTGGCCACCACCATTCTACTGTCTGTCTTTAGGGTTCTGGCTACTCTAAGTATGTAAGTGGAATCATACACTATTTATCTTTCTGTGACTGGTTTATTTCACTTTGCTTATGCTTGTAAGTAGAATTTCCCGGGAGCAAGGGCAAGACAGGGTCCTGGAGAGTGTGCGGTTTGAGGGAACATGTGTGTTCCAGTGTGACTGGAGAACGTGGTCTGGTGAGGAGTCCAGAAAGACGGGCTGGGTGTGAGGCTTGACCTGGGATTCCTGTGTGAGGGGTAGGGAGGTGTGATGTTTGGCCACCTGTCTTGCACTGCCTTTTTCCTCACAGAATCAGCTTTCCTTTGGGAGAGCCAGCCCTCTCCTCCACAAGGCAGTCCGGGGGGCTATAAATCAGGTGCAGTGTCATCCCCTAGCTAAGAGGCAGGCGTGTGACCAGTTTGAGCCATCCACACTCTCCTCCCTGGTAATGGAACCTCGAGGTGAATCATTTAAGAACAGAAAAAAGGGTGGAGCTCATGTATTCCAGCCAGAGGTAACTGGATGAGATAGTTGGGGAATTCCTGCTAGCTGGACACCTAGAGTTGTGAGGTCCTTATCTGCCTTTGAGTCTGCATTTCTAGCTCCCTGTCCTTGCTGTGAGCTAGCTGGATTTTCCCTAACAAATTCTCTTTTTCTTAAGTTAGTCTGAAGCAGTTTCTGTAGCTTATGCCAAAAAACCCCAAAGATCTCTGACTTATCATGTAGTTGTATTAGTTTCCTGTGGCTGCTATGAAAAATTATCACAACCTCAGTGGCTGAAAACAAACACGTATTTATGATTATGGTTCTGGAATTCAGAAGTCCTAAAATCAAGGTTTTGGCAGGGCTGCATTCCTTCTGGAGGCAGGAGGAGAGATGTCTCCTTGCCTTTTCCAGCTTCTAGAAGCCACCTGCATGTCTTGGCTCATGACCCCTCCTCCATCTTCCCAGCCAGCAGCCTACCATTTCTATCTTTGATGCAGATCCTTCTGCCCTCCCCCTTATAAAGACCCTTGTGATCACACTGGGCCCACCTGGACAATCCAGGATAAGCCCCATGTCAGGATTCTTAACTGAAGGACACCTTCGAAGTTCCTTCTGCCATATAAAATAACCTAGTCCCCCGTCGTAGGGATTAGGCCGTTACTTGTCCACCAGAGTAGGAACACCATGGAGCGAGATCGAGAGTTCAGGGAGAAGAGTCTGTTTCATGCAGTGCTAGGTCAGGGGACAGAGTTCAATCTGGTTCTGAGGAGCCTACAGGAGATGTAAACCCTGGAGGAAAGCAAGTGCCAGGAGAGGAGGGCCCACTTCTCATTTCGTGTCTCCCTGAGTGTCTAGCTCAGTACCTTGGTCAAAAATGTTAATAACTGGGCGCCTGGGTGGCTCAGTTGGTTAAGCGACTGCCTTCGGCTCAGGTCATGATCCCAGGGTCCTGGGATCGAGTCCCGCATCGGGCTCCCTGCTCTGAGGGGAGCCTGCTTCTCGCTCTCCCACTCCCCCTGCTTGTGTTCCCTCTCTCGCTGTGTCTCTCTCTGTCAAATAAATAAATAAAATCTTAAAAAAAAAAAAAAAAGTTAATAACTTATTCCACTCCTTCTGGAGGCTTCCCTGGCACACAGCTCAGGCTCTGGGCATCTCAGCCACATCAATTTCATCCCACCACCTGAAGCGGATCTAATACCACCACGCTCCTCTTGCTGCCAGCAACATGGACCTTCTGATGCAATGTGCAATGTCATAAACTCCTAAATTTCATTCCTCATTCTAGGTCACCGCCCAGAATGACCTCATCACACACCGTTACTGCGCATATGGGGTGCTGACAATACCCTAGAGTCGGCCATCTCACTGCGAGTCCTCAACAGTCTTCTGCTTTGCTTTAAAAAACGCTTTGAATTATTTTGAGGCAGTCTGTTAAAATTTCTTTTTGTCCTTTCCCACCCAGGTTAGTTACCAAATAACTCTAGGCTTCCTTAGAAATTTGTCTAACTTTTTATTTTTTTAAAGATTTTATTTATTTGAGAGAGACAATGCGAGAGAGCACATGAGAGGGGGGAGGGTCAGAGGGAGAAGCAGACTCCCTGCTGAGCAGGGAGCCCGGTGCGGGACTCGATCCCGGGACTCCAGGATCACGACCTGAGCCGAAGGCAGTCGCTTAACCAACTGAGCCACCCAGGCGCCCTGTCTAACTTTTTAAAGAAAGATTTTATTTATTTATTTGAGAGAGAGAAAGCATGAGCGCAGTGGGGAGGGGCAGTGCCAGAGGAAGAGGGAGAAGCAGACTCTCGCTGAATGGGGACCCTAAGATCATGACTCAAGCTGAGGGCAGACACTTAACCGACTGAGCCACCCAGGTGCCCCAGAAATTTGTCTAACTTTTTAATAAGATTTTATTTTGGAATAACTTTAGAAATGTAGGAAAGCTGCAAAGATAATACCAAGTTTTTGTATATATACCCTTCCCCCAGCGTCCCCGAATGCCGGCACCCTGCCTCACTAGGGTGCATTTGTCAAAATGAATCCAGGGGCACCTGGGTGGCTCGGTCAAGTGTCTGACTCTTGATTTCAGCTCAGGTCATGATCTCAGGATTGTGAGATCAAGCTGTATGGGGCGTGCCTTCTGCCCAGCCCCCTCACCCCGTGTACACGCTCTCTATCTAAAATAAATAAATCAGTCTTCAAAAAACAAAACAAAGGAATTAATGCTGGCTTATTATTGTTAACTCCTAACTATTTGGGGTTCACTAGCTTTTCCACTAATGTCCCTTTTCTCTTCCAGGATCCCATCCAGGACACCACAGTGCATTGAAAGAAACTATTCCTATTTTGCCTTTTATAAAGTAACTTCCAGATACAGATGGTATGCCTCATATGTAGCCAGAACCCAGGTGGTCACGCTCAGTGGGCTCAGACCCTGGCCTTCCACCAAGGGCCTGTAAAGCCACCCATCTGCTGTCCTCCCTCGCCTCCACCGGGGTGCTCCCAGGCGGCTTTGGCAGCTTTCTTGTGGCCTGAGGAACCTGGACGACCCTCATCCACCATCCTCACTGTTAGCAAAACAATGCTTGAACCCAAACTTACCTCCATCCTCTTTGGTGGGCTGATAAAATGGAAGTGGCACACCCTTAAAAACAGGAGAAAAACTAAACTGAGTTCTTGGTTAAAACAAAGGTGGGGGTGGAACCTGAACGAGAGTGGGGAACCACAGCTTCGGCAAGTGGGGAGGGAGGGTGGTGGGGGAGGGCTGAGATGCAAAAGGAAGAAAGCAGCCTCAGTCTTGCTCCCTGGAGCTAAAAGCTCACAGAACGGATGGTATCTATATGGCACCAGAGCAGCAAAGAAACCCCGGTAATGGGAGGTCATGGCTAAACTCATAACACCCAGCAAAAGGTGGGAGAACACAGGGGCCTGAAGGACAGTATCCTAGGCAAGGACCTGAGAGCAGGGAATCTGCTACTTTTGCTTGCGTTATTTGCAAATCTGTGGAGGACTAACGCCTAAACCAGGGGTAGGTAAACTAGGGCCTGTGGGCCCGATCCGGCTACTGCCTGCTTTCACGAATCCAGCCACACTCATTGGTTTGCAGGCTGTCAACGGCACTTTTGAGCCACAATGGCCGAGTCATTGTGACAGAGACCGTATGGCCTGTAAAGCCTCAAGTATTTACTGTACGGCCCTTTACAGAAATGGTTTGCAAGGGGGCCCAGAGGCGGCTTCCCATTCTGTAGCTAGAGAATTGAGAAGCAAATAAATAGGTTCTCCTGAGTTTCCAGGACAGACAGAACGGCACATACTGTGTCTGCAGCAAAGCAGGAGGGAAGATGGGGCGACTGCCGTCATACCTCATAGAGTTTGGTGGCAATAAAGCTTCTACCAGTCGTGTTGATTCCTTCCATAACTACAACCTGAAGGACAAGAAGCAGAACGGGAGATGAACAAGGGATCGGCAATAAAACTATTTTGATTAGTTAGAAAGTATTAAGTACTGGGGCACCTGGCCAGGTCAGTGGGGAGAACATGAGATTCTTGATCTTGGGGTCATGAGTTTGAGCCCCATGTCGGGGGTACTTCACTTAAAAAAAACCCAAAAAACAAAAAACATCTATTAAGTGCTAAGTCCATCTATCTCATTTTATAATTACAAACTTGGGGGTATTTTCTAGAAAACAAATTAAGGGGCTTGTGTTAGTAATAATAACTGTGCTCTATACGAATGATCTAATTTTTTGTAACAATCCTATGAGGTAAGAATTATTATTCCCATTTTAGAGATGAAGACACGCTGGCTTCGAGATGATAAGGAACCTGGCCAGAGTGACACTCCCTGCTGGGGTGGAGCTGGAGGCTGAACCGGGCAGCAGGTCCCAGAGCTGAGGTCAGAGCATTCAGGGAAAGCTGGAATCCCCACACCGCTGTCTGCTCTAGAGCCGGTGCTCCCGCCACACCTCGTGCAAGTAGGAGGCAGCCAGCGATGAGATGCTCATCCTGCCGCCGCCCACCACACACGCTATAGGGCAAACAGCATGTGTGCAGCCCGTCTCACCTGTCCGGGAAACAGAGAATATTCTTTGAGCTCAGATAAATTCACTGGAATCTGAGCCCCCGAGGAATGTTCCCGGTCTCCTTCAAGAATCACTGACTTGCTGTTCAGCTTCCCGTTGGTGTCACAGCCAATCTGGCCCAGCAGAGTAACAGGCTCCTACCGAAGGTGTAACATACGAACGACAGTCTTGGGGACAGGAGCTCAAAATCTGGGGTCAACAGAATGAACAGCGAAGCAAATCCCAAGCAGGAAAGATTTTTTTGGCAGGGGCATCATATTGACAAGTATCATCAGTGACTCTCAGGGCATCTGGTCTGCCCACCCACCCAATGCTTGAGCCCCTCTAAGTGGTCATCTAAGCTTGGGCATCTCTAGTGAAGGCAAACTTGGTTCCTGCACCCCAAGGCAGCCCACTGCATCTCTGGATAGTTTCAACCATTAATAGCTCACATCTATTGAGCTTAGTGAATACCAGGCATTGTTCTAAAGGTTTACGTGTATTAACTTGTTTAATCCTCACAATGATGGTGAAGTGGATACTATTATTGGACCCACTTACAAAAGAGAAAAATCAGCAACAGGTTACATAATTTAGTTAAGGTCAAAAAGTGGGTCAAGCCTGGGTTTGAAGTTTGGCTCCAGAGCCAGATCCTTAACCACACACCATATTGTCTCTTAACAGGAAGTTCTTAAATTGAGCTGAAATTTCTCTCCCTGTGGCTTCCTCTGTCCTGTTCCCATTACTGGGGGCAGTCTGAGGAAGTCTAATCTTCCCCCACAAGACTGTGCATCCCTGCCTCCCCTCTACTCCTTCCTCCCAATTCCTCCCAAACTTCCTTATATGACATGGTTTTGCATTCTTCCCCAACTGGTCAATCTTCTCTGAATGCAAACAATGACAGACGTGCCTTAAGGAATCTTCTAGAACACATTTCCCCTTAGATTAAAAAATGTTTCAGAGAGAAAGCACTGGAACATATGCCAGATTAAACCACAATTAAAGATACTACTTGCAACAGTTGATCCATAGGGACAGAGACTATGGGTCACCATTCCTAGAAACCCTGTCCTTGCTGTTGTCCTCATATCCTGATCACTGAACACTTCTATTTGTGGGAAATCTCCAGGGGGCTACGTGCCTCACCACTAAAAAGGAAAAGGCCTCAGTCTTTGCTTATGTGCAAGACCCTAATCCCAGTGCAAAGAAAATGACCATCTCTGGTCACAAAACCAGAAAGCACTTCTCAGTCTTTCTTCAGAAGGATCCATGTTATCAAATTCAACCAAGACAGATGTTCTAACTAGAATGTAGACAAGAAGTAAAAAAGGAAGCAAGGATGCCTTTTTACCATCAGTTTAAAAATACAGTATTAATTAGGAAGGACTATTAGAACAATTCTTACTTGAGCTGGGACCAGAACAGGAGTAAAAGCCTCAATCTTGTAATGTTCCTTGAGTTCACTGCCAAGTTCCTCTATCTTACAGGTCAGAACTGAAAGCCCAGAGGGGAAAAAGTACTGTGTTTAGTAGGACATTTCACTTGTCAAGAGAAGATACAGCGCATCATAAAATATTGAAGTCAGTCATTTTACAGAAGCAGGAGGGTGCCCAGGACCTCTTTCTAAAGCCCTAGCCAATCTCCCAATATTTGGTGGCTGAAATTTGGCCACAGATCATGTGGCACAATCCCTGAGAGTCAGCACGAATGTCCACAACCCAGCCTTCCTTTCATTCTGGCCATCAGTGAGGTTTAGGGGGAGACAAGTGCAATGTGGAAAGTCTTCCATTCTTTATAAGGAAGAAACCATAAATATCTTTCACTGGCTTCCTCTACACAGTTCAAACGGCTGTCACTGGGAAATGGTTATGTGCTTTTTCTTTAGGGAAGCGAAGTGACTTGGCAGAATTGCTGAGAGCATCACCTCATGTCCCTCCACTGCTAGGGGTACCCAGAGGACATCTACCAACTTCTATATTCAAAGGCAACCTCGGAACTTGTTCTACCAGCCTAGCTGAAGCTTTGTTACTTACTCTACACCCTTCCAGGTGGTTTTATATTTTCCAGAATTGCAAAGAGAAAAACAACTACCGTCTCGAATATCTGGAAGCTTCTGAAACATTGATTTGTAGCTCCCGGTGAGTGACTCTGGACCCCCTAAGACCTTCAGGCTGATGTCACCGGCTCCTCCTCTTCCAGACCAAGACACACCCTGTGCTGAGCCGAAGGAGGTAACCACTTCTCCTCGGTTATTTCTTGAGTTGTATTTCTGAGAGGGAGTAGCACTGATTGGAAGCAAAACAGATACACATTACTGTATTCCTATCTAAAGAGAGAGATGAATAAAATGAGGTTACCTTTTGGAAATGGGGACTGGAGAAACGTCAAGCTGGCCTCACAATTATAAATCTAATCAGCTTAATGGGGTTGGACATACCCGGACCTTCAAGGAATTTCAGGAATGAGGGTAAGTTTAGAGATACAGACATATTTTAAAAGGTTTTCTCCTGGCTTACAACTAAACAAAGCAAAACCAAACCAAACTCTGGATTAATTAAAAAGTGGGTTTCAAGTACCACTTTCTTTTCTTTCTTATAACTTTTTAAAAGATTTTTTATTTGTGAGAGAGAGAGAGAACAAGCAGGGGAGGGGCAGAGGCAGAGGCAGACTCTCCAATGAGCAGGGAGCCCGATGTGGGGCTCGATCCCAGGACCCTGAGATCATGACCTGAGCTGAAGGCAGACGCTTAACAACTGAGCCAATCAGACGTCCCTCTTACAATTTTTTTTTTTTTTAAGCACTTATTAGAATACCACTAGAGCCTGGCTGTGGATAAGCCCAAAACCGCTGTCCATCTATAGCACCTCACAACACAGTTCAAGGTAGACACCACAATAAAATGAAGTTAAAAGGAATTCATCAGCTCTCTCCCGTGTGTGTGCACGTGGAGACGTAATGAATTCAGTCAGCTGGTGAACAAACATTCCCATTCTCCGAGGCTCAACTGACAAGTTCTCATATTTCCACGCGCTGCCTGGTAAACAAGAACACGAACATCGCCGAGCTCCTTGGAAGGCAGTGTGGGCCTCTAATCCTCTGGGTGGGAACACAGCTTCCGGAGAGGTCGCTTTCAAACAGTCTGCGCTTCAGGCACCGAAGCTTTGCAGGAACCAGTTTTACGTGGGTAATACTGCAACTTCTTTCCACAGAGGCTACGGAAAATGAGCTCAGTTAATGATCTCGATCTCCGCGCTGCCTCTACCTGAATAATTGAGAAGTTACTTTCATAAATTACAGAACCAGCTTCTGATGTCAGCTTTATTAGCGTGCATTAAAAAATGCCGAGGCAGCGTACCGCCGGCTTCTCTGAACTCCTCCGCGCGCAGCTCCATGGGACAGCGGTTACAGCTGGCCCTTTAGTGCAGTGACGCTTCGGGGGACTGCTTATTTAGAGTGTAGCTGCTGTCATGGTGCGGGCTCAGCTGGTGAGAACCGTCTCTACCCATCAAGTTTCAAAGATGCCCTTGTACGTCTAGAAAGCTCGCTTCTGGGGCGCCTGGGTGGCTCAGTCGTTAAGCGTCTGCCTTCGGCTCGGGTCATGATCCCGGGGTCCTGGGATCGAGCCCCGCATCGGGCTCCCCGCTCCGCGGGAAGCCTGCTTCTCCTTCTCCCACTCCCCCTGCTTGTGTTCCCTCTCTCGCTGTCTCTGTCAAATAAAATCTTTAAAAAAAAAAAAAAGAAAGCTCACTTCCCAAATCAGTTTGAGAACTCCCGAAAGCAGCAGTGGGCTACACTAGAGAAACTGTCCTTCGGAGTCCTGTGGTCGCTCACCTGGAGTGACTGTTGTCACCTCCTTTCTCAAGCGACAGAGCTGGACAATCTTAAGCTCTGCTCCATCTACAAGGGATCCACAGTACAGGCAGTTTGTATTTCCCTAAATGGTTAACGTGACGGGTCCTTAGCCTCATCCTGACCTGGCAGCACCAAGCCTTTCTTCTACTCGGCAGGGCCCTGGCTGGAATTCTCTAATAGGAGACACGCCATTTACGGATTTCAAAAAAATCACATGTG
The DNA here is from genome assembly GCF_011800145.1 of Mirounga leonina. Classification (NCBI taxonomy): domain Eukaryota; kingdom Metazoa; phylum Chordata; class Mammalia; order Carnivora; family Phocidae; genus Mirounga; species Mirounga leonina. The sequence goes on along the minus strand of NW_023270418.1, from coordinate 31,202,965 downwards.
ATCTTTGTGGATTTACGTGCAGATGTGGCAGCAGGGATAAAAATGCCAATTAAGTCTGTGTAGATTCACAGTGACACGCAAACTCTGAGAAACTAGTTGTAACCTGAGAGAGGAACAATAAACAGGTTATACAACAGGATGAACACAGATACGTACTATTCTTTTTATAAAATAGATACTGGGGACGCCTGGGTGGCTCAGTTGTTAAGCATCTGCCTTCGGCTCAGGTCATGATCCCAGGGTCCTGGAATCGAGCCCCGCATCAGGCTCCCTGCTCAGCGGGGAGTCTGCTTCTCCCTCTGCCTGCCACTCCCCCTGCCTGTGCTCTCTCTCTGACAAATATGTAAATAAAATCCTAAAAAAAAAAAAAATAGATACTACAGATGAAGAGAAGAAAAAGGAGAAGAAACCCAACAACACCAAAACTAACAGAGGCAGGTGGAAGCCTATTTGTCTCTATTGGCAAGACTCCTGAGACTCGCGGACTTCTGAATAGACAGGTTGTTTTCTGGAGAAGGTATCTGCTCCTGACCTAGGAAATGAGCCCCAGAAAAGTGGGTGGAAAGTGAGTTTCCTTAACTACTGGAAGACACGGTAATTTTCCACACAGGAAGAGAAGGCAAGGAGGGCAGAGAGCAATAGGCTCTCAAGCTAGGCACCACAGAGGTACACACCCACCCGTATTGAGTCTGTCACTCTGGAGGATCAGCCCCCTCACAACCACAGAAAGGGGAGGGCAGGCCTGCTGTCCGGCAGCTGGATTCATTCTGATCCGTACCTTGGAGAGAAACTGGATGGTGAGAGGAGTTGATGGGGGCTCCGAGTAGACACAGTCCTTTTTGTTAGGGGGGTTTCTGGGGTGGTGATAGCTCGCTTCTGAGAACCCTAGGAACAAAACAGAAAACAAGATCCCAGTCACTGTAGACCCAAGTTGCTACCTGACGGTATAGCCCCTTAGGAAGAAAAGCACGGTGCCCAAGTGAAGGGCGCAAGGTAGGGTTGGGCTGGTTCCCTTCTTAAGGCCCCATCTCCAAGCATAATCCCGTAGAGAAATCTTGAGCAGCTATCACCAAATCCATTGGAATCCTGTCCCCATTTTGAAGGCAATTATGAAAAAGTATCAACATTTCCCAGAAATGACTGCCAAGCAGGCAATCTGTCCTATCAAACTGTTCACGTGGTCACTTTCTTTCCCCACCCCTTTGCTTTTGAACAGCTGGGAGTTTTGACCTGTGCAGACACATTTTCCTGAGAAGGGATGGGACCACACTACTACTCATTTTGGCAAAGTCCCCTGCACGTTTTCAAAATTAGAGAAAAGAAGGACTCCAGGCAGATAACATGGTTGAACTTAGTCTATTTAGCAAATGCCTCACCGATGGTCACTTCCGTTCTCTGGCTTTTGCTCATCAGCAAGAATCCAAAGGTATGCCCAGGATGGAGGATGAGACCCACAGCTCAGAGATCTATTGCTCCCCAGAGTCTAGGATAGCTGACTGTGGCAGAGGAGAGATAAAATCTTTGCCGGGACGGCAACCAGGAGGCCAGCTGGTCTGCAGAGGATTCCCTGCCCTTGGGCTCCTCCTGGCTGCGCACCGAAGTTATGCCACCACAGCTGCCTGCTGGTGACAACTGGGGACGAACACAAGAGAACAGATGCAGGAAAGACCATCAAGTAGCAGGGACGGAAATTAGGTTTTAAAAAGACCCTGATGCTACTGCTCTTATACAATAACCATTTTTTAATACTCCTTTCTGGTATTTTCATATTTTTCCAACTTAAAAAATATATAAATTCTAATATTTACAATCTTAGTTTAAATATAAACCTTTATTTGAATATTACATATACTGATTTTTTTCACGCTATATTAACTATGAACATTTTCCAACATCCCCACAACCTTTGTCCTTTTTAGTAGCTGTGATTAAATTGATACATAATAGCTGACATAACTACTTCTCTACTGCTGGATGGATGGGATGCTTGTAATTTTGGGTGATTATAAATAACGCTGACATGCCCATCTTTACGCAGATAACTTCTCCCATAATTTGGATTATTTCCTTAGGAGAGATTCTGACTAGGGATAAATACTGGGCCAAAGGATGGATAAGATTTTATGGTTTTGGTATATTTTCTCAAACGACTCTTGTAATCCACAGGGGCTGTCAAACTCTAGGGCCAAGGTTGTGTGGGGGTATTTCAAGACAAAGACAGTCCGTCTCCCAGGACATGGCAAGAGGATGGCACATTGGGAGACAGGGCAGTTTCATGGCCCTTGTCCTCAGCCCTTGCAGCGAAACCCAATGGTGTCAACAGACCAACTCGTTACGCTTCTCAGGGATGCGCTCACTCTAACCACGCTCATGAGATTTGCTATTAACGCTGCATGCCTGTTCATTTGCAGTGAGAAATACAGTGACTGAGGATACCATATTCTCATATCCTGGGGTAAGCACATTCTCATACCACACAGAAACCCAAATTATAGGCCAGGTTGCCAGTTTATTAATTTACTAGAAATATAACGTTGGAGGCATGGGAACTTCAAATCGGCAGGCTAACACATCCCCTCCGTGTCAGGCAGGACACGTGGAAAGCCAAATTATCACCAGGGGATTTATGGCGAGCGTGGAGGCAAAAGAGTAGCTGGCAACGTCACCAGGCAAATATTTAATAATGATCAGGCAAGGCCACAGGTACACCTGCCTCGGAGACCCCACAAGGGCATGGCAACCTCGCCATGGCACTGTTTGTGAGGGAAAGGCCAACGTTCGGCCCCATGACTACTTTGTCGGGAGGCCACTGATGTATGGCCTAACGATGATCCAGCAGTTTCCACGTGATAGGTACTGTTCTAAGTATTTTACATTTCTCTAGGCCAGACCCACGTGGCGTCTCCTCTGAGCTTCAGACACGTATTTCATCTTGTTTGCTCATTTTAGTCCGACTCACTTAAGTCTGATTCTCTGGTCACCAACTGTGATTCATAACTGGGCCTCCTAAATACCTTCGTGGCAGGAATGGGAGTCCTCAGGATGGTATTTCCGTCATGGGAAGGGCATATACTTCCATAGGAAATCAAGTAAATTTGCATCTGACCTATGCATCAGTCTACTGAGAGCTGGATTACCACGAGTCAGTCCCCAAGAACATGATCGACTCTGGATATACAGACAAATCACAAATTCTGGACCTGTGAGGTTGTCAATCAGATCAACATGAGGCGGCCCCACTAGGTTCCGCAATCCTGGTTGATGCTGCTTAGGGAGCCAAGCAACCGTTCTTATTCAGAAGGTCTGCCCTTCAACAATGATTAATGTATCAGGCTCTGGGAAAACAGCAGCGAACACAGCAATGTTTCTGCCCTCAAGGAGCTTCTGTTCTCATAAGGAGGCAGACTGAAGCAAACAAGGAAATATATAACCTGTCTCATGGTAGTAAGTTCCACAGGGAAAAGAAAAGCAAGAGAAGAAAAGGAGGGAAAGAGGAGGGGTTTGCTCTTGTAGGCAGGTTTCTTCCCTCAGACAGGGGACAGAGGAGGTGGACACATGTCTGGTGTGTTTGAAGAGCAAGACCACCAGAGTGTGGAGGAGTGGGAATTGGACAAGGGAGCAGGGCAAACTCAGACAGACCTTCACACATCTTCTGAATGTTACCGGGGAAGATGGGAGAGCCAGTGGAGGGCTGTGAGCAGAAAAACCTGGCCTGACTCGCATTTGAAAGGAGCATGGCGCACTGTGGCTGCTATGTGAATTGCTCAGAGGCGGACAAAGCAGAAAGAAGCCAGGACAGGAAGCTGTCCCGCTCAATCAGGGGATGACAGTGCTGGGGACCTGGTGGTGAGCGGACAAGGTGAGAGGGCCGGGATTCCAGAAGGAGGGCTGACAGGACTGGTGGATGAGTTGGATGTGGAGCGTAAGAGAGAAGGCAGACTCAGGGAGGTCTCCAAGGTTCCTGGCCTGAGCGAACCCCAAAATGGAAGAACTTTTTAGTAAGATATGGGCTCTAGGACAGGAGCATCTCTAGGGGGAAAATCAAACGTTGATTTTACATCTCTTCAGTTTTAAGCTAGGGAAAACTGCAGTATGTCCACATAATATGTTATGTGCGCCTGTCTTGTGTCAGCAACTTCACAGGCTGTGTCTTTAGCTTTCCTGCTCTCCACAGGCACCCCGAAACGACTTACTTCTTTCTCACAATGTAACTCGACTTGGAAAAATTAAGGCTTACTCCATGTTTATGAACGTCTACAGATTAGAGCTTCTTGAGGGCAGAGCCCAGCCATGCCTGTTTCTTTCACCATCGCTCACCCAGCTAGTACAGTATACAGTGTCCGGCCCATAGAAGCTGCTCAGTAAATGAACGGAAGCATTGGGACTTCAGAGATAAGGAAACTGCAGTTCAGAGGGATAAAACAACTCACCTAAGGTCACCTAGGTCTGCTGACTCAGGCTGAGGGCAATACTATCCCACTACCCTATCCTACCCCTCATGCTGGGATCCAACACTGGAACTGGATCATTCAATTCTAGGACCTCCACCTACGCAACACTTTGCAACTTTTACGAAGAGTAATTATGTAGAAACCATATTTATGAACATTTTATGATGTTTATGCTAACTGAAAAAAGCAGAATAGGCATATGGTTACAAGGACTACCATTACATAAACACAGCTATGCCTGTGACAGGAAAGGAAGATATGTAAGTGGAAACAGTAGGAACCGTATGGGTGGCTACTTTTTTTTTTTTTTAAATATTGTACTTTTTTTCTTTCTTTTTTCTTTTAAAGATTTTATTTATTTATTCGACAGAGAGAGAGAGAGACAGCGAGAAAGGGAATACAAGCAGGGGGAGTGGGAGAGGGAGAAGCAGGCTTCCTGCCGAGCAGAGAGCCCGATGTGGGGCTCAATCCCAGGACCCTGGGATCATGACCTGAGCCGAAGGCAGATTCTTAACAACTGAGCCACCCAGGCGCCCCTGGGTGGCTACTTTTTTAGAATTAAAAAAAAAAAAAAAATGATATTCATAGAAAGCAATCTCCAAACATAAACTCACCTTAGAGGGTGTGGTGTAAGAGTTCAAGAGGCTCTCTTCTTCTTCCTCCACTTCAATTCTAAAAACAGTGCTCAAGAAAAACAGACTTCCAACCAAAATCTAAGGCAAGGGTTGATTAAATAAGAAACCTGAATAGTACGTACTTTTTTTTTTAAGTTTTTTTTTTTTTTTTTAAGATTTTATTTGTTTGACAGAGAGAGAGAACATGGGAGAGGGAACACAAGTAGGCGGAGAGGGAGAAGCAGGCTTCCCGCTGAGCAGGTAGCCCGATGTGGGGCTCAATCCCAGGGAGCCCGATGTGGGGCTCGATCCCAGGACCCTGGGATCATGACCTGAGCCGAAGGCAGACGCTTAACGACTGAGCCACCCAGGCACCCCTGAATAGTAGGTACTTTTATTATTTGTTTTTAAATTACACAAATTACCAAATACAGCCCCTGGCTTTACATAAAGACCCCAGCAGGAAAGGATACAGCTCTTGGATGGAAACAATGTCTCTAGCTCCCGCGTGCCCACCATCCCTGGGCACTCTGGACAGTTTTTTGCTCAGACACTGAGGAATAAAAGATAATGAAGATATTATTCCATAGTCAAGTAACAGAGGAGGTGTTTTCCACAGGCAAGAGGTAATAACAGGCATTCAAAATATAATCTAATATATAAAATTCCTCCAAGTAAGAATTAAGTTAAGATGATGCATGACAGGCTAAAAACGAAGAGTTATCCTGTGACTGTCTGCAACCACTTAAATCTAACACCCCCACCAATGATTTGTTGAAGCCCTACCACTCGACATACACAGTTTTAGGTGATTTAGACCCACTCTCATTTAATTCTTACAATAACCATAAAAAAAAACAGGGGTTATTAGAACCACTAACATAAGAGGAAACGGAGGCTCAGGGACAGACGTTACGTAGCCTGCCCAAGTGCACACTGGGACCAGAGTCCAGATCTGTTTCTTTTTTTTTTTTTTAAAAGATTTTATTTATTTGACAGAGAGACACAGCGAGAGAGGGAACACAAGCAGAGGGAGTGGGAGAGGGAGAAGCAGGCTTCCTGCCGAGCAGGGAGCCCGATGTGGGGCTCGATCCCAGGCCCCTGGGATCATGACCTGAGCCGAAGGCAGACGCTTAACGATTGAGCCACCCAGGCGCCCGCCAGATCTGTTTCTAAAGCCCATACTCTTCTCACAATACATCACAACGCCTCCCCTCAAGAGCAGAAATGGGGAATTTCATTATTAGTTTCCTTACATTTTATTCTTACCTCATGCTCAAAAGAGTTTAGGGTCTCTGAGGTGAGGCAAACTTTCCCTGTTCTGGTGCAGAAGGCTATAAGCTCAGCTACCATTCCCTCCTCATCCTGTCCATACAGAATGCAGAGCTCCACCACTGCAGGAAGGAAAAGTGAACAGGTAAGAACACAGTTCATTTCTGGCAGCTTTCCCCATGAAAGGTGAAATCAATCTTGGATTTCTTCAGTCAATATTTCTTCAGCACCCAGTAGTGCCAGGCACGGTTCCAGGCATGAAAATATAGCAGTGAACAACACAGAGAAGAATCCTTGTCTCCATGAAGCTTACTACTGGAGACAGAAAACAGGGAAGTCAAATCTGTGGTATGTTAGATGATTAAATGTGCTGTGTAGAAAAATAAAGCTGGGGGCGCCTGGGTGGCTCAGTCCGGTAAGCATCTGCTTTCAGCTCAGGTCCTGATCCCAGCATCCTGAGATGAGCCCCAGGTCGGGGTCCCTGCTCTGTGGGGAGTCTACTTCTCCCGCTCCCTGCTTTTTTTTTTTTTTTTTTTTAAAGATTTTATTTATTTATTTGAGAGACAGAGAGCACGAGACGGGGGAGAGTCAGAAGGAGAAGCAGACTCCCTGCCGAGCAGGGAGCCCAATGTGGGCTCGATCCCGGGACTCTGGGATCATGACCCGAGGCTAAGGCAGACGGTTAACCGACTGAGCCACTCAGGCATCCCTCCCTCCCCCTGCTCTCTCTCTCCCTCTCAAATAAATAAAATCTTTAAAAAAATAAATAAATAAGATTTAAAAAAAAAGAAAAATAAAGCTGGGGAAGGGATCAGGGGGTTGGGAGCAGGGGTTGGTAATTTTCAATACAATGATTAGGGAAGGCTTCACTGAAAAGGTGGAAGACTGGGAAATGAGTAGTGCAGTTTTTAGGGAAAGAGCTTTTAAGCAAAGATCCTGAGGCAGAAACAAGATCAGCAAAGCTACTATGGCTAGAACACAGTGAGGAAGGAGGCAGAAGAGGAGTTCAAGGGTAAAGGGAGTGCAGACTCTTGGCCACTATAATTGCCCTGGTTAGTACTCTGAGCAACTTAGAAAATCACTACAGGGGGGCACCGGCGTGGCTCAGTCGTTAAGCGTCTGCCTTCAGCTCAAGTCATGATCCCAGGATCTTGGGATCCAGCCCCGCATCGGGCTCCCTCCTCAGCAGGAAGCCTGCTTCTCCCTCTCCCACTCCCCCTGCTGTGTTCCCTCTCTCACTGTCTCTCTCTCTGTCAAATAAATAAATAAATAAAATCTTAAAAAAAAAAAAAAAAAGAAAATCACTAGAGGGGGGCACCTGACAGAACACTAACATGATGCAGCTTCCACTGAACAGGATCACTCTGGATGCTGTGTTAAGTTTAGAACGAATGGTCCCCCATGGGCAGAATCAGGGGGACCAATTAAGAGAACCATGGCAAAGTGCAGGTGAGAGATGATGGTCGCTTGGATCAAGGTGGTGGCAGTGGAGGTGGGAAGAAGTGGTTGGACTTCAGATAGGAAGCATCCTGAGGGTAAAGCTAGTGGGATTTGCTGATGGTGAAGAAAAAAAGGAGTCAAGGATGATGCTGTTTTCAGCCTGAGCACCTAGAAGGGTGGGAAAGACACCAGGAGGAAGTACTGAGGAGCGGGAGGACATATGGGAGCTTAGTTTTTAGACATACAGAGTTTGAGGTGCCAATTACAAATCCAACTAGCAGTTGGACAGATGAGTTTGCAGTTTAGCAAGTAGTCCAGGCTAAAATATACACCTGGGAATCATCAGCAACACATGGGATGAAAAGCCGAGAGACCAGGTGAGAGTCCCTAAGGAAGTGTGTGTATTTGGGACTCAGGATGAGCCTGAGAAGTGGTGACAAGTAAGATAAGAACAATTAGGCGTGGTGTCTGAGAAGGTAGGAGAAAAACGTGTTTCAAAGAAGATATGACAAGTGGTGTCAAATGCTAATTCCGGATGAGGACTGAAAATTCACCACGAGTTTAGCTAGGTTAAGGTCACTGGTGACTTTGAGAGAAGCAATTTCAGTGAAGCAATGGGGATGAAAAAGCTTACTGACATGGGCTTAAGGAGGAAAAATTTGAAGACAGCAAATATAGACAACTCTTTTGAAGAGGTTTGCTGTAATTGGGGAGGAGAGAACTGAAACCGGGGACTGGGTTCAATAGAGTATTTTAAAAGCGGAGCAAGAACCACACTTCTATGCTATTAGGAGAAAAACTCTTATAGTGAGAAAAATAGAAAATATGTAAGAGGTTAGAATTACTGGAGTGATGTTCTTTTTTTTTTTTTTTAAGATTTTATTTATTTATTTTGACAGAGAGAGAGAGACAGCGAGAGAGGGAACACAAGCAGGGGGAGTGAGAGAGGGAGAAGCAGGCTTCCTGCTGAGCAGGGAGCCCGATGTGGGGCTCGATCCCAGGACCCTGAGCCGAAGGCAGACACCTAACGACTGAGCCGCCCAGGCGCCCCTGGAGTGATGTTCTTAAGAAGGTTCGAGAAGGAATGGGATTTAGGACTCAAGTGGAGGGTTTGGATTTTGCTAGGAATAGGGAGAATTTATTCATTGTAATAGGAGGGCAGGAGAGGTAGGAATGAAGAAGTAATGGTGGAAGTTTTCTAATTGTTTCTACTTTCTTGGTGAGACAAGAAGTTCATCAGCTTTGAGTGGGACAGAAGGACGTCAAAGGAGAAGGTGGCAAAGTTAAAGGCCCACTGAGGTTAGTGATTATGAATTCAAAGCCTAGAAGTCCAACACCCCTGCCAAACTAGTTCTGTGGGATGGAAGAACTGGCATTTTGGAAAAGAATGCACTGGGTGGAAGAACTTGGGAGTATTTTGGTATCTCACTGTAAGTGAATGTTTGCATTCTGGTTTTATACATTAAAAAAGAAGTTCCAAGTGTTGATGAATGGTTAAGGCAGGTGCACGTTCATCCTGATTCTTTTTTTTTTTTTTAAAGATTTTATTTATTTATTTGACAGAGAAAGACACAGCGAGAGAGGGAACACAAACGGGGAGTGGGAGAGGGAGAAGCAGACTCCTGCCGAGCAGGGAGCCCGATGCGGGACTCGATCCAGGGACTCCAGGATCATGACCTGAGCCGAAGACAGTCGCCCAACCAACTGAGCCACCCAGGCGCCCACGTTCATCCTGATTCTAAAACTGAAAACTCTATGTCTCCCAAGACACTGCTTCAAACACCTCCTGCCCCAGAGCCTGACCAGTAAGAGGGAGCACCGGACTTGAGGAGAGGAGACAGGGGCTCACAGACTAGCAGTCTCCTTGTCTGTTTCTCCCTCTGTAAACAGCTGACAAGCTAAAATTCCATTTTGGGAATCCACCTCAAGGGTTCATATTTGCACAGACCACCAACAGCTTTGATGAGAAATGATGGATCAGCAGAAGTTTAAAGTGCAGGCTGGAAAAGGAGGAACCAGGAATAAAAAGTTCTATTTCAAAACCCCCACATCTCTTGTTCTGTTGTGGGGGCTTAAAGAATTTCCCAATTCATGCCACCGGGCCTAGTCTGAACCTGGCCCGTCCCAATTCCACCTTTCTGAAACTGCGTTGATTTAAAGTCGGGCTTCATATCCTTATTCTTGAGCTGGGATCCAAGCAGTACACTGCAAACATTTCAAAGTCCCTACATCCCAAATCTCGAAATTTGGTTTAATTCGTCGTCTCCCAACCACCAAGAGGTCTGATCTAGGGAAGGGGAAACTTGGAAGCGTTCCCTTTTGGGTTCTAGGGGGCTGGGAACACGGAGCGGGAGGTGGGCCTCGGCTGGGGTCCGGGGCGGGGGCGAGGGACTCACATTTCTCGGTCAGAGCCTCCTCGCAATCTACGTCGAAGATCTGCAACTCTTCCAGCAGGCGCTGGGCGGACACACTCATGGTGACCCAGGGGGAGGCCGGGGGCCCGGCCCACCGAGCTCGGACCTGAATTCAAGGACCTCACGGCGTGGAGACTGATGGGCAGGACGAGGTTCCTCGGGTCCTTTCCCCCTCACGGAGACCGAGACGGAAGAAGACCAAATGGCCCAAGCCCTTTGGCGGTCAGGAGGCCCCCGGCGTCAGTCACGGAGAAACACTTCTTTCTAATGTGGGAGGAGCCCCCAAACGCCCGAAGGAAGTAAGCGGAAATCTCGTTAACTCCCTCTTCTGCAGAGAACGCCCTGCTTCCTAAAAGCTACCGCGGAGCATCTCAAGGACTGGAACAGAACAGAGCAACCAGGAAAAACCCGCCAAATAGTTTGCACGGCACGCGCATGCGCGAGCCGGGTTCGACCCCACCCCTTCCCCTCTGCTTCCTTCTCGTTCCCAGACGCCGCGCGCCCCGCGCGTCCAAGGGCGCATGCGCAGAAACGCTAATACGCCCGCTCGCGCGACCGCGGTCCGGCCCGCCTACCTTCTGGCGGGTGCGCAGTTGTGTCTCGTAAGGCGCGAAAGCGGGGTCTGGTGCGCGACTTCCTTAGCTCGCATCACCTGAATCGCCTCTCGGTGCCCGGCGCGGTTACCTGTATTTCGGGCACCGCCTGCTGGCGAAGCTCCGTGACGAATGTTCGTCACTCTTTCGTCCTGTGCGTTGGTGCGCAGGCGCTGTTACGTATACACCGCAAACCTCCCAAAGCTGCTGTGCACAGCGCACGTCGTTCCTTCTCGGACCCCGTCGACGTGCGTCTGGGACAAGCTGATAACCATTGATGGTAACCAACCAGATTCCCTAACGAAACCACGCTCTTAAGATAAGCGAGGGCACGTTAGGTTTGGGTGCATTGGGGATTTCCCTGTAGAAGTTCCCAGTGGGCGACTGGAAACTTGGGAGTGAAGATGGTTCACTAAGAGGGAGAGAGTGGAAGTGAAATGAAAAGGTGGCCTTCCCCATGAAATACCTCCTGAGTCTTTGAGCCACGATCTCTGGCTCAGCTTAGGTCAATAACCTTGGACATGCTCCCCTAATGGGGTGATATACTGGTAGAATCTTTCTAGAAAAGTTTGGCAGTATGTATGGGGAGACTTAAAGATGTTCATTTGCTCTTTTTTTTTTTTTTTAAGATTTTATTTATTTATTTGAGAGAGAGAGAATGAGAGAGAGCACATGAGAGGGGGGAGGGTCAGAGGGAGAAGCAGACTCCCCGCTGAGCAGGGAGCCCGATGCAGGACTCGATCCAGGGACTCCAGGATCATGACCTGAGCCGAAGGCAGTCGCTTAACCAACTGAGCCACCCAGGCGCCCAATGTTCATTTGCTCTTGACTCAGCATTTCTTATCCTAAGAAAACCAGCCAAAATCCAGACGAAGTTTTATGTACGAAGATGTTTGTGGTAGCCACATTTACAATATTAAAAATGGAAACTGTTGGAACATCCAAAGATAGGGACTGACTAAGGAAAGTATGGGGTTTTACCAAAGCAGTGATTCTCAAGACTGCACGAGAGGTCAAAGACCTCTAAGGGACACCTCAGGGAATGAGACGAGGGACAGGGGCCTGGCAGAGCCAGAGCACCCTGTCTTAGCCTCGGTCAGGCGGCGTGGAGCAGAGTTTAGTCTGTTTCCCTATTCAAGGGCTGGGTGGAGAGGGAAAATCCTCATTCTACCCTAAGGCCTCTTACTGGTGGGTACAGAGGGCAGAGGGTAGGAGTGGTCCTCCTGGGTACAAGCAATAAAGGGTGTAATAGTTTTCAATTGTTACATAATGATTCATCACAAATTTAGTGGCTTAAAACAACATCCACTTATTAGCCCAAGGTTCTATAGATCAGATGTCTGGGCCCAGCATGTCTTCATGTCCCTGTTCCCAGCTCCGTGAAGCTGAAATCAAGGTGTTGGCCAAGATGAATTCCTTTCTAGGGATTTCTTCAACCAGCCAGAGGAACTCTGTTTTTAAAAGTCTCATGTTAGGGACGCCTGGGTGGCTCAGTCGGTTAAGCGGCTGCCTTCGGCTCAGGTCATGATCCCAGGGTCCTGGGATTGAGTCTCACATCGGACGCCTAGCTCAGCCAGGAGCCTACTTCTCCCTCTCTCTCCCTCTGCTTGTGCTCTCTCTGTCTGTCAAATAAATAAAATCTTAAAAAAAAAAAAAAAGAAAAAAAAAGTCTCATGTTATTAGGTCAAGTCCACACAGATCATTTCCCTCTCTTAAGGCCAAATGATTTGGGGCTATAATTACATCTACGAAATACCTTTACAGCAGTGCTAGATTAGTGTGAAGAGGGCAGTCTTTACATGAAAAGACATTGACTCAGTAGAGCCTAAGAAAGAAAAATAAAAAGCAAAAGAGGAAGTTATCGAATGTCTGGAACTATTTTGAAACATGTAAGGCCTTCCATGTTGGGTATAGTTTCATTTCATGATAAAAATAAATGCTAAAAATAATGTAGTAGAGAAGAGGAGGATGTAAATCATCTGCTCTGGGTGTCAAATAGACTAGGTCTGACACCAACTCATGTCTCTGTCAATCCTTTCCTGAATTAGTAGTTGCCTGTTACTATCTGGAGGTGGGTGATGGGGCCGATTATCAAAAGACTGTCTCTGGTGTTTTATAGGAAGCTTTCTTTCTTTTTTTTTTTTAATATTTTTTTTATTTATTTCACAGAGAGAGACATAGTGAGAGAGAGAACACAAGCAGGGGGAGTGGGAGAGGGAGAAGCAAGCTTCCCGCTGAGCAGGGAGCCCAATGCGGGGCTCGATCCCAGGACCCTGGGATCATGACCTGAGCCGAAAGCAGACGCTTAACGACTGAGCCACCCAGGCGCCCTATAGGAAGCTTTCAAGAGGGTGTCAATACTCTCTCTCTAGAATGTGGGACTATTTGTCGTATATTGTGCACAGATAACAGGAAAAATCTCATTCCACATCCTGTTACCAATGCTTAGTGGCCATTTGGGTTTCCTCTTCTGCCCCTGGCATGTCTACATCCTTTGTCCTTTGCCTTTTACGACCAAGTAGCAGGAGCTCTTTGTATATCATAGACCAGAGTTCGTAAACTATGGTCCTTAGGCCAAAACTGGCCAGCTGCCTGTTTCTGTAAGGCCTTCCTTCAAGTTAAGAATATTCTTTACAGGGGCGCCTGGGTGGCTCAGTCGTTAAGCATCTGCCTTCAGCTCAGGTCATGATCCCAGGGTCCTGGGATCGAGCCCCACATTGGGCTCCCTGCTCCGCGGGAAGCCTGCTTCTCCTTCTCCCACTCCCCCTGCTTGTGTTCCCTCTCTCGCACGCTCTCTCTCTCTCTGTCAAATAAATAAATAAAATCTTTAAAAAAAAAAAAAGAATATTCTTTACATTTTTAAATGGTTGAAAAAAATCAAAAGAAGAAGAATATTTCGAGATGTATGGAAATGATATGAAATCCAAATTTCAGTATGCATAACATTTTATTGGAAGGCAGCTGTGCTCATTTGTTTCTGGTCTATGGCCGAGTTTGTGCTACAAAGACAGCCTTGAGTAGTGGTGGCAGAGACCTTATGACCCTTACACCTCAAATATCTACCATCTGTCATTTACAGAAAATGTTTGCAGACCCCATCATAGATGATAACCACTGTCCAGCAAGTGTGTTAAACCCAGACTTTTTCCAATCTGTATTTTAACTTAGTAGTTCCTTCTACCAAAGTTTTACAATCTTTTTTTTTTTTTTTTTAAGATTTTGTTTTTAAGTAATCTCTACACCCACTGTGGGGCTCGAACTCACAACCCTGAGATCAAGAGTCCCGTGCTCCACCGACTGAGCCAGCCAGGCGCCCCTACCATTTTTATGTCTGTCTTTTCCTTTGTGGCTTTTTGGTTTCCTGCTTCGCTTAATAAAGTCTCCCCAATCTAAGCTTATTTATGCAAATATTCTTCTAACTTCTCTTTTATTAATTTAATTATTTTACACTTCACCTTTAGATCTCTACTCCACCTGGAAGTAATGTTATTTATGATGTAAGGAAGGATTTAGCTTTGTTTTCTTCCAGACAAAAGGACAGTATGTCAGGTAAACTTAGTAAATGAACCGTTTTTCTCCAAGTGAATTGAACTGTGATCTTTTCATGTATTAAGTCCCCATAAATACTTGGATCTATTTCTGGATTTTTTTTTTTTTTTTTTTTTTACATTCCACTGATTGATTTGTTGCCTTTTCTGTGTCAGGATAATAAATTTTTTTTATTATAGTAGTGTGTCAAAGAGGTTTTGGATCAGGAACATACAGCCAAATCCTAAAATAACAGTGACTTGGACAAAATAGAAGTTTATTTATCTGACAGGGAATAGGCAGCCCAGGGCTGATGTGGTGGCTTCATATTCATCAAGGACTAGATCCTTCCATCTTTCTGTTCCACTATCCTTGTATTAGCATCCATACTTAAGGTCAGCTCAGAGTCCAAGATGGCTTCTGGGATGCCAACAATCACACTCGTATTCCAAGTAGGAGGAAAGGGGGAAAGACTTTTTCAAACCTTCATCTATTCCTCTCTGAAGGTGTCATTCTGTAAACCCTTCCCAACAACTTTTAGATTTTAGTCACAAAGCCACATCTTTAAGGGAGGCTGGGAAATGCAAGTGTATAAGTTATAATGTTGTAATATTATTGGGGTGACACACTGCTATCCTCATTAATATATAAATTTTGTTAGTAAGAAAGGAGAGAGTTAATGATGGCTGAGAACTTAGCAGTCTTTGCCCCAAGTAACTTTACAGTTACTTTTAAAAGCTGTTGAAGCATTTTGCTATTTTTAAAACGTTTTTTAAGAAACAATTTTATTTATTTATTTAAAGATTTTATTTATTTATTTGACAGAGCGAGACATAGCAAGAGAGGGAACACAAGCAGAAGGACTGGTAGAGGGAGAAGCAGGCTTCCCACGGAGCAGGGAGCCCGACGTGGGGCTCAATCCCAGGACCCTGGGATCATGACCTGAGCTGAAGGCAGACGCTTAACGACTGAGCCACCCAGGCGCCCCAAGAAACAATTTTAAACTTTAAAATCATTTTATGTTTTCCATCCCATCTCAGGCCATTCTGATTGGAGATATTTAAAATTTTTATTTACTTGGGAAGAATTGATACATTTTTTATAAAAAGATTTTATTTTTAAGTAATCACACCTAACGTGGGGCTTGGACTCAAAACCCCAAGATCAAGAACTGCATGCTCCACTGACCCAGCCAGCCAGGTGCCCCAAGAATTGATATTTTATTTTTATTTTTATTTATTTATTTTTTTTAAAGATTTTATTTATTTGACAGAGAAAGACACAGCGAGAGAGGGAACACAAGCAGGGGGAGTGGGAGAGGGAGAAGCAGACTCCCTGCCGAGCAGGGAGCCCGATGCGGGACTCGATCCAGGGACTCCAGGATCATGACCTGAGCCGAAGGCAGTCGCTTAACCAACTGAGCCACCCAGGCGCCCAAGAATTGATATTTTAATGGTAGAAAGCATTCCAAGCAGGATCTTTTTTTTTTTTTTTAAAGATTTTATTTATTTATTTGACAGAGACCGAGATAGCGAGAGCAGGAACACAAGCAGCGGGAGTGGGAGAGGGAGAAGCAGGCTTCCCCTTGAGGAGGGAGCCCGATGTGGGACTCGATCCCAGGACCCTGGGATCATGACCTGAGCCGAAGGCAGACACCTAATGACTGAGCCACCCAGGCACCCAGGATCTTGATATCTCTTCATTTTCCTAGGCCTTGTGTTTATGTCCTTAAATACAACTTTCTAATTTTTTCCATATAGATCCTGTTTTTGTTCAAATTAGTGACACAGTATTTTTTGTTGTTCTTGTGAATGGGATATTTTTTCCACACTGATTTCTATTTGGTCATTGCCAGTTCAAAGAAAAGCTATTGGGTTGTTTTGTTTTGTTTTTTTTTATTTATTTGAGGGTGGGGAGGGGCAGAGGGAGAGAGAGAATCTCAAGCAGACTCCCCGCTGAGCATGGAGCCCAACGCGGGGCTCAGTCTCACGATCCTGAGATCATGACCTGAGCTGAAACCAAGAGTCAGACACTCAACCTACTGAGCCACCCAGGTGCCCCAGCTATTGATTTTTTTTGGTTCATATTTCTTGAAGCCAATCATTTTTGCCAAATCCTTTAATTAATTTTAATGTTTTAGGAGAGCTTCAGATTTTCTAGATTATAGTGTGACAAATGTATCTTTTCCCCCTTCTTTAAAAATATTGATATTAATACTTCTATTTTTCTATCTCAGTGCATTGATCCAAACCTTGAAATCACAGTTGAAGGCACCTGGGTGGCTCAGTCGGTTAAGCGTCTGCCTTCAGCTCAGGTTGTGATCTCAGGGTCCTGGGATGGAGCCCCTCATCGGGCTCTCCGCTCAGCAGCAAGTCTGCTTCTCCCTCTCCCTCTGTGATCTTTTTTGCTTTCACTCTCTCTCAGATAATAAAATAAATAAAATCTTAAAAAAAAATCACAGTTGAATCACAATGGGCATCTTGCCCTTTTGCTGTTCCTAAGAGCAGTGGCTTTGGCATGGCCTCATGTGGTTTGGTGGTTGCTACTGGTTTTGTTAAGAATGCATAATCAAGGTTTGGTTGTTTTCTTCCAGTTCTGTTTTACTTAGAGTCTATTAAGAATGGCAGCCGAATTGTACCCAACCACAAGACAACGATTTTCTCTTTTTAACTCATGAATGTAATAAAATATGTCACTTTTATAATAAATCAAACATTCACTTTAAAAGATCACATATTAAAAATGTTTGTGCATCAAAGAGCACTATCAAGAAAGTGAAAAGATAATCCACAGGAGAAAATATTTGCAAATCATATATCTGTTAAAGGTCTAGTACCTGGAACTATAAAGAACTCAAAATTCAACAACAAAAAGACAAATAACCCAATGTAGAAGCGGCAAAGGACTTGAATGGACATTTCCCCAAAGAAGATACACAAATAGCCAATAAGCACATGAAAATATGCTTAACCTCATCAGTCTTTAGGAAGATGCAAATCTTGTCACTTCACACCCACTAGGAAGGCTGTAATAAAAAAGATGAACGGGACGCTTGGGTGGCTCAATGAGTTGAGTGTCTGACTCTTGATTTTGGCTCAGGTCATGATCTCAGAGTTGTGAGATTGAGCCCAAGCCCTGCATAGGGTTCTTGGGGTTCTCTGCTTGGGATTCTTTCTCAGCCCCTTCCCTCCCAACCCCCACCCCTCGCATGCTCCCCCTTGTGCTCTCCCTCTCTCTCAAAAAAGAGAGAAAGAGGGACGCCTGGGTGGCTCAGTCAGTTAAGTGTCTGCCTTTGGCTCTGGTCATGATCCCAAGGTCCTGGGATTGAGTCCTTTATTGGGCTCCTCACTCAGCGAGGAGCCTGCTTCTCCCTCTGCCTGCCGCTCCCCCTGCTTGTGTTCTCTCCCTCTCTCTCTCTCTGACAAATAAATAAATAAAATCTTTAGAAAAAGAAAGAAAAGAAAGAAAGAACACAGAAACAGAAGGCCACATAGTGTATGATTCCACTTATATAAAATGTCCGGGAGAGGCAAATCCATAGAGACAGAATAGATTGGTGGTTGCCAGGAGTCGGGGGAGGGAAGAATGGGGAGTGACTGTTAATGGGTATAGGGTTTCTTTTTGGGGTGATGAAAATGTTCTAAAATTTGATAGTGGTGATGGTTGCCCAACAGTGTGAATATATACCATTGTGAAAATAGTAAAAACCACTGAATTGTACCATTTTATAGGGTGAATTATCCCAATAAAACTTTAAACAAGGTTATGTGTGTTATAAGCAATATAGTCTGACATAAATGTCCACAGTCTTCTTTAATTTGAGGTACTATATAATTAATATAATTCCTGTTAAGCTGTGAATAAACCTTATTATCCTGGAGGGCATGGGGGAGGGTGGGAGTGCCTGTCACTACTTTTTCTAGTGGCTTGTCATCTCAAAGGAACTGTATAGTCAGGGAATAAAATATAAGCAACGTCCCGAGCAGCAACATGCTAAAATCTGTGGGTGAAAACCTGGGCTGCCTATGGTGCAGGGAAGGGCACCTCCTGGTCCATGTGGTCAGGGGCGGGCTACTCCCCAGGAAGGTTCCAGAACAGCCTGTGTTCTGAGCGAGCTCTTGTGTCCCATGGGCTGCACCCTTGCTCTGGGACAGCCCTTTGACCTTTGCTATGTCTGTAATGATAGCACAATCCCTGAGTTCATGGAATAGTTACTTCTATTTCCCAAACGTGAATACCGAAGCTCCCAGAGGGAGGTGAGAAGTCCAGGGAAAGCTCTCAGCTAAATGGCAAAGGCAGATCCCAATCCAGCCCAGGTGTCCACCCCACAGACATTTTTTTTTTTAAGATTTATTTATTTGACAGAGAGAGACACAGCGAGAGAGAGAACACAAGCAGGGGGAGTGGGAGAGGGAGAAGCAGGCTTCCCGCGGAGCAGGAAGCCCGATGCAGATGCGGGGCTTGATCCCAGGACCCTGGGTTCATGACCTGAGCCAAAGGCAGACGCTTAACGACTGAGCCACTCAGGCTCCTCTCACTTTAATTATTATTTTTTTTTACCGTGGTAAAGACACATAAAGTAAAATTTACCATCTTTAAGTGTACTGTTAGTAGTGTTATCTTTTCATTTATTTTTATTTATTTATTTATTTTTTAAAAGATTTTATTTATTTATTCATGAGAGAGAGAGAGAGGCAGAGCGAGAAGCAGGCTCCCAAGGAGCAGGGAGCCCGATGCGGGACTCGATCCCAGGACTCTGAGATCATGACCTGAGCCGAAGACAGACGCTTAACCATCTGAGCCACCCAGGCGCCCTTTTCATTTATTTTTGACACTGATGTCGCCCGGAGCCATTGCTCTGCGATGTAGTCATGTTGCCACCAGGTGGCGGCAGAGTGGCGCAGTCCAGGATCTTTATTCAAACTGTCCTTCCCAGATTCCCTGTCCGTTGCTATGTGAAACTAGGGCTCTCTGGATGGGGGGAGGCAAAATTAAAAACCAAAACCAAAACCAACCAAACAAACAAAAACAAAGCCGTAAACCTTGGGCCAATTAACTACTGTTTATTGAGTTACCGTCGTGTCTGAGGCACTGGATTCGACCTATGGTGGAAAGGGAGATGGGTTACAAAGACAGTAAACCCTGGGAGCGCCCAATAATAAGAGCATAAGAAGAGCAGCTGGGATCTGCTGCGCACCGAGGGGCCTGGGCACCACGCTGGGGCCTCTTTTGTCTTATCCTCACTTGCGTGAGGGTTACAGCAACCTTGCGCGGCGGCGTTACTGCTACCCGCCTTCACTCCCACATTGTCCTCTCCATGGCGCAGCTGTGATCTGTTCGAAATTCAAATACGGTCATGTCAGCCCCACCACCTCCTGCTTAGAACACTTTCAGTGGATTCCTCAAGACATTCCCATCCTCACCTTTACTCACCCTTTGTTCTTTCTGTGGCCACACCGGGTCCGTTTGCCACATGGCTTTTCATCACCACTGGGGCCCCCACCTGGACTGGTCCCCTCTTCACAGAGCTAACGCCAATTCTTTCCTGTTTCATTTTGGGGCTGTCTTCTCTGACCTCCGGGATCTGTCTTTTGTGACCCTCATTACAGCTTTAACTTCACATGTATTTCTGTCAGTCTTGGGTTAGTTAATATCTCTCCAGCGCGTTTTACTGTAAGCTCCATGGGGAGATGACGTGTGTTTTTAGATCCTGGTGCCTGACACATGGCAGGCTCTCAGCCTGCGGCTTACTGAATGAACAAAGGAATCAGGGAGAGAGGTTGCAGGGATTTGCTTAGGGTCCCACAGCCAGTAGCGATCCCAACCTAGACTGGGTGCAGATTTGTGCTCTGTCCACTCAAGTTGACTTTGAGCCCTTTGTGACCTTGGGCAGGTTACCTGACCTCTGCACTTCAGTTTGCTAGTTTGTCAAATGAGTGTAAAACCCTGCAGGGGCGCCTGGATGGCTCAGTCTGTTGAGTGTCTGACTCTTGATTTCAGCTCAGGTTGTAATCTCAGGGTGATGAGCTTGAGCCCCGCGTTGGGCTCCGTGCTCAGTGGGGAGTCTGCTTGAGATTCTCTTCTTCAGCCTCTCCCCCAACTTGCTCGCACTCTTTCTCTCTTTCTCAATAATCTTAAAAAAAAAAAAAAAAGGAAGCAAACCATGCAGAAGGACTATTGGACCCCAGGTCAGCTGTGACAATGAAATTAGTTGATACATGTGAAGCATCTAGGCACCAGAGTATTGGGTAGAGACCCACAGAAGAACGCAAATGATCTCATTAATAATATTATTATTATTTAAATATCTTATTTATTTATTTGAGAGAGAGAGCGAGGGCACGCATGAGCAGGGGAGAGGGACAGAGGGAGGAGCAGACTGTCCACTGAGCAGGAAGCCTAATGCAGGGCTCTATCCCAGGATCCTGGGATCATGACCCAAGCCAAAGGCAGACACTCAACCAACTGAGCCACCCAGGCACCCTTCATTAATAATGTTTTATATTGATTACATGTTGAAATGATAATATTTGGAATAATTGGGTTAAATATTTTTTATTATAATGTATACCATAAATTAATTTTTTGAAACTTCTAAAAAATGTGGCCACTAGAATATTTAAAATTACATATGTGACTTGCATTCTGTTTCTAGCAGACGGCACTGCTCTAGATCATGGTTTTGATGTGGAATTAGCTGGATGGTCTAAATGCAGGCTTTGACCTGCCTTGTTGAGTGAACTGGAAAGAGTTGCTGATATTTCTGAATCTCGGTTTACTCCTTTGTAAGCAGGAATACTAACAGGCTTGTAGTGCACACTGGGCCATAATACTGGTCAGACCCTTGCACAGTGCCTGGTGCCTGGAATGCCCTTGATAAACGTAAATTATCCTTATTGTGATCGTGACAAGGAGTAGACAACATTCTGATGGTGGAAACTGCTGGTTGGGTTGCCCTATACCTGTATTTCCTTTCTTATACCAAGACACACCAGCTTTTCAGCTGGGCCAGTGGCTACCCAGAATCAAGCCTACATCCCCTAGCCTCCCTTGCAGCCAGGTGTGGCCATCTGCCAGGTTCTGGCCAGGAGGATGTGAGTCACAGAGAAGTGGGTGCTCCCTGGGTTGTGTCCTTAAGGGAAAGAAGCAGCAGGCCCTCACCTCCCGATGGCTGGAATGGGACATGATGACAGAAATCTTGGGTTGTGAGGACAAAGGGAATGCCCAAAGGATGACAGAGCTAGCAAGAGAATACTCTTAGGTCTCCGATGCTGTGGAGACACCTTCCTCCCAGCCTGGATGGCTTATGTCTGGCCTGTGACAGGAGAGAGAAATTAATTTTTTATTTTTTATTTTATTTTATTTTTTTTAATATTTTATTTATTTGACAGAGAGAGATACAGCGAGAGAGGGAACACAAGCAGCCAGAGTGGGAGAGGGAGAAGCAGGCTTCCCGCGGAGCAGGGAGCCCGATGTGGGGCTCGATCCCAGGACCCTGGGATCATGACCCGAGCTGAAGGCAGACGCCCAACGACTGAGCCACCCAGGCGCCCCGAAATTAATTTTTTAAAAGCCACCATTAGGGCACCTGGGTGGCTCAGTTGGTTAAGCCTCCAGTCTCAGGTCTTGATCTCAGGGTCGTGAATTCAAGCCCCACATTGGGCTCCATGCTGGGCTTGGAGCCAATGTAAAAGCGCTTGTTATTTTGGCTGTGTACTCTAACTAATACAGCACTGGTGTCCAGAGACTGTCCAAGCTGGCACCTTGGATACCAGGATTCCTATGACTAGCTGAGTCCAGACCCTGAAGGGTAGAAATATTCTACTTGCCTTGGTCCAGATTGGTCCAGAACCAGGCAGGATTGAGCTTGTGTGTTGAGGTCCTCAGTGTGGCTGGAGGAAGCCAGGCATGGACACCATGGGTTCTTCAAAGGCCTTCACCTCTACTCCTTTGTCCTGTTTCCCAAGGAAGGAGCCCTTGGGTATTTGTGTGCAACTCGCCCCTTGGAACTGCCCAGAGTGTTCGGTATAGCTCTGAATGGACCTGCATTCCTCAGGCCTGAGGATTCCTGGGCGGCCACAAGCACATCGGTATCCTGGTTTAAAAAAGTAGTGTTTATAAACTAGTCTCTCAAAAATGAGTTCAGTGGGGACTGCATCACCAGAGCCTGGTCCTCTCTGAGGATGTGATGGCATATTGTTCCCAGATGGGCAGACTGAGGACCAGAATCCGGAGGATGGAGATAAAGGAAGCCATGAGAACCAGTGTAGATAGCCAGGCCCTCATCGGCGTCACTTCTCAACTTGAACTTCACCCTTTGTGTTCTCAGAAGGATGCAGTGAAAGCTCTGGGCTTAAGAACAGGTGGGTATAAAAGCTGGGGAAATCAGCAGACGTGGGTCCAAAGCCCACTCCCTCTGAGTGTGGAAGGCCATGGAGAAGCCTAGAAGAAGGAGCTGTTTCATGTCAAAGAACTAAACTATGTGATTTCCGCAAGAGGTTTAAAAAATGTCCACAAATTTGTTGATACTCCTCCTTTCCAAAGGTGAAGCCTAATTCCCCTCCTGTCATGCATGGCCTGGACTTACCGCCTCATTTTTTTGTGAATAGAATGTGGTGGAAAAGCCTATGTCTGACAGCTGAAATTAGCACATAAAAGTTGTAGCTCCAACCTCTCTCTCAGATCACTCGCTCTGGGGAAGCCAGGTGCCATGTTGTGGGGAAGCTTAAGCAGCTCTATGGACAGGTCTACAAGGCAAAGAATGCCGTCACCTGTGAATGGAAGCAGCTCCTTCAGCCCCAGTGCAGCTTCAGGTGATGGTGGCCCCAGCCAACCTCCTGACTGCAACCTCATGTGGAACCCGGACTCAGAAGCATCCGGCTCAGTGGTTCCTGAATTCCTCACCTGCAGAAACTGTGAGATAAGACATTTGTTGTTCTGAGCTGCTAAATTTCCGAATAATTTGTTACACAGCTATGTATAACTAATACATTCAGGTTTCCGGAGATTTCTCTGAGTGGAAGCTTCTCTTGAACGCATGCCCTCCGTGGCCAGATGACTTCCTGCCATACTTTCAGAGATATAAAATCTTCAGGAACAGTATAAAAAGTTTAAAATATTTATCTGTTGGAGGCGCCCGGCTGGCTCAGTCAGAAGAGCATGCGGCTCTTGATCTCAGGGTTGTGAGTTCAAGTCCCATGTTGGATGTAGAGATTACTTTAAATAAATAAATAAAACAAAATAAAAAATAAAATATTTATTTGTTGACTTGGATACAGAACAAGAATACACAATCAGGTAAACAATTTTTTTAAGTTTACAAATGATCCAAGTGGTGTTAGGTGGCCGCATCCGCCACTATGGCTTCAGGTGCCCCCTTTACACAGATGATTCGTGGATTTTTACCTGCAGTGGATTGTAGTGGGTTTTTCCTTTGAGGTCAGAGGTGCAGGCACAACTGTTTTCTTGGTGCCTCTGTTGGAGAAGAAACATCTTAAATTCAGTATTCCCTAAACTAAATTAGGACCTCCCCCTACAATGTGGTCCTCTTCTGGCATTGCCTGTCCTAGTGAATGACACCTGTGTCCATCTAGAACCATAGGTCCCAAGTCTGGGGGTCGCCTGGTTGAAGCTCTCAGCCCCTCCCACCACATTGCCTATCTAGTCTGTTTCCCTCTTCTTCCCCAGTGAAACCCCTTTTCCTCTCCCCATCACCCCATCTGAATCCAGGAGCCACCCTGTCTCACCTGGATGACTGCAATGACCTACCAGTTGATCTCCACACCATCTGGCTCCCTTCTGATCCATTTTCTATTCCATAGCCAGCGTGATTTGTTTAAAAAACAATACAATTCTGTCACACTTGCCTCCTCTCCCCTCTTGCCCCATCTTGCGTAAGATCCAACCTTCACTACCCATTGCTCATAGGATGAAGAGCCATATCCTTATCATGGCCTCAAGACTCTGCCCAGTTTGGCCCCAGCCAACTCTCTCCAGCCTCCTCTGATGTTAGTCTTTCCCCTGATTTCTGTGTTTTAGCCCCAGTGGCCTTGCTTCCCTGAGGGAGCCAAGCTTCTTCCTGCCACAGGACTCTTGCACATGCCCTTTCCCTCTGATTGGGTCTGTCTTCACTCCTCTCATTGCTTGGTAGCCTCCACTCTTTTTCAGATCACAGACTAACTAGGAACTACCCCAACCCCCCTGACCAGGTCAATTCTGCCCCCCCCCCCCCGCCCCATCATACCCTCTCATAACTCTTATCCTAATGGAAATTTTATATTATTTTTGACCCCATACTAAATGGTATGGACCCTGTCTGTAAACTCACAGTTGTGTTTCAGTGCCTGGCATGTAAGGAGTGTTCAGTAAGTATTAGCTGAATGAACATTACTTTCTGTAATCTTCAGAATAGCCCTGTGAGGTACACTATTTTTAATAAAGATTTATTTATTTATTTATTTATTTATTTATTTATTTATTTATTTATTTATTTAGAGAGGAGGGGGAGAGGGAGAGGGAGAGAGAATCTCAAGCAGAGCCCCACACAGGGCTTGATCTCACGACCCTGAGATCATGACCTGAGCCAAAATCAAGAGTCGGACGCTTAACCAACTGAGCTACCAGGCGCTCGGAGGCACACATTTTTATTTCCATTTTCCAGATGCGGAGACTGAGGCTAAATGACTTGCCCAAGGTCATGCGGCCAGAAACTGAACTCACTTCCAACTGACTATACAGACCACATCACCTATTCCTCTGCTGTTGGGCAAAGACCTAAATGTCTTCCTGAGTTTTATCTAAGTTTTTTCACTTCCTTTTATATAACCTGAAAATTTCCTGAGTTTCTCTTAAGTCAACAGGCCTTCTCTTAAAAAAATGTAGTTACGGCTGTGATGTTTTAAGAATTGTCAGTAAAGGGCGCCTGGGTGGCTCAGTTGGTTAAAGCGACTGCCTTCGGCTCAGGTCACGATCCTGGAGTCCCTGGATCGAGTCCCACATCGGGCTCCCTGCTCGGCAGGGAGTCTGCTTCTCCCTCTGACCCTCCCCCCTCTCATGTGCTTGCTCTCTCTCATTCTCTCTCTCTCAAATAAATAAATAAAATCTAAAAAAAAAAAAAAAAAAAGAATTGTCAGTAAATTGCACACGATAAGAATCAGGCCAGGTGAATTGCTTTCCTCCTATTGTAGAGCAGCTTAATGTTTAGTGATTAAGCAGAGCCAGTGAGTGCAGCTGTGCGGGCTGTTCACTGAGCAAGGGGGCCTAGCCAAATGGGTGGGGATGGGGTGGTGAAACCGAGCCCACGTTTTGCTGGCCAAGCTGTACATTGTGCTGTGAAGCCATATCTCCCCAGGGTGGGGTGGGGGTCGGGACTCTTTCCAGCATATGCAAAGGCACCCTTCACTCACCAGGCTGGGTGCTCAGGAAGCTGCCTCTGCCCAGAGGGGAGAACCTTTTTCAAGTTCACTCAAGGGTCGTGTATGGGCTAGGTAGCCCTGGGTTTATGGTCAGCCCACTTGCACGTTTTAATTGAAGCAAGCATGCTCTGCTGTAGCAATTTCAGAAGAAAAGGGATCTTGGGTATTTGTGGAGTATTGTGTATGAACAGGAAAAGGTGGGGATGACATCAGCTGTTATCTTCACTGTCCCAGCCCGGCTTTCAGGGTGGGTGATTCTCTCACCCACTAGACGTTCTTCCGTCGGGCGCGATGTTAACTGTCCTTTCAGAACCAGGGCTAGACTGAGCTGGGCCCCCAGTTTGGACTGTTTCTCTTGTCCTTGCAGGTGATGTTGTGGGAGCTGGCCTGGGTCTCCAAGGATCATGTGAACATGCAAGATGAACTCTGCTTCTCTCTGTAGCAAATGCTCACTTGAAGGGCAACTTGAGGGGACTGTTTTTTTGTTTTGTTTTGTTTTTTAAGATTTTATTTTTTTGTCAGAGAGAGAGAGAGAGAGCTCACAAGCAGGGGGAGCGGCAGGCGGAGGGAGAAGCAGGCTCCCCGCTGACCAGGGAGCCCGATGCGGGGCTCGATTCCAGGACCCTGGGATCATGACATGAGCCCAAGGCAGATGCTTAACCCACTGAACCACCCAGGCAACCCGAGGTGACTGTTTTCACTGTGTTCTCCCCTGCCCCCCTTCAAAGAAGAGCTACTTCTCCCCGGCTGGTCTCCTTCAAGACTGGTGAGTGGGTGGGGATGGTGGCCAAGGTGGGGTGCCGTTCCTCGTCCGAGGTGCTTCACCCTGAGATCCAGTCAGAGGAGTGCTCTTGGCTCAGACACGCTAGCTTTCTCGGCCTGAACGGACCGGCAAGTTTAATAAATTCAAATATTCGAAATATTCTTCTGGCTTGTCCTGGGAATAGCATACATTTTCAGGAAGACGAGACGGTGTGTCAGGTGGGCCCGGAAGACATAGCTATCAAGGATGCACATTTTTTGTTTTATTTTTTAGAATTAGCTGATTTTTTAAATTACTGAACAAAGCAAATACCCTGAATGTATGCAGATAGCTACCAAGTGGCCACAAAGCCAGAGTGCATTTTCAGCTGCACTTACGTGGAATTAAAGCTGCGGTTGTTGTACATCATCTGTTTTGCTAAACAGCAGATATTCCATCTGTCCCCGTGGTTAAAATGAGCTTACTCTGACATCCTATTTTTTATAATTATCAGGCTGACGCTGGCAATCTGTTCTCTCACGATTTTTTATCTTCTTTTCTTCTGACTAATGTATTTCAATAGTTATATCTCCTTTCCTAAACAGACCAAAAACAGTCTAGAATTTTGAGCCCTTTTCAGATAAAAGATGACATTTAGCTATTTCCACGTCTGTGTGTAAGATTTAAGTCTCCCTTTATGTTCTAATGTCACTTGGTCGCTTTTTTAAACATCTCTCTCGGGGCGCCTGGGTGGCTCAGTTGGTTAAGCGACTGCCTTCGGCTCAGGTCATGATCCTGGAGTCCCTGGATCGAGTCCCACATCGGGCTCCCTGCTCGGCAGGGGGTCTGCTTCTCCCTCTGACCCTCCCCCCTCTAATGTTCTCTCTCTCATTCTCTCTCTCAAATAAATAAATAAAATCTTAAAAAAAAAAAAAAAACATCTCTCTCTCTCTCTATATATATATATATATTTAAGATTTTTATTTATTTATTTGAGAGAGAAGGAGAGCACGCACAAGCAGGGGGAGGGGAAGAGGGAGAAGCAGACTCCCCGCTGAGCAGGGATCCAAGCAGGTGATCCCAGGACCCTGAGATCATGATCTGAGCCAAAGGCAGATGCTTAACTGAGCCACCCAGGGCGCCCCTAAACATCAAAAATATATTGAATGGCTTGCTGATAAGTAACAGTATCTTGTTTGGCATATTGAACGAAAAATGATCATTGCAAGTTTGCTGATTGAATTTACTTTCACACATTGAAATTTTTGCTTCAAATGGACATTAAGGAGTTTTGTCAATTCTTAGTTTTTACTCATTTACATGAAGTTAGGCAAAAGTTGGGGAAGAGAATAAACTGTCCACATTATGGTAAAGCAAAGTTACGACACAGAAACCCTTGTCATATGTCTTCAGAGTTTTCTCTGAAGAGTCACATTTTGCAGCAAGCAAGCATTTACCCCTTTAATGCCTGAACTCCAGCCCCCTTACCCACCAGTGTCCCTTCTCTTGCCTGTTCTGTCTCTTGCTCGCAGATTAACACCTTCCATGGAAAAGGCCTGGCTTTATGTGCCCAGCACGAAATGAAAATGCAGGGCTCCTTGTTCAAAAATGATTAAGGATTTCAAGATGGTGACAGCAGAGCATTAAACCAAATCTGGGACCCTCCTGAGTGTGGGGACAGGTTGCGCACCCTGGACGTTGGCTTGAAGTTGGTGTCCAGTCATTCTCAGCTAATGCCAGAGGGTCCCTTTGCTTCAGGCCAGCACTGGGCCAGGACCGTGCGGTTGGCTGCCCGTCTCTTGGTTTGGGCTTCTCAGCTGCTCTGTTTCTGCTCAATGGGTCTATATTATAATCCTTACTAAATCTTTCCGAGACCAGCTGCGGCTCTATGAGAGGTGGAGGGTATGCTGGCGACAGCCCTGGCTGAGGAACCAGGAGACCCAGTGAGGATTCTATGACAACTGACCTTGGGTTGCCCTTGAGTGAGTGCTAAAAAGAGAAATGGCCCTAGGGCCTGGGAGCCAATAACAATGGTAGGATTATTTAAGATATTTTGGGGGGTATTTTCTTTAGGCATCCTCTCTTGCACAGAAGTGCTCTGGAAATTTCTATCTAGTAGTAGTAGGAAATGACCCAGAAAAGTCATATTCTTCATATATTACCTTGTCTATTGAAAGTAGTCAGCACCCTGGGGCACCTGGTAATGTGATGCGTGTCGTCCACTGGGAAGTCCGCCAGGACCGTGGTACTTTTGAAATGGTGGAGTGAGGACCTCCGCAAATCTCTGCCCCCCATAAACAATGTGAACACTTAGAAAAGATCTAAAAATCAACTTTTCCAGAACTCTGCAAATGAATCAAAAGTAACCAAAAGGCTTGCAACAGATGTTCAACAGATTAGTCATTAGCAAAACGCCAATCAAAACCACAGTGGGGGGCGCCTGGGTGGCTTAGTCGTTAAGTGTCTGCCTTCGGCTCAAGTCATGATCCCAGGGTCCTGGGATCGAGCCTCACATCGGGCTCCCTGCTCAGTGCAGAGCCTGCTTCTCCCTCTGCCTCCACCTGCTGCTTCCCCTGCTTGTGCTCTCTCTCTGTCAAAAGTAAATAAAATCTTAAAAAAAAAATCTTGGGGTGCTTGGGTGGCTCAGTTGTTTAAGCGTCTGCCTTCAGCTCAGGTCATGATCCCAGGGTCCTGGGATCAAGCCTCACTTCGGGCTCCCTGTTCAGTGGGGAACCTGCTTCTCCCTCTCCCACTCCTCCTGCTTGTGTTTCCTCTCTCACTGTGTCTCTGTCAAAGAAATAAATAAAATCTTAAAAAAACAAACAAACAAACACAAAAGCCCACAGTGGGATGACACTTTACACCCACTGGGATAACTCTAACCAAAAAGAAAAAAAAAAAAGGAAAATAACAAGTATTGGCAAGGATGTGGAGAAATTGGAGCCCTCAGACATTGCCTTGCCGGTGGGAATATAAAATGGTGCCGTCTCTGTGGAAAACAGTCTGGCCATCCCTCAAAAATTACCGTATAACCCAATAATTCCTCGTGTAGATATACAACCCAAAGAATTGAAAACAGGTATTCAAACAACTACTTGTACACCGACGTTCATAGCAACACAAGTCACAATAGCCCCACAGTGGAAACAACTCAAATGACCAAGGGTTGATGAATGGATAAACAGGTTGGTAGATCCATCATACCATGGAATATTATTTGGGTGTAAAAAGGAATGAAGCTCTGGTACCTGCAATGGAGTGGCTGATCCTTGAAAGCATTACGCTAAGTGAAGGAAACCCGACACAAATGACCACATACTATATGATTTCATTCATATGAAATATCCCAAATAGGCAAATCTGTAGAGGCAGAATTTAGTGTCATTATGGTTTTGACTTGTCCATTAAATTTCTTTTTTTTTAAGTACTTTACACATGTAAGAATTTTATTTGCATAAAAAACAAGATCTTCATAAGGTCTTAAATAATTCCATAAAGCTAACATTTTTAATTTATAGACATGAAAAACCTAAGTGTGAATACTGTCTACTACCCGGTTGGTCCCTCTAATTCAGTCACTGTTTGTGTTAATTCTGAGCCCCCTTCTCATTCTTCCCACAAGACTGGACCACAACACTGACAGACATAGAAATGACCCCAGTGGGGTTCTGAGTGTTTTTCCTGTCTTTGCCTGATTGTGTTGTCACAGCCGTCAGGGCTCTTCTAAGGACACCTGGATAGAAATGGTACCCGGAAGGCTATATACAAAATGTTGTCAACATATGTAAGTAATGAGATCACAGATAATTTCTGTTTTCTTCTCTAGACTTTTCTGCATTGTCTGAGTTTTCCAAAACAATCATTAACTGTTCATTCAATAAATCTTTATTGAGGGATTGTTCTATGCAAGGTACCAAGCTTTGTGCTGGGGAGAACTAGACAGCCATGTTCTTTGCCCTAATGGAGTTTACAATCTGGTGAAAAGGCAGATGTTGAATAAGAGGGACAATGATGATGCTAAAGTGTGCAAGGGGCCATGGTTTCATTCTAAGAGTATGTAGCTTAGTCTGGAGGGACCATGGTGGAGGGGGCTTCCTGGGACCAGGGATGCTTACCTGGGACCTGCAGGGTGAGAAACATTAGCAATGGTAAATGTTGGTGAGGGAGGTGGGTGAGCCACGGATTCATCCCCTTCCCACACTGACACATCTGACCCTCCCGGAGGGTGACAGATAGACTTCCCTAAAATGCAAATCTGTGCTCATCATTTAACTCAAAACTCCACTGAGAAATCATAAGGAACTATTAATAGTACTCACTTTGGGGGAGAGAAATGGACAGAGAAGATCTTTTTTTTTTTCAGTTTGTGCCTTTCTGTCTATAAACTTTTAAAACATTTTAATGAGAGAGTGGAGTTTGCTTTATAACCTAATCTTTTTTTTTTTTTTAAGATTTTATTTATTTGACAGAGAGAGGGAATACAAGCAGGGGGAGCGGGAGAGGGAGAAGCAGGCTTCCCGCAGAGCAGGGAGCCTGATGTGGGGCTCGATCCCAGGACCCTGGGATCATGACCTGAGCCGAAGGCAGACGCTTAACGACTGAGCCACCCAGGCGCCCCAGCTTTATAACCTAATCTTTTCACATCAGGTTTTATGCTTGAAATGGTTGTGCCCAATCAATTCTTGTTTTTAATGATGGTTCATTTGAATCCAAGAATCCTTCAATTTCTATCAATGCAAAATTTCATTTGTACAGGTAACGGGTAGCTAATGACAGAAGACTAGTGCTTTTTTTTTTCTTGGTGGATCTTCCTTTCTTGCCATTGATCAGAATTCGGGTAGTTCTATCACTTCAGATGGTTTTCTTCCATGGTATTCTCTTTTAAATCCAATAGTTCTGCATCTTCTGTCATTAGTAACTGTAATGTTGAGATTTCTTAGGATATTAATGGATTTTGAATTTGATCAGACTTCTTCATAGCAATGAGGGTTTGGGGACAAGGAGCCAGCCTGGTTTGCTGGCCCTATTGCTTCATCCTATAACTTTTCCAGGCATTTAAGACATTCTGACTGAGGAAGAGCAGAATTAGCAGGATGTGCAAACCTGACTTGGGGTAAATTCCCTTCATATCACCTCATTAGTCATTTAAACATTTTATTTTTTTATTTTTATTATTTAAAGATTTATTTATTTATTTTGAGAGAGAGAGACAGCAAATGGGGAGAGGGGCAAAGAAAGAGAATCTTGAAGCAGATTCTCATGTGGAGCCCAACTTGGGGCTCCATCTCACAAACCATGAGATCATGACCTGAGCCGAAACCAAGAGTCGAATGCTTAACCCACTGAGCCACCCAGGTGTCCTAGTCATTTAAACTTTTTTTTTTTAAGATTTTATTTATTTATTTGACACAGAGAGAGAGAGAGAGAGAGAGAGAGAGCACAAGCAAGGGGAGTGGCAGGCAGAGGCAGAGGGAGAAGCAGACTCCCCGCAGAGAGCAGGGAGCCTGACACGGGGCTTGATCCCAGGACCCTGAGATCATGACCTGAACTGAAGGCAGCTGCTTTAACTGACTGAGCCACCCAGCACCCCTCATTTAAACTTTTTAAAAACTATTTCTCTTAGAAATCTGATGAACTTCTGATTTTAATTGAAGTTATTCATTATGGTAGGAAAAGCAACGTCTGTAAAAATTAACTCTTTGTAAAACCTCTTTAAGGGGATACTAGACTTCCATAACTTCAGAAAATCAAAATTGCAATATGCTTTTTAAAAGTCATCTACATTTCTTGGGCGTCTGGGTGGCTCAGTCTGTTAAGTATCTGACTCTTGATTTCGGCTCAGGTCATGAGACAGAGCCTTGCGTCATCAGGCTCTACACTGGGCATAGATCTCTCTCTCCCTTTCCCTCTGCCCCTCCCTCTGCCTCTCTCTCTCTCTTTCTCTGTCCCTCTCTAAAATAAATAAATGAACAAATGAATAGATAAATAAAATAAAAGTAATCTACATTTCTTAAAATTTATTTAAAACAAACATCAGGGCAAGCCTCTTGGGTCCCTTCCCTCCTCAGGAGCTTTGTACTATCACTTTGTTATTGCTCAATAAACCTTGCTTTGCTGCCCACCACTCTGTCTGGTCTACCTCTTCACTCTTCAAAGTGATGTGACCAAGAACCGTGGGCAACAACGGAGAAGAAAATCCTGTTAACATTTATGGGGGCTTATCCGGGATTTCCACCATCTTTAAGGAAAGCTAACCATGAGTAGTGGGCAGCAAGTCTCTCTCTCTTGCCCTCTCTCCCTTTTGTTTGTTGAAACAATGGGCCCCGTCACCAATGTAAGAGTGATAAGCGTGGCAGCCATTCTTAAGCCTTGGGTGATAGGCCCTCTGGGCTCCTTTCTGACTGATCCCCCAACAGAAGTTGGGAGTGTCAGTTTGGTGAAGACCCAGAACTCCTTTTGGGGAAGATCACTGGATATGAGGGACCTAGGGAAAACCAAGCAGCAATTGAGGGGCCTGACCAAGACTACCCTTTGGACATCCAAAAACGCTCTCAAAGGGACCTGGTTCCTTACTTGCCCATCCGGGCATCCAGAGAGAACCCCTCTACTACTTTTTTCTCGGCTGATTCCTCCCCTAGGAGAATGAGTGGGAAAGTCCAGGACGGTCCCCTGGACATTCTCTTGTGAGTGGTTTGGGTGGCCTCCGAGGGACCTCACTCACAGTTCCCTGTTACGGTGAGGAACAGTCTCCAGTTTCTGACTTCTCTGATTCTGGGCATTACTGGGACACCCTTTGAACTGGCTACACCACTTATGTGAAGGAATGGCCAAGCAGGGCAAAAGAACTAAGATCTAAAGGATCTCCCAACTTTTTGGTTCCATCGGGGCTTATGCCAGGTGGATTTCCCCTCCCTGGGTGCCCCATCTTGTCCCTCCATGTGGCTAAGCCAGACCGAATAGTTCTACTAAAAAAAGTCTAGAGTATCCACTGACTTCTAAGAGAGTCTTAAGGGTGGGGAAACCAGGATTGCTCTCTGGAGGTAGGGCCAAGCCTGGGTAAGTGCGACTCCTTCCCAGAACCTCTCAGAGAGGACAGGGGCTCTGGCTGTCAGTCACGTGAGTAGCTAGGGCCACACATCAGGAAAAGATGAAGAGGAACTGAGGTGGGGAATGCCTTTTCCTCTCTTCCCAAGTCTCCCTGATCAACTTTAAGAAATTGAGGTAAGGGATGCCTTTTCCTCTCTTCTTGTGGATAGGCAATTCCCTGACCAACATCCTACTCCTCTAGAGTCCCTTCCTGGCATTGTAGGCTATAGGAAGAGTATCAGACCCGTAAATTGCTCAATATCGTTTACTCGGATGCCTTCCTGGTTTTAACTGGACGAAGGCAACTCATTTTCTTTTGTTCTGGGGCATGGCTACAATACAAGTTGGAGGATGAGACATGGCCACCTAGGGACTTTGCCTTCCTGGTTTTTAACTGGGAAAAAGGTGGCTCATTTTCTTTTGTTCTGATCTCAGCAATGTAGGATTGATCCCAGCCTCCTGGCTGCTCTCTTTCAGGACCCCCCCCCCCACAACGGGGTGGGGGACAAGGAGGAACAAAGAAACATCACATCCACATCAAAAGTTGATAGGCAAGTGGAGTCTGCAGGGGAATCTCCACTCCTGGCTCCATCCTTCCTAAGGTAAGATTGATAAGGAAAATCTGTGTCCTAAGATAGCTGACTGAGTCAGTGAGAGAGTCCCAGTCCTTGCCCCGGGGCTCTTCCGTGTTCTTCTCCCTGCCCTGCTTCGCACACGCGCCAAAAGTGCCAAGTATGTGGAAGTAGATGTGTTTAATTGCCCCCTTTGTTTGTACTTGGGGCTCAGACCTTTGAAGACCACTCTCCTCTGAGCCGCCCGCATTAAATAAACCTGCAATCCTCCAAGATCGCCGGTGCTGCTTGGTTCTTCCATCGGGTGATCCAGTCCAGGTTCCGTAACAAGATCAGGTCCCCATACCTGTCCCACCCTACCTTGGAAACCCTGCTGGTGCTCAAGGGCTTTACCCTCTGCAAGAACAGGTAGTGCTCCAAGGGAGACCAAGGGGAGGTGCCTCTACAAGACCTGAGATGAAGGGGGACCTCAAAGTTTTCCAAACTTGGATGTAATGCTTCTGTTAAATCAGACCCTCTCTGAAGCAGAAAAATGTGGGGTTCTGGCCACCAGGGAAAGATATGGGGATCAAGAGATGTGTGAGCGCATGGGTGGCTTCAGTTTCCAACTGGAGCCCCAGCTGTACCTCCTCAAGACCCCAATTGGGGATCCTCTCAAGACCCCAATTAGGAGCCTAATGATCCCCTTGGAAATTGGTATCGCCGTCCCTTCCAAGCCTGCATCATAGAGGGATTGAGCAGTCCCTGGGGTTTTCTCCCTCATTCATTTCCGAGGTTAATGGCTATAATTGGAGCCAACTGTGGTTAGTCTACCTCAGGATGGAGACTTTAAGGAATATTCCCAAGCAGCTGCCAAAACTCTGTTTATTTCAAAGAAATTCCCTGTCTTCTCTGGCCTGACGTGGACTGCATATTTCCACTTTGGTGGAAAAAAACATGGCGTCTACTCATCTGTCGGAGCTGATGAGGTTTAGCACCGGAAATGATTCTATCTAGGTTTGCTGAAGGTCAAAAAAGCTCCCATTAAAATGGCGGTTAATCTTGTCTGTCTCAAGGTTTTCACGGGTAATTGTTAAGAAAGTTTTGCTTGGATGATAAGTGGGATTACATCTAGGTCTTTTCCAAGTAGGATAAAGTGCTAAAGCATTGATTACCAGACATAGGTTTGTGCTTTTAAAGGATATCTGGGTCTGTTGGTAAAAAAAAAAAATGGTTAATCTTGTCTGTCTCAAAGTTTTCATGGGCAATTGTTAAGGAGGCGGCTTTCAAAGCCTCTGGTAAAGGATATCTGGGTCTGTTGATTAAATTAACTGTCAACCCAAACTCAGGAAGAAAATCCAACAATTTTCTTAGATTGAGAGAGGCTCTCATTAAATACACAGCTATCTCTCCTGGTTCTCCCGAGACTGAGATCATTCTTAAAGACCCAGTCAGCTCCAGATACTCAGAAAAAACTGCAAAAGTTGGCTGCTGGCCCCGAGGGGACCCTAGAATGGCTCTAACGAGCTGCCAGTGGGTCTTTTACAGTTGAGACCAAGAGGAGAGTTAGGAAGAGAAGCTAAAGAGGAAGTCTGAGGCTTTGGTTGGGCCTTGCATGCTGTTGCCAGGTCGGTTTCCCAAGACTCTGGCACCAAAGGCCATCTCTGTGGCCGCCTAGGACATTAGAAGTGAGAATGCCCCCAGTGACAAAAACCAAGGCCCTATAACCCTTGTTCCACCTGTGGAGGG
Organism: Mirounga leonina; assembly: GCF_011800145.1. Taxonomy (NCBI): domain Eukaryota; kingdom Metazoa; phylum Chordata; class Mammalia; order Carnivora; family Phocidae; genus Mirounga; species Mirounga leonina. The sequence goes on along the minus strand of NW_023270418.1, from coordinate 31,167,111 downwards.
GGATTCTGGAAATCTGAACGTCCTTGGGGACCTCAATCTGCAAGGGCTCAGGTGACCAGTGCCCCTGATTGGGACTGATTGGGCCTGGGGTTCCCCTGGTGACTCCTCGAAAACATCTCACCGTAGGGAACCCAGAGCCTCAGGTAATTTTGGAAATACAAGGAAAACCAGTCAATTTCCTTTTTGATACTGGAGCCACCTTTTCTGTTCTATTCTCCGCCCTGGGCCAACTGTTCAGCTGCAGTGTTGACAACCCTGAGAACAAGAGTCACTCATGGGGCACCTGGATGGCTCAGTTGGTTGGGTGTCCAGCTCTTGATTTTGGCTCAGTCATGATCTCAGGGTCGTGAGATCGAGCCCTGCACTGGGCTCATGCTCAGCAGGGAATCTGCTTGAGATTCTCTCTCTCCCTCTCCCTCTACCCCTCCTCACTGTGAGTGTGTGTGTGTGTCACGCACACATACGCACGCTTTCTCACGCTCTCTCAAATAAATAAATAAATCCTAAAAAAAGGAAAAGCACAGCTGGCTCCACTGACTGAGGCAGCCAGGTGCCCCTGATCAAAATATTTTTTTTTAATTTTATTTTATTATGTTATGTTAGTCACCATATGTTACATCATTAGTTTTTGATGTAGTGTTCCATGATTCATTGTTTGCATATAACGCCCAGTGCTCCATGCAGTACGAGCCTTCCTTAATACCCAACACTAGGCTAACCCATCCCCCCACCCCCCTCCCCTCTAGAACCTTCAGTTTTTCAGAGTCCATAGTCTCTTATGGTTTGCCTCCCCCTCCGATTTCCCCCCCTTCATTTTTCCCTTCCTACTTTTTTTTTTTAAACATATAATGGATTATTTGTTTCAGAGGTACAGATCTGTGATTCAACAGTCTTACACAATTCACAGCACTCACCATAGCACATACCCTCCCCAATGTCTATCACCCAGCCACCCCATCCCTCCCACCCCCCACCACTCCAGCAACCCTCAGTTTGTTTCCTGAGATTAAGAATTCCTCATATCAGTGAGATCATATGATACTTGTCTTTCTCTGATTGACTTATTTCGTTTAGCATAATACCCTCTAGTTCCATCCACCTCATTGCAAATGGCAAGATTTCTTTTTTTTTTTTTTGATGGCTGCATAATATTCCATTGTATATATCATATCATCTGCCAAGAGTGAGAGTTTGACTTCTTCTTTGCTGATTTGGATGCATTTTATTTCTTTTTGTTGTCTGATTGCTGTGGCTAGGACTTCTAGTACTATGTTGAATAGCAGTGGTGATAGTGGACATCCCTGCCGTGTTCCTGACCTTAGGGGAAAAGATCTCAGTTTTTCCCCATTGAGAATGATATTCACTGTGGGTTTTTCATAGATGGCTTTTTATGATATTGACATATGTACCCTTTATCCCTACACTCTGAAGAGTTTTAATCAAGAAAGGATGCTGTACTTTGTCAAATGCTTTTTCTGCATCTATTGAGAGGATAATATGGTTCTTGTTCTTTCTTTTATTAATGTATTGTATCACATTGATTGATTTGCAGATGTTGAACTTTTGCAGCCCAGGAATAAATCCCACTTGGTCATGGTGAATAATCCTTTTAATGTACTGTTGGATCCTATTGGCTAGCATTTTGGTGAGAATTTTTGCATCCATGTTCATCAGGGATATTGGTCTGTAATTCTCCTTTTTGATGGGGTCTTTGTCTGATTTTGGGATCAAGGTAATGCTGGCCTCATAAAATGGGTTTGGAAGTTTTCCTTCCATTTCTATTTTTTGGAACAATTTCAGAAGAATAGGTATTAATTCTTCTTTAAATGTTTGGTAGAATTCCTCCTGGGAAGACATCTGGCCCTGGGCTCTTGTTTGTTGGGAGATTTTGATTACTGATTCAATTTCCTTAGTGGTTATGGGTCTGTTCAGGTTTTCTATTTCTTCCTGGTTCAGTTTTGGTAGTTGATACATCTCTAGGAATGCATCCATTTCTTCCAGATTATCTAATTTGCTGGCATATAGTTGCTCAAAATATGTTCTTATAATTGTTTGTATTTCTTTGGTGTTGGTTGTGATCTCTCCTCTTTCATTCATGATTTTATTTATTTGGGTCATTTCTCTTTTCTTTTTCATAAGTCTGGGCAGGGGGTTATCAAGCTTATTAATTCTTTCAAAGAACCAGCTCCTAGTTTCATTGCTCTGTTCTACTGTTCTTTTGGTTTCTATTTCATTGGTTTATGCTCTGATCTTTATTATATCTCTTCTCCTGCTGGGTTTAGGCTTTATTTGCTGTTCTTTCTCCAGCTCCTTTAAGTGTAGGGTTAGGTTGTGTATTTGAGAACTTTCTTGTTTCTTTTTTTTTTTTTTTTTAAGATTTTATTTATTTATTTGCCAGAGAGAGACACAGCGAGAGAGGGAACACAAGCAGGGGGAGTGGGAGAGGGAGAAGTAGGCTTCCTGCTGAGCAGGGAGCCCGATGTGGGGCTCGATCCCAGGACCCTGGGATCACAACCTGAGCTGAAGGCAGATGATTAATGACTGAGCCACCCAGGTGCCCCAAGAGACCTTTCCTGTTTCTTAAGAAAGGCTTGTATTGCTATATACTTTCCTCTTAGGACCGCCTTTGCTGCATCCCAAAGATTTTGAACAGTTGTGTTTTCATTTTCATTTGTTTCCATGAATTTTTAAAATTCTTCTTTAATTTCTGACCCATTCATTCTTTAGTAGGATGCTCTTTAGCCTCCATGTATTTGAGTTCTTTCCAACTTTCCTCTTGGTTTTTTTTTAGTTTTTTATTGTTATGTTAATCACCATACATTACATTATTAGTTTTTGATGTAGTGTTCCATGATTCATTGTTTGTGCATAACACCCAGTGCTCCATGCAGAGCGTGCCCTCTTTAATGCCCACCACCAGGCTAACCCATCCTCCCACCCCCCTCCCCTCTAGAACCCTCAGTTTGTTTTTCAGAGTCCATTGTCTCTCATGGTTCGTCTCCCCCTCCGATTTCTCCCCCTTCATTCTTTCCCTCTTGCTATCTTCTTCTTTTTGTTTCTTAACATATATTGCATTATTTGTTTCAGAGGTACAGATCTGTGATTCAACAGTTTTGCACAATTCACAGCACTCACCATAGCACATACCCTCCCCAATGTCTATCACCCAGCCACCCCATCCCTCCCACCCCACCCCCCACTCCAACAACCCTCAGTTTGTTTCCTGAGATTAAGAATTCCTCATATCAATGAGGTCATATGATACTTGTCTTTCTCTGATTGACTTATTTCGCTCAGCATAACACCCTCCAGTTCCATCCACATCGTTGCAAATGGCAAGATCTCATTCCTTTTGATGGCTGCATAATATTCCATTGTATATATATACCACATCTTCTTTATTCATTCATCTGTCGATGGACATCTTGGCTCTTTCCACAGTTTGGCTATTGTGGACATTGCTGCTATAAACATCGGGGTGCACGTACCCCTTCGGATCCCTACATTTGTATCTTTGGGGTAAATACCCAGTAGTGCAGTTGCTGGATTGTATGGTAGCTCTATTTTCAACTTTTTGAGGAACTTCCAACTTTCCTCTTGTGATTGAGTTCTAGTTTCAAAGCATTGTGGTCCAAAAATATGCAGGGAATGATCCCAATCTTTTGGTACCAGTTGAGACCTGATTTGTGACCTAGGATGTGATCTATTCTGGAGAATGTTCCATGGGCACTAGAGAAGAATGTGTATTCTGTTGCTTTGGGATGGAATGTTCTGTATATATCTGTGAATTCCATTCGGTCCAGTGTGTCATTTAAAGCCTTTATTTCTAGGGTGTCTGGGTGGCTCAGATGGGTAAGCATCCAGCTTCAGCTCAGGTCATGATCCCGTGGTCCTGGGATAGCCCCGCGTCTGGCTCCCTGCTCTTCAGGAAGCCTGCTTCTCCCTCTCCTGCTCCCCCTGCTTGTGTTCTCTCTCTGGCTGTCTCTCTCTCTGTCAAATAAATAAAATCTTAAAAAAAAAATAAAGGAAAGAAATACTTATTTCCTTTATTTCCTTGTTGATCTTCTGCTTAGATGATCTGTCCATTTCAGTGAGGGGGGTGTTCAAGTCCCCTACTATTACTGTATTGTTGTCAATGTTTCTTTGATTTTGTTGGTAATTGGCTTATATAATTGGCTGCTCCCATGTTAGGGGAATAGATATTTACAATTGTTAGATCTTCTTGTTGCATAGACCCTTTAAGTATGATATAGTGTCATTCCTCATCTCTTATTATAGTCTTTGGTTTAAAATCTAATTTGTCTGATATAAGGATTGCCACCCCAGCTTTCTTTTGGTGTCCATTGGCATGGTAAATGGTTTTCCACACACTCACTTTCAATCTGGAGGTGTCTTTGGGTCTAAAATGAGTCTCTTGCAGACTACATATCGATGGGTCTTGTTTTTTTTTTTTTTTTAAAGATTTTATTTATTTATTTGAGAGAGAGCACATGAGAAGGGGGAGGGTCCGAGGGAGAAGCAGACTCCCCGCCCAGCAGGGAGCCCGATGTGGGACTCGATCCCGGGACTCCAGGATCATGACCTGAGCCGAAGGCAGTCGCTTAACCAACTGAGCCACCCAGGCACCCGGGTCTTGTTTTTTTTTATCCAATCTGATACTCTGTGTCTTTTGATTGGGGCATTTAGCCCATTTACATTCAGGGTAACTATTGAAAGATAGGAATTTAGTGCCATTGAATTGCCTGTAAGGTGACTGTTACTGTATATTGTCTCTATTCTTTTCTGGTCTATGTTACTTTTAGGCTCTTTCTTTGCTTAGAGGACCCCTTTCAATATTTCTTGTAGGGCTGGTTTGGTGTTTGAAATTCTTTTAGTTTTTGTTTGTCCTGGAAGCTTTTAATCTCTACTTCTATTTTCAGTGACAGCCTAGCTGGATATAAAATTCTTGGCTGCATATTTTTCTCACTTAGTGCTCTGAATATATCATGCCAGTCCTTTCTGGCGTGCCACGTCTCTGTGGATAAGACAATCTGCTGCCAATCTAATGTTTCTACCATTGTAAGTTACAGACCTCTTGTCCCAAGCTGCTCTCAGGATTTTCTCTTTGTCTCTGAGACTTGTAAGTTTTAGTATTAGATGTCGGGGTGTTGACCTATTTTTATTGATTTTGAGGAGGGTTCTCTGTGCCTTCTGGATTTCGATGCCTGTTTCCTTCCCAAATTAGGGAAGTTCTCTGCTATAATTTGCTCCAATATACCTTCTGTCCCTCTCTCTCTTTCTTCTTCTGGAATCCTAATTATTCTACTATTGTTTCTTCTTATGGTATCACTTATCTCTTGAATTCTGCCCTTGTGATCCAGTAGTTGTTTATCTCTCTTTTTCTCAGCTTCTCTATTCTCCATCATTTGGTCTTCTATATCACTAATTCTCTCTTCTGCCTCATTTATCTTAGCAGTTAGAGCCTCCGTTTTTGATTGCACCTCATTAATAGCCTTTTTGATTTCGACTTGGTTAGATTTTAGTTCTTTTATTTCTCCAGAAAGGGTTTCTCTAGTATCTTCCATGTTTTTTTCGAGCCCAGCTAGTATCTTTATAATTGTCATTCTGAACTCTAGTTCCGACATCTTACTAATGTCCTTATTGATTAGGTTCCTGGCAGTCGGTACTGCCACTTGTTCTTTTTTTTTTTTTTTACATTACTATATTGTATTTATTTTAAAAATTCTGCATGTAAGTGGACAGGTGTACAAACCCATATTTTAAGGGTCAACTATACTACAAATATAACACCAAATCTACCCAAGTTCTGGTTTTCTATTACTAACTTGACTACATTGCTAGGAATAAGTATTTCTCTTTGGGTCTTAATATCTTCATTTGTTGCCATTCTGACTTCCTGACTTGGGCTCCTGCTGGCCACTGTCTGAAGTCATGTCTGTGCTGATGCCCCTGCTGCTGAGAGGCCTGACAGGCCTAACCCGGCAGCTCCTGGTGCTGTGGGCCCAGATGGATTCCAAACCACCACGGGAGCAGCTGGGGACCATGGATGTCACCACTGGGCTCACCTCCTGCTTCCTGTGTTTCTTCTTGTTATCAGGCTGGGTACTGTCACATCTGGAGACCTTGATTAAATATTTTTCCCATCTGTCTGCTGTAACAGATTTGCCAATCTTCCTCATCAACTTCAAATTGAGCTCCACCAATTCTTTTGGTACTTCTCCACTGCCGACGTCCAGCGGCGGCGCCTGCAGCACCCACTCCAGCTCCAGAAACGGCAACTCAGGCAGGTCGAGCAGCGGCCCGTAGCGCTCCAAGAAGGAGCAGACTACAGCGAAGTTGGGGCACAAACCGGGGCAGCCCAGAGGAACCATCACGGCTGCCGCTGCTGCCGCCGCCGCCATTTTGAACTGGAGGAGCTCTTGTTCTTTTTTTTTTTTTTTTTAAAGATTTTATTTATTTATTTGAGAGAGAGAATGAGAGACAGCACCAGAGGGAAGAGGGTCAGAGGGAGAAGCAGACTCCCCACTGAGCAGGGAGCCCAATGTGGGACTCAATCCCGGGACTCCAGGATCATGACCTGAGCCGAAGGCAGTCGCTTAACCAACTGAGCCACCCAGGCGCCCTCTTGTTCTTTTTTTTGAGGTGAGTTTTTCTGTCTTGTCATTTTGTCCAGAGGAGAATAGGTGAATGAGAGAACAAAATGCTAACAGGGTAACAATGACCCCAGAAAAATATACAGTAAACAAATCAGAAGAGACCCAAAACTGGGGGGAAAAGAGAGGGAAAGAAAGGAAGAAAGAAAAAAGAATATGATCAAATATGATCAGGCTGGCAAATAGATCAGTGCCACACACTAGATTTTGGGTGTATTTTGGTCTGTTAGAAGAAACTGCCTCCCAAAATTTTAAAGAAAGAAAAACTTATATATGTACAAAAATAAGGGTAAATACGATGAAGGGATGGAGTATGACTGTAAAGATGAAAATTATAAAAGATTTTATAAAAGGAGTTGATAAGATAAGAAGTTGGTTGAAAAAAGAAAGAAGAGAAATTAAAAAAAAAAAGAAAGGGAGAGAATGTGATCAGGCAGGAGACTAGAACAAAGCCATACACTAGAGATTTAGGGTATATTTTGGTCTGTTAGAAGAAACTGTATCCCAAAATTTTAAAGAGAGAACAACTTATATATATACAAAAAATGAGGTTAACTACAATGAAGGGATAGAATATGACTCTAAAAATGAAAAAAAAAAAAGATTTTTAAAAAGGGATTGATAAGATGTTGGTTGAAAAAGGGGAAAAAGGGTGCCTGGGTGGCTCAGTTGGTTAAGCGACTGCCTTCGGCTCAGGTCATGATCCTGGAGTCCCGGGATCGAGTCCCTCTTCGGGCTCCCTGCTCAGCGGGGGTTCTGCTTCTCCCTCTGACCCTCTTCCCTCTTGTGCTGTCTCTCATTCTCTCTCTCAAATAAATAAATAAAATCTTTAAAAAAAAAGGAAAAAGGAAAAAGAAAAATTCAAAGAAAATAGAAAAAGAAAAAAAAGAAAATTAAAAAAATTAACTTTGAAAGACTAAAGGATCATGGGAAAAAAGCCATGAATTCTATGTGCAGTATTCCCCCAGCGCTGGAGTTCTGCGGTTCTCATTGATGGGTAAACTTGGTCTTGTCTGGCTGTTCTCGCTGATCTTCTGGGGTAGGGGCCTGTTGCCGTGGTTCCCAAATGTCTTTGCCGGAGGCGGAATTGCCCCGCCCTTGCTGGTCCGGGCTAAGTAATCTGCTCGGGTTTGTTCTCGGGAGCTTTTGTTCCCTGTAAGCTTTCTGTTCGGCTTTGGAGGATGAGAGTGAGAATGGCAGCCTCCCAATCTCTGCCCCGGAGGAGCTGAGAACTCAGGGCCCCACTCCTCAGTGCGCCCCCAGAGAAAAGCAGTCAGTCACTCCCGTCTCCCCGGTCTCCAGCCACACTCCGTGCTCACCCAGCCTGTGACCGCGTGTTTCTATCTCTGGCACCCGACCCCATGTGGAGTCTCCAAACCCAGCAGATCCCTGCGGTGCACTCCCGCGCCGCTCCTCCCAGGGGGAGGAAGGTGAGTCTCCCCAGATCTGCCGCTTGTTGGGTCCCTGCTGGAGGAGCAGTGGCCTAACTGTGCCACAGATCACGGTTTATGGCAACCCCGAGCTGAGAGCCCGGGCCTCGGCTCTGTCTCTGCAGCCAGCTTTCCCACTCCCATACCTGGGAGCTCTGCTGCACTCAGGTACCCCCGGTCTTTCTGTGATCCTGAGGGTCCTGAGACCACAGTGTCCCAGCGAGGGTTCCACCCCCTGCTTAGCCACTGGAGCAATGTCCCTCAGCGGAACCAACTGCTAAAAGTTCCGATTTTGTGCTCCTCTGCTCTATCACTTGCCAGTAGCCAGATGATGTGAGGTTTCCTCCCCCCATGGTCTATCTTCCCAAATATCGCCTCGGATTCACTTCTCCGCACATCCTACCTTCCAGAAAATGGTCGCTTTTCTGTTCAGAGAGTTGCTGCTATTCTTTTCTTCGACCTCCTGTTGAGTTCGTAGGTGTTCAGAATGGTTTGATCCCTATCCAGCTGAATTCCTGGGACCAGATGAAATTTAGGGCTCCTACTCCTCTGCCATCTTGCTCCTCCCAAAATCTTTTTTTTTAGTCTTTTTTTTTTTTAAAGATTTCATTTATTAGAGAGAGAGAGAGAGAGAGAAACAGCATGAGAGGGGATAGGGTCAGAGGGAGAAGCAGGCTCCCCGCTGAGCCGGGAGCCCGACGTGGGACTTGATCCCAGGACTCCAGGATCATGACCTGAGCC
>NW_023270418.1:30962249-31158277 GCF_011800145.1 Mirounga leonina | reverse complement strand
CATGACCTGAGCCGAAGGCAGTCGCTTAACCAACTGAGCCACCCAGGTGCCCCAATGATCTGTTTTCAAAAAAGGGATTTTTATTTCTAAAAACAAACCATAATATAATTATAATTCATAACCATAATTCAAACAAGAATCGGATATTGGTTAATTGCTAATACCTAAAGCTGATAAATAAGCAAACAATAAACAAACAAATAACAAAACATGAATTAGCAATTGAGAAACAACGAAATTTATTGTATTCTATTTTAACATCGTTAGATCAGATGCTAGTAACAAAACATGAACACAGCAATAATTCGATATGTCTTCTATGTTAGAGAAATTTAGGTGTAGAAAAAAATATATACATTTACATGTCCATGCTGAACAGAGAACCTCACTGATAACAAAGGGACTCTGTGACTTTTCAGAAATTCGGGCTCTTCTCCGTACAGTAGCCCTGTGGGGGCTTTCTGGTCATGGTCTCAAGCATATGTCCTTATATATCAAAATGGCCATTACCAAATGTAGGAGCAATATCAGTAACTAGCGAGGGGTGCTATGTCAATTGCACTCGGATCCATATCTTGGACACACCTATCCACCACTTGCCATTGGAAGTTCTGCTCGGTTTTTGGCCTTTTGTAGTCTCAGGCATCCAGCCTGTGATCTGGGCAGGTGGCTGCAGCTGGCCCTGGGCTGCACGTCAGTGCTGGTTGGGTTGTCCACAGGCAGTGCAGGACGTGGCCATGACCTGTGGCTACTAAGGGCTACATGGTCTGACAAGAGACACCACAGAGGAGACAAAACCCTTGGGGAGGCAGCCTGGGAGATGTTTTTAGCCATCAAGTCATCATTTTACATTAACCGTAGAAAAAATCTGCTGGGCTTGAAAAATACTTCTATCATAAAAATTTCCAAACACATCCAAAGGTAGGAGGTACAACGAACCCCCTGCTTCAAGCCTGGCACTCACTCTGTGCACTTTTCTAGTATTTTAAAGCAAATTCCCAATGTTTCATTTCATTCCTAAATACTTCAAGTTAACATCTTTTTTCTTTTTTAAGAAGGGACATTGGCTTATATAACCTAATGCCGCTGCCAACTTCACAAAATCAACAGATCCCTTAATATTTATTTAAAGCTCATTCTTCCTATTCAAATGTCCTTGATTGTCCAATACATGTCTTTTCTCAGTTGGTCTATAAGTCGAATGACTCATCTGCCTTATAATATTTCCATATCACAGCACTATCATTGCTTTTTCCAGTAGACGGTCAAGTGAGGTGCCACAGCATTTCCTTGGCAAGATCCTTCACATTTCAAAATGTGAGAAAGTTGTGAAGAGAGCAAGGGCCATTCAGAATATAGGTGTGGGTCCAAAGAAATCACACTGGGCATTCTACTTTTGTCTTTTCTGGAAGAAGTGCGACCAATCCATTCTTGGTGGTATTTTCACTGACGTTTCTTTGCTTGTCATGAGCCATCTTTATTCTGGGCAGGGAGAAGCATAGAATAAGCTCTGAGTGGAAAAGTGAGAGCTTCGTGGATGGAAGGGCTCTTGGGTCTCTGTCACTGCCCTGAGAAGGAGGGGCCTGCTGGTCCCAGAAGGAGGATGAAATGGAGAGGCAGAGCTGCCCCCAGGGAGTTGCCCCCAGACCAGACCAGCCCATCTGGAGCAGAGCCCCCCCAACCTGCAGACACACTCAAGCCCAGCCCAGATCAGCCAAGCCACAGACAAGGAACCCACTTGCAAAGAAGTGTTCAGTGGGTAGATTCAGTGGGTAGAATGACCACCTTCATTCTAAAATAGAAAGCATGGCTGAACTTCATCTGGAGGAACAGACTGACCTCCTTGGTCATCACCATGTGGTTTTGCAGCCATAGGTTAGGTGAGAGGAGGGACTTTAGCCATTCAACAGGTCCCCTCCACATTCAAAGTGATGATGTATTTAATAAAAGGAAAATCTGGCAGCATTGTATATGGCCTCCTGCATGATTTACCTCCAAATGCTTCAGCAGGCTCCCGGACAGTCACCACCAAGTTTAATACACCCGAAGCTATTATTACATATACAGATGGAGGGGCAGGGGCAGCAGGAGCTGCCCCAGAGTCCTGAAATGGGCCCAGGGGGTGCCCCACTCCTGCCAGGGCAGCAAGAACCCCAGCAGACCCATTCCCACTGCTCCGTCCCCACAGTCTACAAGGACGTTCTGAAATGCTGGAGAGATGGAGCAGGAAGGCTCTTACCTCTTCTCTGTCTCCTGGATGGTGTTCAGCAATGGCTGGTTATTCGTCTCCATCAGGAAGGTGCCTGCTGCAGCCGCCAGGATAGGGACCAGGCCAAATATCACAGGCTGTAGCAGTGGGCTATGATTGCCTAGGATGTAGACCAGTGGGGACAAGAGGGAGCCCAGGCGTGTGCTGAAGATTCCGGCACTCATCCCTATCTGCCTGTGGTAAGAGAGACCATAGGAAGGGTTTGGGACCCTGCATGTGCGCTGCCCTAATTCAAGCACCTGCAACAAGTCTAATAGGATTTGATGAATGAATGAATGAACCAGGCGCTGAGCCTCAGGGCCAGTGCACGAGAGATAAGAAGGCTGTGTGGCAAAGGGCCAGATCTTGATATGGGTCATGTGGGGGCACATCATGGGGAAGGGAACATTCATCTCAGATGTGGTCCCGCAGGATACTTATTGGGAACCATAACAATGATGAAAAAACTGACAGCTAATACTTACTGAGCATGTGTTTTGTGCTAGGCACTGTTCCAGTACTCGACGTCCTCAACTCAGCGATTTCCTATGGCTATCTAAGATATTTACACTTTTCTGAAGCTATAGAAATGAGACCATTTATGGAGTGCCTGTCAAGCTCCAGTCACTATCCAAGAGCAATGTCCTATGATAACCAAAATCACGATAAAATAGTGACACGAACCTGCTCCTTTGAGATGTGACACCACAAAACCATTTCCATATGGAAGCTGGTTTCCTTAGTGGCCCAGCCCTGAGGGACAGAGGCTGCCTTCTTGGTCCCAGAGACTCTGATCCATCTTCTTACCTGACTTCTGTTGGGAAGAGCTCCATGGTGTATAGGTAGAGACAACTAAAACAGCCAGCCAGGCTCCCTTTTCCAAATAAACAGAGGATCATCTGAAAGGTATTCATGTCTGAGAGAAGGTGGTGGGTGGGGTGTAGACAAAAGGGAATTAATTAAATGTCAATGCAATCACCTGTTCTGACATCTCAATGTGTCAAGCACCTCTCTGCCTCAGGGCCTTTGCACTCGCTGTTCTCGCTCCTCAGCGTGCTCCCCTCCCCACTATTCACCTACTTATTTCTCATTCTTCTTCAGATCTCAACTCAAATGCTACTTTGGCAAACCCTGTTCACTGGATCAAGCCCACTGTATATTTCCTGACTCCCTGGACATCTCCTCTGAGGCACTGATCCCAACAGCAATTGACACGAAGCGATTGGTTACCGTCTGTCTCCCTGAAGGCCTCTAGGCTCCATGAGCCTGGGTCTGCTCTGAGCCCAGGGTAGGCAGGTGCTCAAGAAATAGCTGTGAAATAACTAACAATCAAAGTTGATATTTTCAGATGAGGAAGGGGGAGTTGGGGAGTGAGGGATGCTGAGATTAGCCCTGTCTTGGGGAGTCGGGGAAGTGACTGTCCCATGGACACAGTGTTCTCATCAGTGAAATGATAGATGAGGCAGTCTTCAACACACCTCCTACTTGCAGGATTCTAGATTTCTGTGATTCCTACAACCATCTCAAATTAGTATCCCTTGCTACTAGATCTCAGAAGGCTGAATTTATACCTTTATAAACTTACCTATATGATGATAACTAAAATTTATTCAATGTTTACCATGAGTCGGGCACTGGGATAAGAACTTTTACACATGATCTTTTATTATTTTTTAAAAAATTATTTCAGGGGCGCCTGGGTGGCTCAGTCGTTAAGCGCCAGCCTTCGGCTCAGGTCATGGTTCCAGGGTCCTGGAATCGAGCCCCGCATCGGGCTCCCTGCTCGGTGGGAAGCCTGCTTCTCCCTCTCCCACTCCCCCTGCTTGTGTTCCTTATCTCACTGTGTGTCTCTCTGTCAAATAAATAAAATCTTAAAAAAAAATTATTTCAAACATATGGAAAACTATAGAGATTGATATGACAAAAACACCCATGAAGCCATCATATTGTTTTCTCCAATGTTAACACCTATTAGCTGTGTGACCTTGGACAAGTCACTTCACCTCTCTGTGCTTTATTTATTTATGCTTCAGTTATAAAAGCACTTCATGGAGTCCTCGTGATGGTCAGATGAGTTGATACATGTGAAGTGCTAGCACAGTGCTTGGCATGCTGTCAACCCCCAATAACGGCCTCTTAATTATTCTTCCTAAGTAACTGTGAGGGTCAGCAGAGGGTAAGTGGGTCAACTTGTCCATGATCACAGGAGACCACTTGAAAACAGGTTCATCTGGTTCTCCAGTCTGCTCTGAATCATTAAACTGGACCATGTTGTCCATCATATCAGAAGAGAATTTTCACGAGACCCAGAAGGAAACCTCACCTTGAGGAAGAAATGCAGTGATAAGGATCATGCAACCAGCCACCAGCAGCAGGGAGACGGTGGTGATTCGGCGGCCAAAGTAGGCCATACTCAGGCCTGTCAGCAGCTTTGTGGGGATATCCACCACTGAAAACAGCACTTGTGTCCAGTAGATGTTGAACCCAAATTTCTGCACATCTAAACTCAGCCCATAGAAAGAAAAGCCTGTGGAAAACCTGGAAGAGAGAAAGTGCCAGTAATTTATTTCATACCCTAGAGGTGGCCCATGGTTTGCCTTTCTTTCCAATGGAAGGAGTCTTTCCAACCTTTTGGCCATGGATGCGATGTGATCCTGTTCTAAAACTAAATCCTCTCAGGTTCCAGACTTTGCCAGGTTTTCCCATCTTCTCAGATTGCTTAGCCATGATCTGTTGCCTGCATCTCTGTCTCAAGCCAGTGGGGCACCAGGGAATGACAACTCAGGAACAGGTGTCAGGTGAATGACCAGGGGGTCACTCTCTGGGGCCCCACTCACCATCCCAGGGTGATACAGCAAGTCACCCTGCAGAGTCCCGGAGTGCGGAAGAGATCTAGGAAGAATGGGGACTCCTTCACAGCAGCTGTGTCCTCCTGCATGTGGATCCTTACAACCTAGCAGGAAAAGACCAGAGTGGAGATGCCAGAAGAAAGGGCTCTGGCCCTTAGTCCTTCCACTTTCTGATGCCACAGAATCACTTGATTCCTCCCACATTGGCCAATTCCTTCACACACACGTCCAAAAAGAAATAGAGGACTTCAGATTTTGGGTGTGTATTCTCTTTTGGAGCAACTTCTCCTTTTCTTTTAACTAGTTTTTCTTGATGGTCAACAATGACCCTCATTTATTGAGCCCTTGTTATTTGCCGGATGGGGGTCTAAGTACTTGATGTGAACTAACTTATTGAATGTAAAGGAGATGCTATTATCCTTTTTACAGATGAGGAAACTGAAGCTCAGAAGGTTAAATAACTTGCCTAAGATCACAGAGCTGTAAGTAGAGAGCTGGGAGTCACCCAGGTGAATGGTCCCGAGTCTGGGATCTTAGCCATTGTTATTTTGTTTCTTCATGTTCATAGTTAGAAAGGTCCCTGCCTCTCCTTTCTCTAGTACCACTCCCAATTCCTACTCTCCAGAAGCAACTGCTTTCTACTCTTTTGGTGTTTCTTCTCATATTTATCTCCTATTTCCAGATAAAATGCTACAATGCTATGGCTTGATTTTCCAACTCTAGATTGATTTATACTAAGAAAGAATGAGGATTTAACCCTCTTACTCTACCACCTCTGACCTATACTTTCCCTTCTGTAATTCTCCCAATGTAAGTCTCATTCAGAGTTGAACCATGTAGCGTACTCTGATTATATTTCTTTCCATGACATGAGTTTTTTATTTTCCTGGAGTTAATAATTGCCTCTTTTGTGTATTTGCTTGCTTATATTCTTGATTTCTTAAGTACTTGGCACTAATTTATCCCCAAATTCTTTGATAGAACCATTCATAAAACTCCTGTTAATAAGATAAAGTATAACATGGGCGCTTGGGTGGCTCAGTTGGTTAAGCAACTGCCTTCGGCTCAGGTCATGATCCCGGGGTCCTGGGATCGAGTCCCACATTGGGCTTCCTGCTCAGCGGGAAGCCTGCTTCTCCCTCTCCCTCGGCCTGCCACTCCCCCTGCTTGTGCTCTCTCTCATTGTCAAATCAATAAATAAAATCTTTTTAAAAAATGACCTTAAAAAAAAAAAAGCATAACAAGCAATCTCTCAGCATCATTTTTTTTTCTTCATGAAAGGCTTCCAGTATATGGTATTCTTTTGCTTCAGTATAAACTGATTGTTCTCTAGGTTTCTGTACAACTCTTTCCCTTCTTCTTTCCCTTTCTCCTATTTTGGATCTTCTATTTCCTGGATTCCCTGGTGGACATTCTCGTTTTGGTGGAATGTACCCTGTGGTAGCTTCTGAGAAAGGGTGTAACAGGACACTTGTCCCACAGGTCCCCTGGCTATCTGATGGTGGCAGTTACTACTTCTGGATGTAGAAACTTACCTCTTGTTCACCCTTGGCAGCCAACTTAAGCCCTCACTGAGAATTACCACCAGGTCAGGAGGAAGGGTTCAGGTAGCATGTGGGTTCCCTTTGTGCGTACCTCTGGAGTGAGTTTCCTTCCCTGCTCCTTTTTGCCATTTAATCTTGCCACAGCCTGCAGATTTTTCACAGCCTTGTCAGGTTTGTTGTGAGTGATGAGCCAGCACGCGGATTCTGGCAGGCCCCTAGGAGTGAGAGGGAATGGGGTGAGGGAGGGAATGATCTGGAGGCACGATCAGACAAGGCAGAGCCTCCTGCCCACCCCTGACCCCGATCATCTGGAGGTGCCAAGGGATCTCCACCCACAGTACCCACACAGGCACTGGGCTCGCTGTCCCAGTCACCATGTGTCAAGGGCTGGCCCACCCGAAAACAGGGAGATCCAAGGGAAAGTCCAAAAAAGCAAAACGGGAGGAATAAGGAGAGCAACTGTGAATGGGCTGGTGGTTGTTTCCCCCATTTTCCTTTTTGTCAGATCGCAAGATACAGACGTAAGCACGTGTTTGTTTTTGCAAAACGATCTCCAAGTTGTACACATCTTCTGTTACCCACATTGCTCATTTCATGCTACACTCTCAAAATCTCTCATGGCACTAGTATGGATCTTCACTGTCATTTTTATGAGAGTTCTTACTTTCATTGCGGCTCTGGATTTGTATGGAAAATCTCATCTCATTGGCTGAGTGGAGTGGCCAGAAATCTTCAAGTCTGACCCCATGAGGTATTTCATGGGAGCCTGGGGCTTCTGAGGGGCCTTGTAGTCACTCAGGACTGAATTTGGTATGGGGTCAAGTGTGCAGCCGCTTAGAACCCCAAATGGTGCAGGACTACTCACCAAGGATGATATGGAGAAAAAAAATCAAATGAAGACACCTCGTCGTATACCAAGGGTCCTCTCTTCTCTCCTTAAGGAGGTCAGATCTCAGCAGACCCAAGCCAAAGTAAGCTCTCAGGTCAGCAAACACTTCCCAGGAAGACAGACCAGACAAGGCAACTCTGCACAGTACGTCTGGGAGACGACGTACCAGGAGTAGAGAAGAATAATCACGTAGGCGACAGAAACGGTGCCCTGTAGCCAGCGCCACTGGTGGATGAGGTAGGCCAGGCCCGTGAGGACCACCTGGCCCAGTGTGATCATATACATGGTGTAGATATTGACCAGCATCCGACTCTGCGTTGGGGTCCACTCCATGGCTGGGGATGACAAGTTCGGCATTGCTGGTAATGAACTCCACAGGGCCTGGGTCGGCCAGTGACAGGGACCCCAGGCGATGCCCCTGCGGAACTTTCCCCTGACGATCCCAGTTGATGGGTGGGCTCTGACCCTGCTCAGTGCCACCCAGGACACACTGTCCCAAGCAACTTCTGCCATCTCATTTGATCTTCGTAACACCCCATATGCAGGGGCATCTGTGATGATTTCCCCTTCACAGGCAAGGACTATGTCACTGGAATCTGAGCCTGGGGTGCTTAAGCCACCACCTTAAAAATAGCTAACATTTCTTGAGGTCTTCGTGGGTGCCATGTATCATTCTATAAATATGCATGAGATGAGGAAGGTACTATCTTTATCACCCCGTATTACAGATGGGGAAACTGAGGCCCGGGCAGGTTACCTGAAGTGCCCCCCCCAGGTCGCACAGCAGCTAGTGGGGGAGCCAGGGCTCCGCAGGGGTACTCACCGAGGCAGAGGCTGGTGATAATGATGCCGGTCATTGCCACCCCACTGAGGAAGCGGAGCACGCAGTAGGCGGGGAAGCTGGACGCGAAAGCGGCGCTGGTGCCCATGATGATCATCAGCAGGGTCCCGCTCTGCAGCGCCGTCTTGCGCCCACAGCTGCAGGCAGGATAGACAGGGAGGCCAGGCTGAGCCCGGGGTCCGGCTGCAAAGGCGACTAGAGGCCACTCTGCCTCTGCTTTCGCTCCAGTCTGCTCCCCTCCACCTGTCAGCCCCCCACTTCACTGCATCCTTAGACAAGGGCTTGGGAAGCCGCCTTCACAATGTGATTGAGGGTCCTGGGAAGGTATCCCTGACCTCCTCTTGACACCCTCCCAATCGAGGAAAAAGGCCTTGGGAAGGGACTCCCTCCTTGCCCCGGCCCCTCCCCACACGAGTTGCCAAGGCCTAGAATTCCCCTATGGGAGGACGGTCAATTCTTTGCCTCTTGGCTCTGTTCCTTGTTAAAGTATAGCTGTCTCCGGATGGGGCTGTAATTGGCATCTGAGTGTGGCTTCTGGTCCCCGCCCCATGGGGGAGGGAGTGTGAGCAATGGCTCGAATGTTCCAAACGACCCTTAAGCCCACTCTCATTCTCTTCTACCTCCTCTTACACCCCTGTGTGCCAGGCAGGTGCCAAGGGCTGAGGACTCCACCAGGAGCTCACTTGCCCCTCCCCACGGGACCCCCCTACCCGTACCCACAGCCCTGGCCTGGGGCACTGTGCGAGAGCTGTGGTCAGGGAGAAATCAGACAATAAGTAAGATAAATGGGTAAAATACATAGACCGTCAGAGGCCACAGAACAAACCGGAGCAGAGCAGGGGGACACGGAATGTCAGAGGGGCTGCAGTTGTAAATAAGGTGGCCAGAGAAGGTCCTCTGGGCCGGTGACACAACGAAGCACCACAGACATAGCACTGAGGTGTGCTGGGGCTCCTCCCAAGTCATCTCGGGTCAATAGCGTCATTATCCCCATTTTACAGATGAGAAGACAGAGGCTCAAGCTGAAATGACTTGCCCCACACACACAGCCGGTGAGAAATCCACATCACTGTACTTCGAGGCTGTGAGAAGTGACCTGAAGAGGTGTCCTGGGCATAATGCCCCTGGTGGGGGCAACAGCCAGTGCAAGGGCAGGAGGAAGAAGGGGGGGTGGGGCTGGGTTCACGGCAGTGGATCTGGGGCCAGCCCAGGCAGGGCCAGCAGGCCATGTGCCCATTAGGCTTCACTGGCTAAGAACCGGAGAGCTGGTGGAAGGTTGAGCAGAGGAGGGCCAGGATCTGTTCTGTATCTAACAAGATCGCTCTTCCCATCGATTTGAGAGTAACAGAAGGCAAAGATCAAGGATAGGAAGAAGCAGGGAGGCTCCCTCAAAGGCTGTTTCAGCCAGCCAGGTGCAAGATGAATGAGTGGTAGCCTAGCGGGTGGCGAGAGGAGGAGGTGGGTTCTGATCTATGTTGATGACAGAGCCAACAGGGTTTGCTGGTATACTGGAGAGGAGGGGAGAGTGGGGGAGGTAGGGGGGAAGGGAGGGGGAGTCAAGGGGATGTCTCAAAAGGGATCAGGCAAACAGTGGAGAAGAGGTGGCGTTTACACACTCTGGAGGTCATTCCACCCCCTACCAGGGCTCTTTCCAGAGGTGGGTGCCTGGAGGTAGACTGGAGCTCTACCTTGGATACCCCGTGGCTCTCAGCTATCTGAATACAAGATACTATTTGGCCAGGCTGCAGGCCCCTTGTTACTTGGGGACTGGCATTTAAAGCAAGAGCTCCCTGCCGGCCCCATGGAGATGACTTAGTTCCCTCCTTTCACCTCTGGGTCAGGTGGGGGTGAGGACAGAGTCTGGGGCCCTCCAGATGGCCTCCTTTCCGATGAGCAAGGCCTTTGCGTCACCAGTCCCTCCTGCCCAGAGCTCAAGGCTGGGTTTCCCAGCAAAGGGGCCAGAGGCTGAGTGTTCCTGGAGCCCAGCCAGGGGAGACAGGGGCAACTGGAGCCACTGGGTGACTGGGAGAGCCCCTCAATTGTACAGAAATGATCCCAAGAGCTAAGTGAATTTTCTAAGGTTCCATAGAGGGGCAGAGCCCAGCTCCGCTGATGTCCACTTGAAATCCTCTTTCTGCTGCACTGGACGGATGCATCCTACAGGCTGGCAAAAACCAAGAGAGGTAAAAGACCAGAAGACACCGTACCCAGGGTTGGCTTTCTCAGAAATGTGCCTTGGCTTGTTTAACTTTAACCAGGACTATCTGTCTAGATGTGGCATCGAGCACAGAGCTTCTTCCTCACGGGAACATCATCGTCACTTCCAAGAACAGGGACTAAATGTCCATGCTGGAATCAGTTTTCCGTAAGACCAGTGGTGCTAAGCCTCATTTCATCTGTGAAATGGGAGCAGCTACCCAGGGCTACTGGGAGGATGTGGGAGAGCGCTCGGTAGAATTAGCCGTTCACAACAATAATGACCATCACAGGGGCTCTTTCTTCCTGGGGGAGCGACCTGTGGGGGCAACCCTGCGGGGAAATCACGGATGGCAGAAATGAGACCACGGACCCAGCTTCATCGCCATTCACATGATGAAGGCGTTCTGCCACGTGACTCAAAATTCATCCCCAAGCAGAAAGTAATTCGAGATTCATGATTGCAGTTCATTGCAGAACAAAAAAGGGAGGCATCATCACCTCAGCCACATCGGCTGCATGACCAGGGACTGTCTCCTAGAAAAGTGGGGTGTCCAGGACCCAGGCAGGGAGTGGCGAGCGCTCTACCCCGGCCCCTCCTTTTGAGGTCTCGGGTGCGGCCCTGGCTGTCTGGCAGGGAGAAGGACATGGGGGGGGTCTTCTCAAGTGGGGTCCTGAGCCTTTGAAGACAGTGTGGGCATAGCATGAACTCTAGCCTCGTAGGAAGCTTCTGGAGACTTCCTCGGGCCTCCTGCCCTCACCTGTCAGAGAAGATGCCAAAGGCAGTAGCTCCAACCAGCTGTCCCGTCATGTATATGGACTGGGCAATGGACTTCAGTGACTTGTGCTCGCACACCAGGTCCCACTGGAGAAAAAGAGACATAAGTGTCAGCAGGTGGCTCATGCATCCTCACCATGTGGCTTCCATAGAATATTAAGAGCTGCCTCGTCACCTCTTACATGCTAACACGGTCCCACAGCTTGCCCTTAAGCACATAATGCTGCCATCCTCAGCCCTGGCCCTTTTATTTTAAATGGCACGAACCTCTATATCAATGTCAAGCACATTATCCCAGATGTTTTATAAAACACATGGTCCTGAGTCTTAGGAAACCTCTACCCTAAAAGAAAGATGACCAACATGAATCTAGACCCAGTTTACTTGAAATGCTTCATTTTTTCCTGCTTTTTGTTCTCATTTCATTCAGCAGTCTGAGAAATTTGGGGGAAAACAAGAAAACAGGGGCACCTGGGTGGCTCAGTCAGTTAAGCATCTGTCTTCAGCTCAGGTCATGATCCCAGGGTCCTGGGATCGAGCCCCGCATCGGGCTCCCTGCTCAGTGGGGAGTCTCCTTCTCCTTCTCCCTCTCCCTCTACCCCTCCCCCCCCGCTTGTGCTCTCTCTCTCTCTCTCAAATAAATAAAATGTCTTTTAAAAATTACTTAAAAAAAAAAAAGAATGGACATATACTCTGTGGCATATTCGTGCAACGGAATGCTCTGAGGAACTGAGAAAGAACCATCTCCCAAAGCATATATCAACATGGATGACTCTTAAAAATCTATATTGAATGAAAAAAATCCCAACACACTAAAGAACACATACTCTATGATTCCATTCATATGAAATTCAAGCATAAGCGGTACCAAGTGATGGTGATAGAGGTCTGATTGGTGGTTATACTGGCGGTGGGTGGGGGGTAGTAGTGATGCAGAAGATTACAAGGGAACCTTCTGGGGTCCTTAGAAATAACCTGTAATGGGCACCTGGATGGCTCAGTTGGTTGAGCAACTGCCTTCGGCTCAGGTCATGATCCTGGAGTCCCGGGATCGAGTCCCGCATCGGGCTCCCTGCTCAGCGAGGAGCCTGCTTCTCCCTCTGACTCTCCCCCCTCTCATGTACTCTCTCTCATTCTCGCTCTCTCAAAATCTTTAAAAAAAAAAAAAATGAAATAACCTGTACCTTGACCTGGTGTTTACATATGTAAAATTTATCCAGCTGCACATTTAAATTTTGAGCATTTAATGGAATAAGTTATGTCTCCGTTAAAATAAAACAAACAAAAAAAATCATCTGAAGACCCAGCATTCAGCTGTAGCTTTACCTCACCTCAGAAACGATTGAGGAGGCAACAGTCTGGTCATACACCCACCCATCCAGGCAGGCCTCGGTGTCCAAGCTCAAAGACGAGGTGCCATTGTGGTTTAAGATCTGCCAGTGGGGCTCAGAGAACCTCAGGCACTGCTCAGGCTTCTGGTCCTTGTCCAGTGGGATGAAGACTTGCAGCAAGTCCCCATCCCCTACACCACCCGGGACATGGGACCCGTTGGTCCAGTTGGCTGGCCGGCAGTGATGTTTTGGGGTCGTGGCAGTGAAGTTCTGCAGGAAGCTGTGACAGGCGATCAGGATGGCAGGGAACATCATGAGAGCAGTTTGAAGGATTTGGAAGTTCCCCATACCACCGATGGTGTGGAGCAA
Organism: Mirounga leonina; assembly: GCF_011800145.1. NCBI lineage: Eukaryota > Metazoa > Chordata > Mammalia > Carnivora > Phocidae > Mirounga > Mirounga leonina. The sequence goes on along the minus strand of NW_023270418.1, from coordinate 31,145,232 downwards.
CTCAGAGAACCCCATGGTGCTCTTTCCACTATAGCTGTTGACAGAAGCATATCCACACACCTACGCGCGGGCTATTTTATAGACTCTCTTGCCTCCTTCTAGTGGGTTCTTGGGAAAGAGCTTCTGGGCATTTGTCTGGAACCATAGTATCATCACATTTTATTTGCTCTCCGTGAGGAAATAAGGTGTTTCTACATAAGAATATTTCTTCAAGGAATAAACTTCTTGTGACCATTTAAATGGAAGCCTTCCAGACAAGTTCCCTGTGTCTTAATTGCATAAGTCCGTTGTCAATATTTACCGAAGACCTGCAGACTGGTTATCCTTCCCAGGCTCATGAGCATCTTTACGTTCCCAAAAATGGTGTGAAAATGTTGCAATTTCTCCACATCCTCGCCCACACCTGTTATTTTGTTTTGTTGATAGTAGCCATCGAATGCGTGTCCGGTGGTGTCTCCTTGTAGTTTCCATATGCATTTCCCTAATGATCAGTGATGTTGAGCATCTTTTCATGTGCTTATTTATTGGCCATTTGTCTGTCTTTGGAAAATGTCTATTCAAGTCCTTTGCCTATTTTTGAATCGTGTTGTCTTTGTTGGGGAGTTTTAGGTGTCCTCTCTATATTCTGGATATCCATCCCTCCTCAGATATATGAACTGCAAATATTTTCTCCCATTCTGTGGGCTACCATGGACCAACTCCACTTTCCTCGTCTTAGAAACCCTCAGACTAGAGTAGGCACAGCTGCCCCTCTGTGGGCTGCCCAGGCCTACACAGCCCAGCCCCCAGCCAAGACAGCAAACAGGTCGTTGACTAAATAACGCAGCAAGAGAGGCTGGCAGCCACACACCTCACCTTGACCAGCCCGCAGGAAGTGCAGGGCAATGTGATTGCCCATTGCCACTGTGCTGGAGGGTTTAGAGCAACCAGTCTCTGACAAACATAAAAACCCATCCAACAATAAAAAGAGGGAACCAAAGGGACGGAGCCATGTCCAGAAAGTTCATCTTGTTCGGTCCTCTTCAGTGGAGGCTGCTCCCTCTTGGATTCAGTAGTTGTTGGCAGGTGTCTGATTAAGACTCTTCATTAGGGACACCTGGGTGGCTCAGCTGGTTGAGCATCCGATCTTGATTTCGGCTCAGGTCATGATCTCAGGGTCGTGAGATCGAGCCCTGCATCGGGCTCCGTGCTGGGCGTGCAGCTTGCTTGAGATTCTCACTCCCTCTCCCTCTGCCCCTCCCCCGGCTCCCCACAAAAGACTTTTTTTTTTTAAGATTTTATTTATTTATTTGAGAGAGAGACAGAGAGAGAGAGCATGAGAGGGGGGAGGGTCGGGAGGGTCAGAGGGAGAAGCAGACTCCCCGCCGAGCAGGGAGCCCGACGTGGGACTCGATCCCGGGACTCCAGGATCATGACCTGAGCCGAAGGCAGTCGCTTAACCAACTGAGCCACCCAGGCGCCCCCCCACAAAAGACTCTTTATCAGTCAGTGGTCGAGTTGAGGGTGGCAGCTAATGGCTGGACTAAACTGGCCAGATGCCCCATGAATAAGAGCCGAGAGGAAGAGATTAGTGTCCCTTTCTGTGCTCTGACCTCCCAGGGGTAAAGTGTTCCCGTCCTCCCACAGCCCTGCCACCCCCATGCCTGGTCCCTCAACAACCACTTCGCCCTTTTCCAGTCTTCTCCATGTCTTACCCGCACCATTTGCACAGGCTTGTCCCCAGGGTGCTCAGTGGTTTCCTCCTTCTGTCCCTTGTACCGTCCTAAGTCATCTCCCACCGCCCGCCTTGTGGGCCATGCCCGGTCACCCTGGGAGTCTCCACCTCTTGTTCACGATCGCTGGCATCAGTATCAACACTGTTTATTGCCCAAACCAGGGAGCCTAGTGCCTGCAAAAGAAACACCAGGTGACAGTCCCCCATCGCCACCCCCTTTTTGGGCTCCTTGCAAATGCCAGTAGCCCGGGTGCCCAGGGCTGGGCATGCGAAGGGAAAAGTAGAGGGTGACAGGTTCATTATGCGGTTTGGCCTCTTAGAGCCGGTCTGGGCCTCACCCCTCTCCAACTTCATAATCAAGCACTCAGTTAAAGCTAGGGAACTCTTTGCGGGGGACCACTGAATTTAGACCTCAGACTGGCAGGGTGTCTGCACTGGGCACAGGACCCCGGACAACCAGTTGTCTTTTCCAGGGTCTCTTTTAAAGTCCATCTTTTGGTGGCACCTGCTGCCTGGCAGCCCAGGCCAGATCAGCATGTTGCTCCTGCTCAGGTTGCATGTGAGTCATGGAGACGGGGTTGTGGACCTGGTGACATCTTCCAGTCCTCCCGCTGCCAGGCACCAGGCTGTCTCCCCCTGGGTCAGTGAAAATGTAACCAGGTGCATTGTGGGGGCTGCTTTCTGGGGCGAGCACCACAGCCCACAGCTCTGCCCAGGGAGCCGAGTTCCTCTTCCAGGTACGATTGTCAGCAGCAGTGGCCAGGACCCCACCAGCCCTTACCTTAGCTGATCTGCCCTCACCTGATCTTTCCTGATCTTGCCCTGCCCAGGCAATCCTTGATGCTCGGATCCTGGGCACCTCGCAAGCCATCTCTCTGCAGCCACAACTTAGAGATGCCCAGAAGACTGTCGTCCAAGGCTCTTGAAAACCTAGTGCCCTGGCTGGTCAGTGCCTTCGGAGGTAAATGCAGAGAAGTCTGGAAGCTATTTACCAGTTACAGTAAAGGTGATCATAGGGGACCAAAGGCAAATGGAATCCTGTTTAAACCGTTCACTCTTGTATCATCATCGAGAACATCAAGAACTTGTCTTCACTTAGTTTCTGGCCAGTATTTTTGGTTTTTGGTTGTATCCCATGGACTGTGATCTGTCCTCACGATTATTCTTACTTCTCATGGGAAACTTCCTTGTCAGGGTGTTTGTTAGAGGAAATCGGGTTTGTTCACTTAAACATATGTATTACCTTTGTCTTGCCCAATTCATGGCAACTACTCCACCAACTAGGTGTTCAGAGTGTGGCCATAATTAACCCTAACAACTGGGTTAAGTTCTGCACATTTTCTTGCTGGTTAGGAAAACTATTTCTAGACCAGTCGTTCTCAACCCCAAATAATGACATCAGCATCCCTGGGAGTGGGCCCGACCCAGCACTGGTATTTTTTAAAAGCACACAAGCGATTCCAGGATTGAGAATTGCGATTTTAAATTTTCTTCAAAAATACAAATTACAGATGTTTATAACAGATTTGTTTTTAAAACTGTTAAAGAAAGAACTTTCCCCAAATAGAGTCACTTGTGCTAAGCCCCACATCAGCAAACCAAGACTTATTACCTAACCGAGTTGCCGTTTTTGTTTTTTTTTTAAGATTTTATTTATTTATTTGAGACAGAGAGAATGAGAGAGAGCACATGAGAGGGGGGAGGGTCAGAGGGAGAAGCAGACTCCCTGCCGAGCAGGGAGCCCGATGCGGGACTCGATCCAGGGACTCCAGGATCATGACCTGAGCCGAAGGCAGTCGCCCAACCAACTGAGCCACCCAGGCGCCCCCCGAATTGCCGTTTTAGCCTCTCCTATGACTGGAATTTCACACCAATTAGTGTAGCATTTCCTGATCCACATCAGAGAGGTCATCTGCTAGATAGACCCCTGTCCTTCCCCCCAAAGGAAGGTGATTGTAATAATCCCTTCTTTCATCTGTGACTTCCATGTTGCTGCCTAAAAAAAGCTTTTTGCCTTTTGCCTTAAAAAGCTTTCCATTTTGTATAGCTCCTTGGAGATCCTTTCTTTCTTTCTTTCTTTTTTTTTAATTTGACAAAGAGAGACACAGCGAGAGAGGGAACACAAGCAGGAGGAGTGGGAGAGGGAGAAGCAGGCTTCCTGCGGAGCAGGGAGCCCGATGCGGGGCTCGATCCCAGGACCCTGAGATCATGACCTGAGCCAAAGGCAGACGCTTAACCATCTGAGCCACCCAGGCGCCCCAATTTTTTTTTTTTTGACAGAAAGACACAGTGAGAGAGGGAACACAAGCAGGGGGAGTGGGAGAGGGAGAAGCAGACTCCCCGCCGAGCAGGGAGCCCGATGCGGGACTCGATCCAGGGACCCCAGGATCATGACCTGAGCCGAAGGCAGACGCTTAACGACTGAGCCACCCAGGCGCCCCTTGGAGCTCCTTTCTATTTGCTCGGTGGGATGCTGCCCAAGTCATGAATCATTGAATAAAGCCAATTAGATCTTCAAGTTTAACTTGGCAGTAGTGACAGGATCCAAAGCCAAACTTTTTTTTTTAAGTGGGCTCTATACGCAACATGGGGCTTGAACACAGGATGCTACTGACTGAGCCATCCTGGCACCCCCAAAGCCAAACTTCTGACAGCATTTGGGGCCAACGAGAAACATAGGTGTGGTACCCTAAAACCTCTTTTTTGAGTTCTCTTCTTGCTGTTTCTGAAGCCACGGGTAAGTTCCTCTTGGTTCTGAGCTCCTGGTCTAATTGGCCTTCTGATACAGGACAGGTCAGCCTGAGCTGGCAGACGATTCTGTCGGGAGCCCAGCTGAGCTGCCAGGTGGTTCTGCCCAGAGCCAAGCCTCTGGCCTTTTAGACTGCAATTCCCAGATTTTTGAGGGGGAAACCCCCAGCCCTTAATTCTTTCTGGAGAACCACGTGGGAACTCTTAGGGGCAGTCCCCAGTCCCCAACTGTTGGGGTCTGCTGCTTTAATTCTTTCCCCAGTCCCAGGGTCCAAGGGAATTGTCGGAGCTGTGCATAGGCCATTTGTTGGGCCAGGACGTAGTAACAGGTCTCGGTTACTGCTGATCTATTAAGGTGCACGTGTTTCTTTGTCTTGTCTTACATAGATAAAGGCTAGTTGCTCATGAGAACTTCCGAAGTCAAAAAAGCCCACCGAAATTGGTGGGCATTTAAAGCATTTATTTATTTACTTATTTTCGTTTAAAGCATTTAAAAACTGCTTGAACACTTGCTGCTTAACCCAAAGACTCCATGTTAGGATAAAGCCGGTCACGGAAGAGGTTGGATTGACACGAGGTCACCTACCAACCTCAAGAAAATTTCCGGGCACCAAGGTACACTATGAAACATCACACAATTCCCGATCCACGGTGGCACGCCCTTTTTGGGTATTGTTTGGCTCCAAGATACCCAAGGCCTTAGCTGAAAAATAAATAAATAATAATAAAATAAGATCTTTGAATTCCAAAGAGTGGAACATACCCCTTCCCGGCACAGCTGGTGGTTTTATATTTAAGAACTGTGGTCTCTGAAATTGCAGACAGCTACAAACATGGCAAAATCGTACCATCACAGCAATGGCCACAATGGCCAAACTATGGAAAGAGCCCAGATGTCCATCAACAGGTGCATGGATAAAGCAGATATGGGATATATACAATGGGATATTATTACCAAGCCATCAAAAAGAATGAGATCTTGCCATTTGCAATGACGTGGATGGAACTAGAGGGTGTTATGCTAAGCAAAATAAGTCAGTCGGAGAAAGACAAATACTGTATAATTTCACTCGTATGTGGAATTTAAGAAAAAACAGATGAACATAGGAGAAGGGAAGGAAAAATAAAATAAGATAAAAACAGAGAGGGAGGCAAACTGTAAGAGACTCTTTTTTTTTTTTTTTAATTTTATTTATTTATTTGAGACAGAGAGAATGAGAGAGACAGAGAGCACATGAGAGGGGGGAGGGTCAGAGGGAGAAGCAGACTCCCCGCTGAGCAGGGAGCCCGATGCGGGACTCGATCCCGGGACTCCAGGACCATGACCTGAGCCGAAGGCAGTCGCCTAACCAACTGAGCCACCCAGGTGCCCCTGTAAGAGACTCTTAACAGTAGAAAACAAACTGAGGGTTGCTGGAAGGAGGGGTTGGTGGGGGGGAATGGGGTAATTGGGGGATGGGCATTAAGGAGGACACTTGACGTGGTGAGCACTGGGTGTTATACGCAACTGATGAATCACTAAATTTTACCCCTGAAACTAATACTACACTATAGGTAAGCTAAATTTAATTTAAATTTAAAAAATTTTAGGGGCACCTGGGTGGCTCAGTTGGTTAAGCCCCTGCCTTCTGCTCATGTCATGATCCTGGAGTCCCAGGATCGAGCCCTGCATCGAGCTCCCTGCTCATGGGGGGAATCGGCTTCTCCCTCCCCCTGCTCTTGTGCTCTTGCTCTCTCTCAAATAAATAAATAAAATCTTAAAAAAATTTTTTTAAATAAATAAATAAATAAAACAACTGGAAATTACGATGGTCATTACGGGGAACGTTCCGGTAGGTAAGCTTGTTCATTTAAAAAGTGCACTTGAAAGTAAGGGTTTTCAAATTAAACAAGTAGAACAGTATACCTATTTTAGTTGGCATGCAAAAACCCCCAAAAGTCTAAGTTTTTTTTTTTGAAGGCTAAGATTTACGGTAAAAGGCTAATGAAAAATTAAGATATAAAAGGTACCTAGGACAAAAGACTATAAGGCTGAAGTAAGCCTCCTGCTCCCCTCAGTCCTCCTTTGAGCACTCTTCAATGCTGTCTGAATTGCCTTTCCCCTAGGGAGAGACTGTTAAGCAGGTGCCTTTTGAAATAAGACCACTCAAGTCTACAGATGATCCTCCAGGTATCTGGCCCTCCTAGATCAAAGGCCAATCTGAGAACCAGAGCCACGTTGTCCCTTCCTTTCCAAATCCAAGCCAATGGTTATTGATCTCTGTGAGTGACTCTGGATCTTGTGAAGATAATATCTTTTGCACCCTCCCTGAGGATGGCTCTTGGGCCCACGGGCTTGTCTAATACCGCCAGAAATATTTGCTGTTCGTCCTAGCTGAAACTGACAAAATATTTAAAAGAATTTTTATGTAGGTCTGTGGTTAGAAGTTGGCCAGGTTGGTGGCTGATATTCAGAGCCTAATAAGAACTTTTTTTTTTTTTTGGCCTTCACCCCTGTGCTAAATGTACCCAAAGGAACAGAAAAACTTTGCAACATAGATGGATGTGTCGGTCTTTTGATATCTTTTAGGTGGCAATCCAAGTCCCCGAAGAATTAAGAACAGCTGTCCTTGTTCTACAACTTAAGTCTTTACAGGACCACAGGTGCAGCTCCAGAAACTATTCAAAGTCTGCCACTCTTTTTTACCAATCCCTAAACCTCCCCCATTTATCTCCAAAGGCTTGTCCTTGTGCCTCTGAGATATAAGTGTGCTACCTGGTCTTCCCCAGGAACTTTTTTCTAGGTCATCTCTTTAAAATACCAATGTCAGGGGCACCTGGCTGGCTCAGTCGGTGGAGCGTGTGACTCTTGATCTTGGGGTCGTGAGTTCAAGCCCCATGCTGGGTGTAGAGCTTACTTAAAAATAAATAAAATTAAAAATTTAAAAATAAAGGAAAATATCAACTTCAGTGAAGTAGTTCTTACCAGAAGAAAAACAGAAGAAGGAAAGGTTATTCGAAATTTAAGCAAATAGAAAACAATAACAACTTTAAGTGTCTTCTCTATAAATGCCTGTCTTGTGGTGGAAATCTGAGAGTGGAAGCTATGAGGCCTTTCAGTGTCTGTCGTATGTTCACGTGTGTCTATATATGTGTGTGTGTGTGTTGTAGATTTGTGGCATTTTCTACCTCTAGATGGTATTGCCAAAATTAATTTGTTAAAGAGCTCCCCTTAACTGGCTTAAAGAAAATTAAGTGCTTATAGAAATTAAATTCCCAGAAATATAATAGAAACTTAATCCAGATGGGGTGCCTGGGTGGTGCCGTCGGTGGGGCATCCGACTCTTGGTTTGGGCTCTAGGCTCAACCAACTCTTGGTTGTGATCTCAGGGTCGTGGGAGCCAGATCTGTGTTAGGCTCCAAGCTCAGAGGGGAGTCCACTTGAAATTCTCTCCCTCTGCCCCTCCCTGCCAGATGCGCACAGGCTCTCTCTCTCTCTCAAAGAAATAAATCAATATTAAAAAAAAAAAAGAAACTTAATCCTGATGAATTTCAGGGTCATTGGATATGGGGAAATATTTGGTATTAAAGCTAGTTTAAGTTTGTTGATTTAATTAAGGCAGGCATGTCTTTAGAGTTATCAGCATTGAATACAGTATTTTTATTCCACCTAAGCTTACTAAAGGCCTGGCAATTTCATATTATTGCTTACAAAACTTGTCAGCAGGAGAAATACCTTGAGACAATGGCTAACTGTCTAGAATTTTTTTTTTTTTAAGATTTTATCTATTTTTAGAGGGAGAGAGCGTGTGCAAGTGCCCGAGCTGGGGGGAGGGGCAGAGGGAGAGAAAGAGAGAATCTCCAGCCGACTCCACACTGATTATGGAGCCTGGCTCGATCCCACCACCCTGAGATCATGACTGGAGCCAAAACCAAGAGTTGGACACTCAGTTGATTGAACTACCCAGGCACCACTGACTTAGTCTAGAATCTAAATGTATTCATTAAGTGGCCAATTTATAGAATGCTAGAGCAATATTTCACAATCGTTTGCTTCTTTTTCTTTGGTTTGCTTCTTTTTCTTTTAAAGGTTAAAAATTCTAATATGTAAGCTAGTAGAAATAATAAAAATATTCCACATACAAAGAAAGTAAAAGGTGTGTTTTCGGTAAGAGAAGGTATGAGAAATGGCGGCATGTTTTTGTGTTGAGGGAAAAGAAAATAATTTTGTCCCAATCTGAGGCTGGTTGTCTAAAGAGGAAAAACACAGGACAAATATGAATGTAAGAAACAAAGTTGCATAAGTTTTGTGGAAAGGAATCTTGGGAAAGGAATTTTAGTCTGGTCAGGCTAAATGAATTTAAAGGTTAAAAAAACTTTAACATCAATAACATACTTATGTGAAACTAAACCTTAATTTTTTCTTTCATCTGATGAAAGGACACATTTTCTTGTGTTTTCTTTATTTTTTTTTAAAGTTTATTTATTTAAGTAATTTCTACACCCAGTGTGGGGCTTGAACTCACAACCCCAAGATCAAGAGTCACATGCTCTTCTGACTGAGCCAGCCAGGCCCCCAGGTTTTCTTTACCTTTGATTTTTTTTAAGGTTTTATTTATTTATTTGAGAGAGAGAGAGCACGAGCAGGGGGAGGGGCAAAGAGAGAAACAGACTCCCTGCTGAGCACGGAGCCCGATGCAGGGCTTGATCCCAGGACCCTGAGATCCTGACCTGAATCTAAATCAGGAGTTGGACACCTAACCAACTGAGCCACCCAGGTGCCCCAAAAACTTTTGATATTTTTGACAAACTTCCCCAAAATCAAAGTCTTAAACTTCTTTTTTTTTTAAAGTAGGCTCCACGCCTAGCCTGGAGCTCAACATGGGGCTTGAACTCACAACGCTGAGATCAAAACCTGAGCTGAGATCAGGGCATCCAGGTGCCCCAGTGAAATCTGTTTGATCTCAAACTAACTTGGGGATTTTTCAGAAGTCCTTAGAACATCTCAAAAGGTTTGTTCTCTCTTTTTATAAGAAAGGAGATGTGAAACTAATCAGGCTAATTTGACGTGTTAAATTACATAGGAAGCATTGTCAAGTAAGAAGCTATACTAAGGAGCGCCTGGGTGGCTCAGTCGGTTAAGCAGCCAACTATTGATTTTGGCTCAGGTCACGATCTCAGCGTCATGAGATCGAGCCCCATGCTGGGCTCCCTGCTTGGCGGGGAGTCTGCTTGAGATTCTCTCTCTCCCTCTCCCTCTGCCCCTCCCCCCACTAGCACTCTTCCCCACCAAATAAATAAATCTTTTTTTTTTTAAGATTTTATTTATTTATTTGACACAGAGAGAGAGAGTGCAAAAGAGAGCATAAGCAGGAGGAGCAGCAGGCAGAAGGAGAGGGAGAAGCAGGCTTTCTGCTGAGCAAGGAGCCCAATGTGGGGTTCAATCCCAGGATTCTGGGATCATGACCTGAGCTGAAGGCAGCTGCTTAACTGACTGAGCCACCCAGATGCCCCTCAAATAAATAAATCTTTAAAAATAAAATAAAATAAAATATTGAGTGTCACAGAAATAACCAGACTTTCTTGTCAATTCCATGATAATAAACTCTCATCAGATCTTTAACAATGGGCATTTAAAAATCTTTGTCGTTAAGCTGTCATCATCAAGACAGTATGGTACTGGCACAAAAACAGACACATAGATCAATGGAACAGAACAGAGAGCCCAGAAATGGACCCTCAACTCTATGGTCAACTCATCTTTGACAAAGCAGGAAAGAATGTCCAATGGAAAAAAGACAGTCTCTTCACCAAATGGTGTTGGGAAAATTGAACAGCCACATGCAGAAGAATGAAGCTGGACCATTTCCTTATGCCACACACAAAAATAGACTCAAAATGAATGAAAGACCTAAATGTGAGACAGGAATCCATCAAAATCCTAGAGGAGAACACAGGCAGCAACCTCTTCGACCTCAGCTGCAGCAACTTCTTCCTAGAACCATCATCAAAGGCAAGGGAAGCAAGGGCAAAAATGAACTAATGGGACTTCATCAAGATAAAAGGCTTTTGCACAGCAAAGGAAACAGTCAACAAAACCAAAAGACAACCAACAGAATGGGAGAAGATATTTGCAAATGACACATCAGATAAAGGGGTAGTATCCAAAATCTATAAAGAACTTATCAAACTCAACACCCAAAGAACAAATAATCCAATCAAGAAATGGGCAGAAGACATGAACAGACATTTCTGCAAAGAAGACATCCAAATGGCCAACAGACACAGGAAAAAGTGCTCAACATCGCTCGGCATCAGGGAAATCCAAATCAAAACCTCAATGAGATACCACCTCACACCAGTCAGAATGGCTACAATTAACAAGTCAGGAAATGACAGATGTTGGCGAGGATACAGAGAAAGGGGAACCCACCTATACTGTTGGGAATGCAAGCTGGTGCAACCACTCTGGAAAACAGTATGGAGGTTCCTCAAAAAGTTGAAAATAGAGCTACCCTACGACCCAACAATTGCACTACTGGGTATTTACCCCTAAAGATACAAATGTAGTGATCCGAAGGGGCACATGCACCCCACTGTTTATAGCAACCAGTGTCCACAATAGCCAAACTGTGGAAAGAGCCTAGATGTCCATCAACAGAGGAATGGATAAAGAAGGTGTGGTATATATATACAATGGAATATTATGCAGCCATCAAAAAATGAAATCTTGCCATTTGCAATGATGTGGATGGAACTAGAGGGTATTATGCTAAGTGAAATAAATCATTCAGAGAAAGACAATTATCATATGATCTCACTGATATGAGGAATTTGAGAAACAAGACAGAGGATCATAGGGGAAGGGAGGGAAAAATGAAACAAGACGAAACCGGAGAGGGAGACAAACCATAGGAGACTCTTAATCTCAAGAAACAAACTGAGGGTCGCTGGAGTGGTGGGGGGTGGGAGGGATGGGGTGGCTGGGTGATGGACACTGGGGAGGGTATGTGCTATGGTGAGTGCTGTGAATTGTGTAAGACTGACGAATCACAGACCTGTACCCCTGAAACAAATAATACATTATATGTTAATTAAAAAAATAAAATAACTTTAAGGTCATAAAACTCAACTGAGTAAGAATTTCCAGAACTAATGGAAAAACTGGATTCAAGCCGAGCAAGAATTAATAACGTGGGACCCAATGAACTGACGAGGATGATTATAATTTTTATGACTTTTTGTTTGAAACGTGGCTGGTTCCTTAACATTTTGTTTTTCCAGATTTAAGAAAACTTTGTTCTCTTTTCTCTTACTATGGCTTATAGCAAATTGGTAGGGCCTTTGTAAACAAAGATGAAACATTAGTTTTCTCTACCTACCTGATCCCAACAGAAACTCCTGAGTTTTCTTTTTATGGCAATGTAATCAGTTATGTGCAGAAGTTCCATAAGAATCTATTCTCCTTGTAACAGGACACAGTTGGAGATACTGGCTACATTACCAAAGCTTTGATTGGAATGCCATATTTGAGAGAGATATGCAAGGCTCAGATATGACCAGACGATTTTAAGGAACTGCTTTAACCTTGGCTTGGCTTCCTGGCCTCAGACTTTTAAGAGTTCAATCTGAGATTCCTTATAAAAAGTTCCAGCAAATCCGTCTGAAAAAGAGCTTATATGGCCAATCACTATTCTTTTTTTTTTTAATATTTTATTTATTTATTTATTAGAGAGCGAGCGAGAGAGAAACAGCATGAGAGAGGAGAGGGTCAGAGGGAGAAGCAGGCTCCCTGCTGAGCCGGGAGCCCAATGTGGGACTCGATCCCAGGACCCTGGGATCATGACCTGAGCCGAAGGCAGTCGCTTAACCAACTGAGCCACCCAGGCGCCCTGGTCAATTACTATTCTTGCTACACTTATGTAAATAATCAGGCCAAGTTTAATGCAAATAAATTAGTTTTGCTGTGATTATCTTTGGTAAAAGATGACCATAGATAGAAAAATTATGTTTGCACCTTTTTATAGATATTAGATTCTGATCCTGTTCATTGTCTTTGAGGTCTGGGGACATACCTGTAAACTGGCCTCAATCCTGAATTCTTCTGGTTTCCTCAAATATCTGACTATGACTCCCCAAACTGTTTCTAATTTTCTCCCACCCTTCTGATTTGGAATCGCTAAGAACAAGAACTGCCCTTGAACGCTTTCAAAGGGACTGTCCCAGGTCCGTAGGGTCCTGTGCAGACCAGGAGACCTCCTAATCAAATTGACCAGGAGGAGAAGCAGCTGACATTGATGTTGAGTGCTTCTACTCAAGATGCTGAGTCAATGGGGCGCCTGGGTGGCTCAGTCGTTGAGCGTCTGCCTTCGGCTCAGGTCATGATCCCAGGGTCCTGGGATCGAGCCCCGCGTCAGGCTCCCTGCTCAGCGGGAAGCCTGCTTCTCCCTCTCCCACTCCCCGTGCTTGTGTTCCCTCTCTCTCTGTGTCTCTGTCAAATAAATAAAATCTTTAAAAAAAAAAAAAAAAGATGCTGAGTCAAAACTTCAAACTTTAACTAAACATGAAATCCTTTCTTCTTTTCTTTCATTTGCTCTGGCATTGGCCTGGAAAGATAATATCATCATCTGTATCTCCCAGGCCATTACTAAGGGGACAATCTTTCAGACTGCTGGATTTGTCATCAAAAACTCTGACCTACCCATGATGCCAGACACCCTCTGGTCCATTTTGCTGTTGCTGGTTAACAGTGCCAAACTTGGGGGACTCTGTGCCCAGGCTGTATGCAAAGAAAGGGACACAAGGCAAGGGTAATCAGAATAAAACTCCCTGTGTGGTCTATAGCCCTTGCAATATTTACTGGCCTCATGGATGTTACCTTTCCAGTCCAGAATCAAGCAGGAATGACCAGGAGGCCTTTATGATTCATTTACGCTTCCCTTGGCAGGGCCCTACTTCCCCGGTTGGGGAGTAAATGTAAATGAGGCTATAATCAGGAACGTCTTCTTAACTCTTGAAAATACTGCAGAATTCGCTGCTAAAAAAACAATAGGGCGCCTGGGTGGCTCAGTTGGTTAAGCGACTGCCTTCGGCTCAGGTCATGATCCTGGAGTCCCAGGATCGAGTCCCGCATCGGGCTCCCTGCTCGGCGGGGAGTCTGCTTCTCCCTCTAACCCTACCCCCTCTTGCGCTCTCTCTCTCACTCTCTCTCTCTCAAATAAATAAATAAAATCTTTAAAAAAAAACAATAGCTGCCCAACAAAAAATCCTTAGATTCTCTGGCCCAAGTTGTTCCTGATAACAGGATAACCCTTCACTATCTCTTAGTTGAGCAAGCTGTGTTGTGGCCACCACCACCTGCTATGCCTGGATTAACACTTCTGGGGAAGTTGAAACCCAATTACATAAACTCAATTGTACATAATTATGTACAATTACATAATTACATTGAGCGAGTGGCTTGGCTTAAAAAGGTGACTCCTTCAAAGGGGTCTTTGACTCATTTGATTTCGATTGTTTTGGATCCTGGGGACTATGGCTCTGAAGCGTGGTCCAGACATTGTTTATAATAACCTCAGTAATCTCCCTGGCATGTTGTATTCTCTCAAAAGTTTATTTTTTTTAAGGATTTTCTTTATTTGTCAGAGAGAGAGAGAGAGAGAGCACGAGCAGGGGGAGAGACAGTGGGAGAGGGAGAAGTAGGCTCCCCGCGGAGCAGGGAGCCCAATGCAGGACTCGAGCCCAGGACCCTGGGATCCCGACCCGAGCCCAAGACAGACACTTAACCGACTGAGCCACCTAGGTGCCCCCAAATTCTGTTTTTTTAATAAAACATGTACAAAATCTTGTTTTACTGCCTCCTCCCTCAGAGTTCAGCAGTGACAGGTCACGTGTTTTTGTTTTGTTTTGTTTTTTAATCCTCATGACTATTTCATCCACTCCAGCAACACGAACTGAGTACCTACTGTGAGGTGGACCGTGGTAGATACACACAAAGATGACCTACCTGTCTTCAAGGAGCCACTATGATAGATCAGCATGTAATGAACCCATCACAGCACAGCAGGGAGAATGTGAGGAGGGACTCACGAGAGCCCAGAGGCAGGCAGGGGAGGTCAGGGAATGCTGCTGCCTGGAGGAGGTGACTCCCAAGGTGAATCTTAAAGGACGCCTTTCAAATTTACTGATCTGCTGAGGGCTGTGGGTTGAGAACAACTCAAACAAGAAAGGAAACACACAAAGGATCGCCGAATGAGCGGTTAAATCTATGGGAGGGACTGAGGATTTAGTGCATCAAGGCTCATGCCTTGGGACAGCTTTTTGGAGGATTCGCATTCAAGCTCTGTTCCAAGCGGTAAGCTGCTGAAAGATGACGTTGGCAAAAGGACATGTTGCAGTGGTTCCTGCCCAAACTGTGATATTTTTACTTTTCCCCCAGATTGCGCTTTTTTCTTGAGCTTTAGGGGTGGAGCCCTGATCTCATGGATTCTCTGGCAATTCCAGGAGGAAGGGATCAGACAGGAAAATGTGCTCAAGACTACTCAGAGAGCCAGGATTTGAATCCCTCATGGATCCAATCTGAATTACACTGAAGGGCAAGGCCAGGGGTGCAGGCACCTGTCCAACATCTGGACTGGAAATGGATCTGAGGTCAGAGGGATACCAGGAATTCGTCTCTCTGTGAGACGTTTGGAGAACCACGCCACATCCTGTTTCTGCAAGGTGGTATTGCCAGGAATGCCGGTGAGGGGTAGAGGTCTCTATCCAGTGCCTGAGTCTGGCTCATCACATATTCACCAACTACTCACTAAGCACGTGCCATGTGCAAATGCCACATTTGCTAGTTGAGAAGGTAAGTCATACACAACCAGGGGAAGAGAACTTTAATTGTATATACGGCAAGACAGAGTAAATGCCGAAGGTGTGGAGCAGAATGAGTTCTCAAGGACAAGCTGGGTGGGGCTGTCCCAGGGACAGCCAAGGGGCACAAATGTCAGCCACTTTAACCTTGCAAAGACACAATGTTTGGAGGTAGAACAAGAATGAACAGAGGTTTTAAGGGGACAGGTATGGGGATGGGAAAGGAAAACAGTTCCTCCTTTGGTCCCTGGACATGGAGGGTCCCTGGTTCCTCTTGACTTTCTCCATGTTTGTGATGCCAATTGGCTGCTGGTGGCAGTTTCCTTCCAGCAACCACAGCCCTGGCTTGTGAGCAGCTCTTTGGCCTGGACCCCCAGAGCCACCACGGCCCTTGGCCAACCTCACCCCCATCAGTGTCAGGAAAAGCCCCAGGGGTGTCTGGAGACCAGATGAGGGGCTGCCAGCAAGCACCAGGCTTGTGGCAGCTTAGATGATTTCTTTGAGGGGAGAAGCTCCCAGCTGCTGGAGAGAAATTTCTTCCCTCTTCTCTTCCGCATCCTTCTTGGAAAGACCTCCTTTGACTCTGTTGAAATGAAAAGGCAAATGGAAAAATAAGACGGAAAGGCAGAAAGGACATGGTGAGAAGCAGGTGCTGTATGCACAGCATTCAACACATGTCTCTACTAGCCCAAAGCCCCCAAGGGTGGTAGAAGCCACAGTGGCCCTTCCTCTAGTTCTCGTGGGGGCACCCCAGGGAAAGACTGCAAGGTCAAAAAGTTTTCCAATGAGGACCTGAGGCCAGACACGCACCCAAGGTCACCCAGCTGGTGAATGGGGCACCCGGTTCACTGAACTTGCTGGGGCTGGGCCTGGCTCCCCTGCGGACCAGGGGCACCTGCAGAGACTCTGGGGGACTAGGCACTGCCAGGGCCCTTCTCGCTCTGCCCCAGGTAGAGAATCAGCCAGGCTGGAGCAGGGAGGAGAGTCAGGGGCTGGGAGATGGCAGGGAAGTCATCTGGAATAGCCTCCCAAACAGTGTGGGGGCTGCCCCGTGGGGCTTTCTGTCCTTTGAACAGGTGCAGCTTTGCCTTTTTCGCTTGTATCCCTCTATCTTTGAAATAATTTGTGTTCTGGTCTCTTTTATTTTATCCTGGAATTGTGCAGACCAAGAATGGTTTGTTCTACGTAATTATGTTAGTTTTCTTTTTTTTCTCGTTTTCATCATTTACACCTCTCGTCCATTTCTCTGGTCTACTTTTCACTGGCTCTGGTTTGAGAACGTTTTCCAATGTTCCAAATGTCTTATCAGAGTTTTCATCCTTACCTTGTAACTCTTATTTCTAACCTTTTAGTCCAACGGTTTAAGCCATTTTTGTGTGTGATTATTTCTTCACATAATCACAAAGAGACATTTCTTTCTTCTCGCTCTACTGTCCTCCATGTCTCTTTTTTCTGCACTTGAAGCCTTGTATAGTCTTTCTGACTCTGTCCTTTGGGTCCATTCAGCTTATTGGCTTTACCTGTTGTGTGCCTGAGGGGTGGGGGCTAAGGGACAGGAGCCTGTCCCGCCTGCCTGTTCCTCCCCAGCTCCCGTCCATGGATTCCCCATCCCTTCCAAAGATGATTCCTAAAAACCCAGAGGCAGACATCCTCCAGATTCAACCACTACAATGGTTAGGCTTGCTCAACACCATTTTTAAAATTCATCATATGAGCAAAGATGACCAGAGGCAGCATGTTGGGTGACCTGAAATCCATGGTCTTCTTTTTTTAATGTCTGAAATATAATACAATAAGCATTAAAAACGTCCTGGGGTCAGCCATGAACTGGGGTTTGCCATGGGTGAGAGGGTGGCAGGAGGTCCCAGCTGACCAATGGCTTGGGCTTTGGCCTTGGTGAGCGCCAGACCTCTTGCTGAAAGGCTGAACCACATCCCCCACCCCTCACCTCTCTAAGCCCCCACTACCAGTGGGAAGAACTCCATGGAAGGTCACCGGTTGGAACCTCGCAACTTTGTCCAGGCCCTGCTGCCTCTCATGGGTCCTTCCGCCATCTTGGCAGGCTTTTAGGAGCACCAGCATCTTCCCAGACACTTCCCTAGCTTCTGGGCCTTGAGAGGGTCTCCCCTGTGTCTGGGAAATTATGTAATTGAATTTTTTTTTAAGATTTTATTTATTTATTTATTTGAGAAAGAGAGAGAGAGAAACAGCATGAGAGGAGAGAGGGTCAGAGGGAGAAGCAGGCTCCCCGCTGAGCCTGGAGCCCGATGTGGGACTCGATCCCAGGACTCCGGGACCATGACCTGAGCTGAAGGCAGTTGCTTAACCAACTGAACCACCCAGACGCCCCGTAATTGAATTCTTATAATTGCTTTCCTTTGTGCCTCTCCTCCTTTGTTACCAAAGAAAGCCTGCTCAATATAGACAATTTGGAGATAATTTTTATATTAAAAAAATTTTTAAGTTTTATTTATTTAACTAATCTCTATCCAGTAAGGGGCTCGAACTCAGGACCCCAAGATCGAGTTGCATGTTCTTCTGACTGAGCCAGCCAGGCATCCCTGGAGATAATTTTTAAAATGTGAAGTAGCCAGGAAAAAAATTAAATGTCACTCCTAACTATGAGGTGACCACTGTCACCATCTTAACATACTTCTTTCTCTCTTTCAAGTCTCTATTTCTTTTTTTTAGTTTATTTTTATTTATTTATTTAAGTAATCTCCACACCCAATGTGGGGCTTAAACTCATGACCTCAAGATCAAGAGTTGCATGCTCCACTGACCAAGCTGGCCAGGCGCCCCTCGAGTCTCCATTTCTCGACATAATTAGGAAATATCATAATTAATTTTAATATACTATTTAACAGTATAATATAAACATTACCCATGCCCTTAAAAGTCTTCATCAGCATAACTTTTTACTATTGCACAGTAATCATAATTTATTCAAATTGTTGAAGATTTGGAGAGTTTACGTTTTTTTCCAGGCATATTAAGCATGGTGATGAATATCCTTGTAAATAAACTTTGTCCACATTTCAGTTTATTTGCATAGGGCAGATATGGAAATGTTGTTGCTACTTAGAAGAATATGAAAATTTTTCCATCTCATGATCGGTAGTGCTAAAGAAACTTCCAGAAAGTTGCAGGAGTTTCCTCCTTCCTGTCCATACTTCATCATTGACTATGACTATGTTTTAACTGTTTTCCTTATTGGATATTTAGCAACGACCTCTTTTTTGTTTTAGCTTACATTTCTTTGATTGTGACTGACGTGAATACCTTTCCTCTGTTTATTTTCTATCAGCATTTCCTCTGTGAATGTTATAATCTTACAGGAAAGGATTTTTTGAGCAGGGTTAGTCAACTCTTCTTTTGCTATATTGCTCCAACAAACTGGGGCATAAGCCCAACTGGGTCATGGAGGCTGACCTGGCCCCCCGCCAGGCATACAGACCATTCTGGAGAAACATTATCTGGTCTTGTGATTAATGAAGGATGGGAGCAATTTACACACAAATAACTTATTAACAACTGGATTTTCGTCAGCCTGTGAAATAAATATGAGGAAGTACCCTTATATCTTTATGTAACCTAGGAGCCGGTGGTAGGTGTGTTACCCCTAATCCCTCTTGGCTTGTAGCCATCTTGGAGATGGGTAACGTGAACCTTCGAAAGAGCCATTTTCTTCTCATCTTAATCCTTGACACCCAAGGCCTGGGACTAGCACTCATAATTATATGATGAGATTAGAAATGGAGAAAAATGAAATGGGCTGAGCAGTTCTTGAATTCTTATTGTTCAGATGTTGAAAACTCCACTTGACTGACTCATGAGAGAGGCCGTTTCTTGCCTCCCGTTCCCCAACATCACCACTGCCTACCAAACCAAAACAAGTTGAGTCTTTTCTGTCTCATATTTGGTTGGAAGGGAATTGTCAAGAAGAACCCCAGACAGGTTATTGAAGAAGCCCATGGACCAGAACACTCGAGAATCATGCAGGAGCATATTAAATGTGTATCTGATTATAAGCCCCTCAGGGGCTCTAAAAATCTTAACTGCAGGAGATCCTATGGCTGTTGGAACAGGTAATCATTGCTGAAGAATACTCATTCTTCACAGGGGTGATATGGCCCTCAGGGGGCGAAAACTGGTTCTTGGAGTGGGGGGGGATGAAAAATCTGAGATACTACAATGGTTTGTGGCCATCCAAAGGGCCAAAGTACGTGAACAGATACAATTGTTATTGGCAGGGTGGAGGTGTGATTAGGGAAACAAATGTATATCTAGAAATGTCCCCACAGTGGGGGTGGGAGGGGTGATAATGAAAAACGGTTGAGAAACTGTTCTAAAGCAACTGCTCTAAATTCCTAGACCCAAGGGCCCATTTAGGCTGAGACTTACTAATGCAAAGGAGACAGAAAGGGTCTTTAAAAATCAGACCACATCAATCCCTTCCTCCAAGTCCTGCAGTGGTTTCTCTATTAACTTAAAAGCCTAAGTTCTCAGAGTGGTCTCGAGGGCAGCCCCTGCCTCTCTCTAGGCTCATCTTTCAGGTTCACACCTGGCCATCAGCTCCTGCCAGCTCCGTGGGACTTCAGGGGGCCTTGCATAAGCTGTTCTCTTTTCCAGGGACACACTTGTCCCCCTTCTCAGCCTGGCTAATTCCTTCTCCTTCATTAAGTCTAGAGGCATCCTCAGTCACTCAGTTAGTCTCTCTCTCTTTTTTTTTAAGATTTTATTTATTTATTTGAGACAGAGAGAATGAGAGAGACAGAGAGCACATGAGAGGGGGGAGGGTCAGAGGGAGAAGCAGGCTCCCTGCCGAGCAGGGAGCCCGATGCGGGACTCGATCCCGGGACTCCAGGATCATGACCTGAGCCGAAAGCAGTCGCCTAACCAACTGAGCCACCCAGGCGCCCCAGTTAGTCTCTCTTAATTGCACATTTATTTCTGTGTCTTTGTTCTCTCTGTGTCTCTCTTCCTCTGTAACCTCCAGGAGGGCAGAGATCACACCTGTCTTGTTCCTCCTGCACCCCATACTTAGCCCTGTGTCTGACCCATCATAGGAACTCAATGAATAATAATACATAGATTAGATTTAATACACAGATTAGATTTCGAAAAGGCTAAATTAAACACCAGGTAAAATCCTTGGCCTCCAGAGCTCTGCCACAGCTCCTTGACCACTGTCCACTACGTTTATCAGCTCACTCATGGCGGGCTCCATCTGGACAAGCTCCTCCTGGTGCCTCCCCAAGAGCAGGTTTTGTTTCCCAAGATGTTAGCCCATTCTATTTGCTAAAAAAGCATCATGACCATTTCCTCAATAGGTCACAAGTTTAAACTTCTTACACAAAAGTTTATTTGAGATGCAAACTGGTTTTGAGTGTGGCTAGTCTACTTTTGGCATGGTTATACTTGCTATAATCTCAAGGGGGAATCTAGAGGAGTGTGAGGTTGGAGGAGTGGGGAGGTCAGCGGGATTGTCCTTTATCTGTTTATGAGAATGACAACCTGTGTCATCAAAAATATATGGAAAACTTTTCTTCCCTTCTCTTCCTGAACAACTGATCTTTTTTTTTTTTAAAGATTTATTTATTTATTTATTTGAGAGAGAGAGAGCAGGAGGGGGGGAGGGTCAGAGGGAGAAGCAGACTCCCTGCCGAGCAGGGAGCCCGATGCGGGACTCGATCCCGGGACTCCAGGATCATGATCTGAGCCGAAGGCAGTCGCTTAACCAACTAAGCCACCCAGGCGCCCCTGAACAACTGATCTTAAAGCCATTACGTGGGGCAGAGCAAGGTAGGTGTTGACATGGAGGGCTGTCCCGGCATGGGGTTTTGGAGCCTAGGTGGGGTGTGGAGGGGTCTGTGAAGGAGAGGATGAGTTACATGCCGGGGGATTGATCAAATAGGCAAATACGTTAAGGCTGAGGGAAGGCAGATTTCTCATTGTCAGAGAAGGGAGTTAAATATGAAAAGGGAGGGCGCCTGGGTGGCTCAGATGGTTAAGTGTCTGCCTTCGTCTCAGGTCATGATCCCAAGGTCCTGGGATCGAGTCCCACATCGGGCTCCCTGCTCCTTGGGAGCCTGTTTCTCCCTCTGCTTCTCTCTCTCTCTGTCTCTGTCTCTCGTGAATAAATAAATAAAATCTTTTAAAAAAAAATATGAAAAGGGAGCAAACTGATATAAACCTGATGGTGGGTGGTGTTGGAGGTAATGGTGTGACTCATGGTTTTCAGTATGATCTACAGATACAGAAAAAAAGATGTACGGGTCTCTGTACCTATATGTATATTCATATATTCCCTACCTCTGTTCGCTGGGAGGCTTGAGAGCAGAAAAACCCCATAATAATGAGCCCCTCACACCTGGATCTTGGCTTTTTTTTTTTTTTTTTAAGATTTATTTATTTATTTTAGAGAGAGAGAGAGAGAGGTGGGGGAGAGGCAGAGGGAGAGAGAGAATCTCAAGCAGACTCTCTGCTGAGCCCAATGGGGGGCCAATCTCACAACCCTGAGACCATGACCTGAGCCAAAATCAAGAGGCAGATGCTTAATCGACTGAGCCACCCAGGTGCGCCAAGGATCTTGGCTTCTAAATACCATTCTCTACTAAAATGAGTTAAGACACTCAGAGAAATGGTTGCTGCCAAGACAGTTATGGGGAAACTCATTTCCTAGGCTATCCAGGAAACAACAACATGCTTAAAGAATTTTGAAAGAACACAGAAGTCAAAAGGTTCATACTGCCCAAATTTAGGACAAATTGAGCATCAAAATAAACAGGGTATAATACATTGAAAAATAAGGATTGGGGCGCCTGGGTGGCTCAGAGGGTTAAGCGTCTGCCTTCGGCTCAGGTCATGATCCCAGGGTCCTGGGATCGAGCCCCGCATCGGGCTCCCTGCTCAGCAGGGGGCCTGCTTCTCCCCCTCCCTCTGCTTCTCCCTTTGCTCATGTTCTCTCTCTCTCTCTCTGTATCTCTGTGTCTCGAATGAATAAATAAATAAAAATAAATAATCTTTAAAAAAATAAGGATTTATAAATCCATAATGATACAAATACATACATAATAAATTGAAAGTTTGATCAGGAATGGAATACTTACATAGTATAAAGTACTTCACCACAAAAGCCTTGTTAATTACAAAGGGGAAAAGAATTAACTTTACAGTGCAGAGGGCCTGGCAGGTACCTCCTTAATTAAGGGATCAAGGGGAACATCACCAATCACAGGACAAACCAAAATCGTGCACCAGCTGATGGGATACAACAAGCAGAATCAGGCCTCACATTTGTGATAACATTGCCAGAGATGCGTGAGCTACAACCTGTAACATCAGAAAACCCCAAACCAGGGAGAGATCTACAGAATAACTGGTCTCCATCTTCAAACAGTCAAGGTCATTGTTAGCTCACAGCTAGTCTGTGGCAGCTCCGCGTGCATCTTCAAAGACATCTGGAGCCAAGACACTGCCCATCAACCACAGCAAGGATGATATGGACTAGCCAGTAATTTTTCATGGGCTGTCAAAGTGTGACTCTCCCTCTGGAGACAGCCTCTCCCAGCTTGTCTAATATTGTTTGTTGAAAATTATGGATTGGGGCGCCTGGGTGGCTCAGTCATTAAGCGTCTGCCTTCGGCTCAGGTCATGATCCCGGGGTCCTGGGTTCGAGCCCCTCATTGGGCTCCCCGCTCGGCTGGAAGCCTGTTTCTCCCTCTCCCACTCCCCCTGCTTGTGTTCTCTCTCTCGCTGTGTCTCTCTCTGTCAAATAAATATATAAAATCTTTAAAAAAAAAAAAAAAAAGAAAATTATGGATTTATGGTCTGCAATTGCTTTACCTGGCTCTACAAACCGATTTTAGCTGTGACCAACGGGATACCAAAAAAAAAACCCCTTGGCAGACGTGTGCCTAGGCTTCCCCGAGATTGAGGTATCTCCCTTTCATGCTGACAGCCTCTGAGAGAGACCAAAGAGAGGGCAGAGAGGACCCCCAGGCAGTGTACCTGGGTGCCCTGGGCCTTCCTGATGATTGCCTGCATTTTCTTCCTCCTAACTGTATTGCATCCTTCATCTCCTGAAAGCCTTATATAAGTGTGCTCTGTGGACTCATCCCTGTCCTTGCTGTTATAAAACCTTGTATAACTGTTGGAGTCAAGAGAGTCTGAGAACACCCGAGGATCTAGTCCAGCCTGAACGAAATGCAACATCTAAATGCCACTTGTGATTCTGAACCGGATCCTCTTGCTTTATGGGATGTTGGTGGTGGGGCAGGGGTGGGGGTGGGAAAGACTGGCAGAACTTGAATGAGGCCAGAGGATTAAATGGAAATCATATATCAATATTAGCTTTCTAACTGTGATGGTTCTACTGAGGTTGTGTAACAGAACATCCTTGTTGGAGAGAATTACACGTCAGAATATTTGGCAGAGATGTCTCAACAACTTTCTCTCCCAGGGTTCAGACAAAGAGTGTAAGTTTGAGATTGCCCCAGACCACACTCAACACACAGACACGGAGGCAGATGCCCTCACACATACATAATTTAAAAAATAAACGATAAAAGCAATGCAAAATCTGGGACTACTCTGCAACATTGTGCAGCTTCGGAGAGCTTCCTGCATTTTGGATATTGGTTAGTTTCCCAGGGTGTGCAAGCTCTTCCACACTCCCTGGGATGAATGGACTCCTGACAGGACCAGCTAGGTCAGATCCAATCAGCAAATTGTTGTAGGAAAGAATGGCTTGTTCCCAACTATTTTATTTTATTTTATTTTAAAGATTTTATTTACTTATTTGACAGAGAGAGAGAGCACAGCAGGGGGAGCAGCAGGCAGAGGGAGAAGCAGGCTCCCCGCTGAGTAGGGAGCCGGATGTGGGACTTGACCCCAGGACCCTGGGATCATGAACTTGGGCGGAAGGCAGACACTTAACTGACCGAGCCACCCAGGTGCCCCTCAACAATTTAAAAAATAAAATTAATTTTAGGGGCGCCTGGGTGGCTCAGTCGGTTAAGCATTGGACTCTTGATTTCGGCTCAGGTCATGATCTCAAAGTTGTAGGATCGAGCCCCATGTCTGGCTCTGTGCTGGGCGTGGAGTCTGCTTGAGATTCTCTCTCTCCCTCTCCCCATGCACTTTCTCTCTCTCTCAATAAATTAAATTAAATTAAATTAAATTAAATTAAATAATTATTTTTAGTAAATGGCCTCCATCATGTAATTGGTTCACATCTGTAACAACATACAGTAGCTTTATAATAAATGTTCCTGGCAGGATCAAACGAAGCTCTGTTACCCAAAACTCGAATTTCATTTGGCATTGCTGGGTTTTTCTATAGCTAGGGTAAGCAAAATGTGACTTTAAAAATGCCCAGGCCAGGGGCGCATGGTGGCTCAGTCATTAAGCGTCTGCCTTCGGCTCAGGTCAGGATCCCAGGGTCCTGGGATCGAGCCCCGCATCGGGCTCCCTGCTTTGTGGGAAGCCTGCTTCTCCCTCTCCCACTCCCCCTGCTTGTGTTCCTACTCTCGCTATCTCTCTCTCTGTCAAAAAAATAAATAAAATATTTAAATGAATAAATAAATAAAAATGCCCAGGCCAGAACCATTACAGTAATATTGGGGGGGCCACTCCTCCAGTTGTCTCTTCATGTACTTGGGTCCCTCAGGCAACATCTCAGAGCACCTGTAAACAGGCTCTGGATTGGGTTATTGACAAATACTAACCCAGCATCTGGGGTGTCTAGACCTATACCTGTGGCATGAATGGGAATTAAACAGGCAGAGAGCAAAGAGAAGAACATTCCAGACAGAAAGAGCAGCCTTGGTGTTGGCAGGAGCCAGATCCTGGGAGCTTGTGAGATTTCATATTTTATCTTCAACATAAAAGGGTGCCAGGGAAGGGTTACAAGGAAGAGTGATGTGATTTCTTACATGGAAAGCCTTTCACACTAGTTGCTGTATAAAGAATAAAGTGGAAGGGACAGGGGAAGATACGAGGCTTTTAGAGCTGTCCAGACTCAGAGGGGGATGGTCACAGGGGTGACAGAGAGGGACAGATTCTAAATATATTTTGGAGGCAGAATTGACAGGACTTGCCAAAGGCAAGTGTCCTGTCCTTGATCTATGTGAGTCCAGCCTTAGTCCACGGCTCAGGTTAGATGTAGGATGCTCATGGGGGATTATTTTAAGGATTTCAAACACAGTCCACCTCACAGGTCTCTGGAGAGATGGTTCCAGCTGTGGAATCAAGCTGGACTCAGAGAAAGCTACAGACTTGGGCCCTGTTCCCTTCCCTGGCCCCATTCCCCACAACCAAGGGTCTTCAGTGGCCCCACTGTTGCTGAGAAATGCAACAAGTCCACCTGGCACTTTTAGAAACATCATCAAGGACATCACCTTACTCAGTGACCTCCCTAAGGAGATCCATGAGAGAAATTTCTTCTAGTGCTAATTGTTGAGGAAAGTTTCACTTTTCCCAGAGAACTGGTAGCCCCTTTTCTCTTGGACAATATGACGGAAGTCCGTAACCGGGTCTCCCTTTCTGTTGCCAGGAAGCTCTGGGCCAAATCTGAAGGCCACCATGGCAGCCACACGGGCCTGTCTTTGCTTCAGAACATGGCACCTCTCTTCCCCACAAACCGTTATCCCCACTTCTCTGCCAGGCTTGACCTCAGCTCATGTTCCTGTTTTGCCTGGTCTCCAGTTTATTCTTCGTTCTATTTCACCATTCATTGTTGGGTCTGTCCTTGATGAAAGCCAAGCCTCTTAGACAAAGGTGGGTAGGCAAGGCTGGTCTTCCCAACACGGCTCCCACCCACCAGCCATGACATTGGAAGAGCAGTGGGAAGACCCTGAGTTATTTCACCTGCAGCCTGTTTGGCCATCCCCCCATCCCCCCCCACCATGCCCAGAGGCTCCTTACCTCCTCTCCATGGCCTCGATGGTCTCCACCAGGGGCGCGTTGCTGGTCTCAGCCAGGAAGCAGCCAGCCAGCCCAGCCAGGATCGAAGTGGCCCCAAAGCCCATGGGGGACAGGATGGCGCTGAACTCCCCGAGTGTGGTGACCAGGGGCGCAACCAGACCCCCAAAGCGGGCATTGACCGAGGCAAAGCCCATCCCCATCTGCCTAAAAAGTGCAGACTGGTCAGTGGCCATGGCCCAGGCTGCCTAGAGAACTGGGGGTGCCAGGCCCTGGGTGTCAGGGGGCAGACAGAAAGGAGAAGGGGTCCTGCTTCAGCAAGCTCAGCAGGTGTCATCCTGGAACTCCAGGGCCTCCCAGGTTGGGGCAGGTGCTGCTCTGCGTCCCCCCATGCACCCACCTGATCTCTGTGGGGTACAGCTCTCCGGTGAACAGGTACACACAGATGAAGGAGCTGGCCAAGCAGCCTTTGCCCAGTGCTGCCTGGGCCGTGCACAGGGTCTGCATATCTGCAGAGGGGTAAGCAGAGCCGGGGGTTAGGGGGAGCTCAGAGCCCCAGGGGGGACCAGGCAGGCAGAGGAGTGTGGTGGGAGCAGAGGTGCTCAGGAGGGGATGGGATCTGGGGAAGAGGCAGAGGCTGAGGCTCAGAGCCCAAAAAGGGAGGGGGTAGGCAGAGCACTGGGTGGAGGGGCTTGGGATTCCCACGACCTCATGTTCCCACTTAGGCCCCAGAACACCCCGCACTGCACTTCTCTCACTTCTGCCTCCTTTTCCCGTTCCCGAGGCAGGACAAACTTTGGAGTTAGGCCTGGGTGCAAATCCCCATTCGGTCACTGTCACTTAACCTCTCTGAGCCTCCCTGTCCTCAACTGTAAAATGAGGAAAACACCAGCACCTGCTTTGCAGGGTGCTCATAAGGTTCCGTGACGTCATGAGTGCAAAGGGCTCAGTGCTCACTCAGTGTTTGCTGTTACCATCATTGCTACTGGTTATGAATAGTAAAACCCCAATGCACATGCCCAACATCGAAGCAATGGTCAAGGAAATTATGGTACGTCCTCTGACTGCACACTGGATCCAGGAGGCGAGATTTATAAAACACCCACATCTGGGCTCTACCCCCTCTCCGTTATATTAAAACCTCTTGGGGATAGCCTCAAGTTTGGGTATTTCTTTAAAGGTCCCTAGGAGAGGGCGCCTGGGTGGCTCAGATGGTTAAGCATCTGCCTTCGGCTCAGTCATGATCCCAGGGTCCTGGGATCGAGTCCCGTGTCGGGCTCCCTGCTCCTTGGGAGCCTGCTTCTCCCTCTGCCTCTTTCTCTGTCTCTCATGAATAAATAAATAAAATCCTAAAAAAACAAAAAAGAAAACCCAAAAAAACCAAAAAAATAAAGGTCCCTAGGAGATTCCAACATGCAGCAAGAGTTGTGAGGCACCAATCTGGATGAATTATTACATAGTAATACAAAATTAGGGTCATGGAACATTTGTATGAACATTTGTATGAACAAAATTAGGGTCATGGAGCATATTGGGGTGCCTGCTGGCACAGGCCATTGAGCATCCAACTCTTGGTCTCAACTCAAGTCTTGATCTCAGGGTCATGAGTTCAAGTCCCATGTTGGACTCCATGCTAGGCCTGGAGCCTACTTAAAAAATAATAGTAAATAGGGGATCCTGGGTAGCTCAGTTGGTTGAGCGTCTAACTTCAGCTCAGGTCATGATCTCAGGGTCCTGGGGTCGACCCCACTCAGCAGGGAGTCTCTTTCTCCCCCCCTCTCTGCCCCTCCCCTGCTATGCATTCCCATTCTCTCACTCAAGTGAATGAATAAAATCTTTAAAAATAATAACAATAAAAATAAATAAATAACATGAAAAAGCATATTTATGTTATAACATATAGTGAAATAGGATATATCTTAAATGTATAAATAAGATAACACATATATACATATATAATCCCATTTTTATATATATGTACATATATAATATTATCTCAATTATGTCAAATACAAAATCTACAAAAAGGAAAAAAGACTGGAAGAAAATATGTCAAAATACCAATAGAAATAATCTATCCATTTTACAGGAAGGCGATAATGCCCGGAGAAATCAGACAAGCTGCCCAAGGCCATGTGCCCTTGGCTTCACACAAGCTCTAGGACTCTGCAACTCAACCCCGGCTTCTTGCTGGAATCACTGGACTGTTCTTTAAATACCTACAGTTGGGTCCCATTCCTTGACATTGCTGACATTGGCCTGGAGCCCCTGGGCATTGGGAATTTCAAAGGTCATCAACCTGATCTCCCTGACAAGATGGTAAGTGCTTTGGGGTCTTTGCCAATTCTCCGCCATGGTGCTGAGTGCGTAGTAAAAACTCTGCTAATGGACAGTCACTTCCTCTCCAGATCCAGAAGAACATCCCTCAGCCTGTTCCTTTGCTGTAGTCATTGCCCACCAGACCCCAGACCCCAGACCCCAGAGGCTCCTAGGCGGTCATGGCAGAAGCACATGGCTCACCTTCTGGCACAAACATGTTCACGATCACCATGAGCCCAGCCAGGATGAGGAAGGAGGCCACGGTGGCCCGGCGGCCCACGTATATCATGGTGGTGGTGGCCACTAGCATGGCCGGGATGTCTATGACTCCAAACAGGATCTGCACCAGGTATACACTGAGTCCAAATTTCTGCAGGTCCATGGCCAGCCCGTAGTAAGCCATGGAGTTGGAGAACCTGGTAGAGGCAGAAGAATGGTCCTGCTATGGCCAGGGTTCACTGTTCTGGACCCAGGGAACGGTACACAGGATGAATGACACAGGATGCCATTGTCAGGGCATTAAATCCCCTGAATTTAACCCACCCCCCTTTCCCCTTCACCAAATCCAAGTCTCTGACTTGGGTCTTAGAGCCCAGGCTCCTCCCTCCATGTCCCTGCTTAACCACCTGCTCCCCAAGTCAAGTCCGTGGGCTCTGGAGTGTGAGTGTTTTCCTGTTTTCCCCTATCTGCACTGCTCCAGCCCCTCCACCTCCACCTTCAGTGGCTGGTCTGAGCTTCA
Source organism: Mirounga leonina (assembly GCF_011800145.1). Classification (NCBI taxonomy): domain Eukaryota; kingdom Metazoa; phylum Chordata; class Mammalia; order Carnivora; family Phocidae; genus Mirounga; species Mirounga leonina. The sequence continues at coordinate 31,115,947 of NW_023270418.1, read as the reverse complement.
CAACTAAAAGCTGGAAGGAGAAAACGAGAGGCTTCCAACCAGGCAAAGACCCCACTGGACCCTCACAGCGTCTCTCAATGTTTACTGAGAAATCTACACCTACAGATGTCTGCTTCCGCCAAGGGGGGTTTATGGTCAATCTGACGGCAAAGGTCTGGAGTTCCCACACTGGGGTGGGGGGGAGGGGGTCTCCAGAGAAATTTAAAATGTCTCTGAGGCAGTGTCTCAAAGAGATATTTGTACATCCGTGTTCATAGCAGCATTATTCACAAGAGCAGGAAGATGGAAGCAACCCCAAGCTGCGACCGATGGATGGATGGATGGATGGATGGATGGATGGATGGATGGATGGATGGATAAAGAGCATGTGGTGGTTGCAGGTAACTACTCAGCCTTCAGAAGGAAGAAGTATGATGTTGAACTTTCTTTTATGTGTCATTTACCCACGTAACAATAAAAGCATGGGACTGGCCCTCATGAACCCCAGCAGGTTGGACTGGTTTTGTTTCCCTGTGAGACCATATGTTGACATAGGCTCTGGAACATCTTGGGGAGGGGAAGTGGAAAAATGGAATTTGGCAGGGGGCTCTCTCCAAGTAAGACCCCAGCCTCTGCCCCCTTAGCACTTACTGAGAAACGCCTACCATCCCTCCCACCTACCCCCAGCTATGTGAGTCAGGGGAGATGGAGAAAAAGAGAAGACACTTCTAGAAAGGTGATACAGTAATTCTTATTGACCCTAGACAGGTCTGGATTCATGTAACACTGTAAAGATAATTACAGATATGGTTAAGTTATTAGAAGCAAGTAGCAGATATGTATGGTATTAACCCATTTTTGTAAGAATACAAGTGTGTGTCTTGTGTGTACAAAGGTCTGGAAGGATACAGACTCATGCTTGGCAGGGCTTGCTGCTGGGGGGTAGGGGGGAGCAGAGTGGGAGAAGGAGCGTTCGCTTTCCTCTCATCCAGTGATAACAGGTACGCATCTTGAGTTTACTAAGTGTCAGATACTGTTCTATCGGCTTCACATACATGAATGCTTCTAATCTTCACAACCGCCCTATGTGGTAGGTACTATCATACCAATGTTACAGACGGGGAAACTGAGGCACAGAGAGGTTAAGTAACTCACCCAAGACCATGGAGACAGAGCTGTGGCAGATAAGTGGCAGAGCTGGAATTCAAATCCAAGCAGTCGGGTTCCAGAGTCCTGCCTTTTATTTCGTCTTGTTTTTTTTTATTTTTAATTTTTTATGTATTTTTAAAGATTTTATTTATCTATTTGACAGAAAGAGAGAGAGACAGCGAGAGAGGGAACACAAGCAGGGGGAGTGTGAGAGGGAGAAGCAGGTTTCCTGCCGAGCAGAGAGCCCGATGCGGGGCTCGGTCCCAGGACGCTGGGATCATGACCTGAGCCGAAGGCAGACGCTTAAGGACTGAGCCACGCAGGTGCCCCTTGTCTTGTTTTTTTAAATTAAACTACAGTTGAGTCCTGCCTCGCAACCAATACAATATCCTGCCTATATGTTTCTGGGTTGTTTGGAAAAACATTTTTTTTTTTTCCCAATGAGTATGCAGTGCTTTTGTAATTTAGGGGGAAAAAAATAACAACAAACCAGTAGAGAAAAAGAAATCCAAGTTCACGGAAGGCATTTACAACAGAGGCTTGTGAAAATCCACCAGTTCCTCACCCTTCCTCTTCCTCCCAAATCTCCCCACCTGCCGGCAGAAACTCCATCTGGGTGACCCAGTCACTAGCTGCCTGAATTACTTCCTTTGAACAGAAATGGGCTTGAGCTTATTTTTTCCAGAAGGATCCAAGAGGGGACTTTCAACCCTGGAATTTTTAATTCATGATGTTTCTTCCCAGTGGGAAGAGGACAGCGAAGTAGGGGTGGGCCAGCAGGGGTAAAGCATCACCTCCTTGACTTGGGTTCTGAGGAGCTCTCTGGCTGCCCAGGGCAGAAGCCCTCTAAAGGTCCAGGGTGGTGGACAATCCCACATTTCCAGGGCTCAGGGAACACAGCTCTGAACTTAAATCAGAGAATAGACTCTATCCAAGCACTTACCCTGGCCAGGTGGGGGGTTACATGTCTAAACATTTAGTTCTCAAAAGGACCTTAGGGGTAGATATATAAGCTGGAAATTGGGGCACCAGGAGGCTGGCTGACTTGCTCAAGGTCACCCAGGTAGTCTGGTCTTCCACCACAGCCTGGCCAGTAACCACAAAACAAAACGGCTGGGTCTCCTCCAGAGAACAGATCACTCATTGCCTGTGTTCCCTACGTCACAAATACCAACCCTTACCCTTTACATATCTAGGACATCCTGTCAAGCACAATTAAAATGGCTCCCTACCCCCTTTCTAAATCAGTTCCTTACCTTAGGGTTTGCCAGCTGCCAGTCTGTGCTAATGGGAATGGATTGCCCTTGTGGTTTTAGCCATTTTACACTTCATGTTTATCTATGTGAGCTGCTATGAATCCCTTCCTGGTCCCCTGGCAAACGCCACAACCATTTTTGTAAAATCCACCTGGATGCCGTCTCCTGCATGAAGCCCTCGGCAGCCCCAATCAGGAGAATTGCTATAGGGACACTTGTCATACCTCATAGACATTATCGTTTCCTTGTCTGTCCCTTTCTGACCCACAAGTGTTTCTCCAGGGTGGGACACTTCCCAGAATCTCCTGCAGAGCCCCAAGGGCCTATCAGGATGGGACAAGGTACATTTTGGAAAAGCTGCGTGGGTGATTCCAATGGGCACCGCCCCCACCAACGTGAGACCCACTGTCCAGATGTGGGGTCCCTAGGTCGGCACAGATGTCTCATCTATGACCACATCTCAGCGCCAAGCAGAGGGCCAAGGACCCTAGACAAAGAGTAGGGAACAAAATTGAATTCACAAGGCTCACCTGCTCAATGCATTTGAGAACAGAGTTTGGAAGTGGGGATAAAAGGTGTGTCCCTGTCTCAGGTCAAAGACTTAGGCGCAAGCATATCACCTACCAGACCACCATGAGACAGCACGTGACCTTTCGGATGGCCGGGGTTCGGAAGAGGTCCAAGATGGAGTTGGAGGTGTGCACATTTGCAATCTCACTCTGGATGTAGGAGCTCACCACCTGGACAAGGGAAGTTTGATCAGCAGAAGGGAAGGATCTGGGACCCTATTTTCCTGCGAGGAGTCCCTTTATCTGTGGAGAGGAAGGTCAAAGTTGAGGTCCCCAGCAAGGTGGCTGGTTCTAGTCTCTGCATGCTGGGACTGATGGCTCTCAACAGATTGTTTCCAGAGCTTCGGGATGAAGCAGAGGCTCCAATGTGAGTCCCAAGGCTCCTGAGCTGCGGGCTGATTAGGCTGAAATTGACACCTGTGGTTCTCGAGGGACCCTCACGCCTCACCCCTGGTAGAGACTCTGAGATAGGCTTGGGCAGTGGTTAAAGGCAGGGGTTCTGAGTGGTTCTGCCACTTCCCACTGTGTGTTCTTAGGCAAATGACCTGGTCCATTCAAACTTCAGTATCCTCAACCACAAAAGTACCATTTTTTTTAAGGATTTTTTTTTTTTTTAAGATTTTATTTATTCATTTGACAGAGAGAGACACAGCCAGAGAGGGAACACAAGCAGGGGGAGTGGGAGAGGGAGAAGCAGGCCTCTGGCGGAGCAGGGAGCCCAATGCCGGGCTCGATCCCAGGACCCTGGGATCATGACCTGAGCCGAAGGCAGATGCTTAACGACTGAGCCACCCAGGCGCCCCCCAAAAGTAACACATTAAATGAGATTATGTACATAAAGCCCTTAGCAGAGTGCCAACACGGGGCTTGAGAAACCGTACGTATTTATAATGAATGGTAACTATCTTACAAATGGTAATTATCTTATGCTGGTATTCATCGTTAAGGGTACTTTTATTATTGGTTCTTTGATAATTTCATTTTATGACTTCTACTTTAATATTTTCACTTTATTTTCTTGTTTTATTTAAATTTCGGCGAGGTGTCAATGTGAATGGGGTTATTTCCCCACGGCATAGATGGGTGGACTGATGAACAAAGCCGTTAAATTGTTGCTCTCAGATCACACAGCCATTCGCCTTTTCGCCTTCTCTCTCTATTCCCAGCCTCCTCCCCTGGGTGGACGGTGGCTCCTGGCAAGCCACTGAGTCCCGGCACATCTTAAGGCCACCAGCCAGACTAAAAACGGTCCCTCCCCTTTCTTCCACCCATGCCGCCTACCTCTGTGGTCAGCCTCTCCCCTTCCTCCGTTCTCCCATTCATAACGGCCACCTTCCGCAGGTTCTCCACAGCTAGGTGCGACTTGCCATGGAGGAGGAGCCACCGGGATGACTCTGGCAGCCACCTGGCACCGAAAGGAGGATGAAGGATGGCAGGGGTGAGTAGAGCTCCTTCCATTCTCCAAACCCAAGTACACTCTCCTTCCCTTTCCTGCTGCCTGCAGACTCGGGAAGACCGGGGGACACGCCAGCTTCCCTTTCCCAAAGCACAGCAGACAGCGAACTGCTAAAGGGCACTTAGAAACGTTCACAGATCCAGTTTTGAATCTGGTTCTGACACTGCTGTGTGGCTAGAATAACAGGGGCCCTCCCTGGGCTGTGCCTCAGTTCCCCTCCTGTTGTGAGTTGCAAAGGAACTGATGAGGCAAAACCACTCGAACGTTCTGGGGCCCTACACTAATGTGAGGGATTTTATGGGAGCTTCCCAACAGCCATCGGCAGTACCCGTGAGCCCATGGTCCCCACAAGCATCGACCCTCTTTCGAGTCCCCACCATGTCCAGCAAGTCCCAGTCACTGCATAGCCCCAGACTGTCACAGGTGGGGCTCAGTCACATGGGTGCACCCACCCACCCCCCTCTCTGTCGGGACGTACCAAGAATAGAGGAAGAAGATGAGGAAAGGAACAGAGATAGCAAACTGCAACCACCGCCAGGGGCGGATCAGGTATGCCACTCCGGCCAGGATGAGCTGACCCAGGGTGAAGGAGTACCCCAGCAAGACCCCCGCCATGGTCCGGCCCCAGGTGGGCATCCACTCCACGACTGCAGAGAGAATCAGGACAGGATCAGTAGGACTCACAGCCCCCATGGTTGTCTAATCCACCTGTGCCTTTCATGGCGACTCTGTGGCTACTTGAAATTTTTCCAGAGGTTTCCTGAGCCACAGGTGCACCAAAGAACTAAATATAACCAATAAAACCACAAGAATGTTAGAAAAAAATCATGGCAACTTTTTTTTTCAATCTTAGAGTCAGGAAAGTCTTTTCTAAGAATGCCACAAAACTCAGAAGCAATAAAAGGGAAGAACAACAATCTTGACTTTACAAAAATTAGAGTGCATATAAGAACGAACACCTTGACTGGCTTTAACAACAATAAAAAAAGCAAACACCATAAGTCAAGTCATAATGTCAGCGAAAACAGTCAAACAAAAAATTTGCAACTCAAATTATAGAGAAAGGGTGAATTTCCCTAATATTGGAAGGATTCTTACATATCTATAGGAAAATGACCAAAAGGCAAAAAAAAAAAAAAAAAGAAAAGAAAAAGAAAAAACCCACAAAAAAACAGGCAAAACATGTAAATGGTTGGTAGGAAAGGAAATACAATGGCTCTTAATTACAAGACTTTTTTTGTAAATAGCAAAACTTGGAAACAACCTAGCTGTCCATGCTTGGGGGACTGATTAACAAATCATGCACACTTGGGGCGCCTGGGTGGCTCAGATGGTTGAGCGCCTGCCTTCGGCTCAGGTCATGATCTCTGGGTTCTGGGATCGAGTCCCACATCGGGCTCCTTGCTCGGCAGGGAGTCTGCTTCTCCCTCTCCCTCTGCCTCTCCCCCTGCTCATGCTCTCTCTCTGTATCTGTCTGTCTCAAATGAATAAATAAAAAAATCTTAAAAACAAAAAAACCAAATCATGCACAAGCTTAAAAGGCAACTGTAGCCATTAACGAGGACACTTCTTTCCCATGAGCAGCCAGCTCGTGTGTCCAGTCCATCAGCAAATCCTGCTGCTTCTACCAGCAGAACCCAGTCGAGCCCTTCCTGCCTCTTCTTGCTACCCCCGGCCCGAACCAGTCTGCAGCTGGCTGGTGACCGCAGGAGCCGCGGAACCGGCCTCCACAGGGACCCTGGCAAATGCTAAGTCAGATCAGGTCAGGCCTCTCCTCAGCTTGGGATCCTCCAGTAGCTCCTGTCTTGCTCAGAGTCAAAGCCAAAGTCTGTAAGCGGTCACAGGGGCTAAGGATCTGCACCCCCAACTCATCTGTCACCACTCCCCTCCCCGCTTCCCACCCTGTGCTCTGCTCCAGCCACAAGAACCCCCTCCTCAGGACGCCCGGGTAGCTCAGTCGGTTAAGCGTCAGCCTTCAGCTCAGGTCATGATCCCAGGGTCCTGGGATCGAGTCCTGCATTGGGCTCCCTGCTCAGTGGGGAGCCTGCTTCTCCCTCTGCCTGCCTCTCCCCTGATTGTGCGCTCTCCCCCCTTCCCCGGTCAAATAAATAAATAAAATCTTAAAAAAAAAAAATGAACCCCTTCCTCTTGAGCCCACTAGAAACACACACCCCATCAGGGCCTTTGCCTGGAGTGTTCTTCCCCCAGATAGCCGCGGGGCGCACTCCCTCCCTCCAGCAAACTCTGCTCAGTGAGGACTTCCCCTGGCCACTCTGCACCCCCCAATCCCTGCTTGCTTATCCCCTTTCTGGACTTCAGTTTCCTCTGCAGCATTTATCCCCGTCCAACATACTACATGATCCGCTATTCATGTGGCTGTCTTTCCTCCCCCGCAGAGCACAGGCTCCATGGGAGCAGAGATCTGCTTTGTGCATTACTCCATCTCTGGTGCTTAGAGCCGCATCTGGTACATAGTAGTAGTTCTAGTAGTAGGTGTGCGCAGGGGTGTTTGTAGGTAGGAGTGTATGTGTGTATGTAGGGGTGTGAGTGTCATAGAGGTAACTCTAGCACGAGATGGCCCGTGCACGTCTGTTCCTGCCTTCCGATCCCATGAGCTGCGGCTGGACGCCCAGCCTGGAGGCTGAGGTGAGTGGGCTGGGATTTGCCGGGATCGTGCGTGAGATCAACAAGCTTCAGTGTCCTGATTCAGGGAGGGGGCTGTCAGGTGTGCCAGCCTGGTACATCCTGGCTCTCTAGCCCTAAGGTGTCCTCCCCATCCCTGAAAAGAAAGACCCATTCCGTCTTTGGCAGCAGTCTCTGGATCCCTCAGACCCTCCCTGAGCCTGGTAGTGTCCCAGGTGCAAACTAAGCCCTCAGCACAAGCAAGTGGCAGGCCTGTGTGCACCGTGAGCTTTCCACTGCCTACCAGTGCTCCATGCTGGAGCTTCCAGCCGCTGCCTGAAACCAGCCTCCAGTGAGGACTGACCCTGTCACTTTGGGGGTGGGGGACATTCCCACCTGGCTTCCAAGGGGCCAGGTCTCCACCATGGTGCTAAGGAGTCACCACCTTTGCAGCCCGGGTGAGCCCTGTTCCTTTTTGGAGCTACATAATCTTAGGATACCTGCAGCCTCGGGGACCACTGTGTCTCAGCTCCCTTCTGTGTCCCCACACTGAGCCCACACGGGGCGTGGCAAACAGTAGGAGTTTGCTAAATGGTTATTGTGGACCATCGCACACAGGAAATAACCCAACCCTCTCAGCATACAGATGGGCACATCCCAACCCAGGGTCCACGGCTCATTGCCGGCAGGGCCATGGCTGAGAGCCCAGGTCGCCCAAGAACCCTGGGGTGGGGGCTCTGAGTGGAAGTCACTGGACGAGAATCCCAGCACCACACAACAGGTAGGACATCCACTAATAGGGCGCCATTCCCGCTTCCGCGAGCCCTCCTCCCCTCTAGGCCCCTCCTTGGCTGGACTCACCCAGGGAGAGGGAGTTGAGGATGATGCCGGAGAAGGTCATGCCCATCAGGAACCGGAAGACGCAGTAGGCACTGAAGGAGCCAAAGTAGGCTGTGGCCGCCCCCGAAACTGCCAACTGCAGGTACGACCAGACCAGAGGGCCCTTGTGGCCCAACCTGAGCCGGGCGCCAGGCACGGGGTTAGCTTCCGGAGGCAGCGGCTGCATCCCTTGTGGGGGTTGCCGAGGGAGGGCAAGAGGAAGCTGCCTCCCAGGCCAGTCCCCCGTAACAGAACCAGGCACGTCTGCTGGGACCCAGGCAGTGGCAGCCGAGGTTGGTCAGGGAGGGAAAACCGGACCCGAAGAGACGTCTTTTCTCTTTTGTTCCTTCACTCGAGTATTTCTGGCCCCCCAACCCAGCTCCTAATCTTCGGGGCTTGTGGTCAGAGGGTCCCCTGAGTGAACTTCCGGCTGGACGGAGGCCTCCCACCAGGACTCACAGGCCAGTGGGAGCAGGACCCCAACATCAAGTCTTCATTTGAACTGGTCATGCTGGGGAGGTGGGGGGGGGGGCTTGCCACACCATAAAGGGGTCGAAGGTCAGGGTTCCGGGTAGCAGAGTTAACCCAGTCTGGCCTCGGCACTGCCCTATTTGTGAGGGTCCAGGGCCAGAGGCCTAGCGTGGCTGGGAGGGCAGCAGGCCAGGAAAGGGGCCACACACTGCCCATCCCGGGATCCACTCATTTGTTCACTCATTCATTCTCTGACACAAACATGCCTCGACCGCCTCTAGGAAACCGTCCTGCACTGGGGGCTGGTGACAAACTCGACACCATGGATAAGAGACAAGCTCGTCCACGGGAAGGCCAGGCTGGGTTGTGACACAGTATGACCAGGGTCATGACAGAGCTGCCCATGAGGGGTCTGAGGCATGCAGCACGGGGTTGGGGGGCAGTCCACACTCCAGGGTGCCAGAGAGCCCCCCAGAACTGGCAGGGAGGGGAGGAGGAGGGCAGGGAGAAGGGGAGGACGAGCTGGAAGGCAGGGGAAATAGGACAGAGGAGGTGTGGAGCCGACTCCATTGGAGCCTAGCGCCACGTTGGGTTTCCTGGGGTCTCTCTAGAAGGGCTGCCGGCTCTACTCAGGGGCCGTTCTGCTCAGTTCTGGTCGCCCAAACAGTAGAATTCAGCAGGGACGGTAGGGAGGACCAGAAAGCTCTTTCTAAAGGAACATGCAGAGGCCTCGAAGGGAAGTAAAAGCCAGGTCCAGAAGCACACGTCGGGTGCACCAGCATTTGTAAGACAAAAGTGGGACAGAGCATATGTCCCTGTTGGCTTGGATGACATAAAATCATAAAACCTCTGGTAAGAGACACAGAAACCAGGCTGCCCTCTAGAAATCCCCGGGCAGTGGGGCAGGAGTGGGAAAGGGACTCTTCCCTGCAGACTCTCCCACACCTTCTGGAATGGTGAACCCTGCGAATGAATTATCTCTATACAAATCAACGTCAATAAAGTAAGATAAATGAAGAGGCTCAGGTGGCTGGGACCCTCCTCCCCCAAGACTCACCTGTCCGCGAGGCTGCCGAACACGGCGGCGCCCACCAGCACCCCGGCCATGTAGATGGACTGAGCTAGGTCGCGGAGGGGGCGGGCCTCACACACCAGATCCCACTGCACGGGGGAGAGAGGCACGCTCCAGCCTCGGCCTCGGGCAGCATCCCCCGCCAGCACCACCCCGGCCCCCACCCCCACCCCGCTGACCTCCATCACGATGGTGGACGGGAAAACGCTGCGGTCATAGACCCAGCCGTCCTTGCAGCCCTCCGTGGCCGCTCCGTGGACAGACGTGTTGGGGCTCAGGAGGGCCCACTGAGGCTCCGTGAAGCGCCGGCATGGCTCGGGGGCCCCGAGCTGGTCCAGGGGTACGGTAGCCCTCCGCCAGCCCCCCAAGCGGTTGGTGGCGGCCACGGTGTGGTTGACGGGGCCCCGGCAGTGGTGGCCGGGCACGGCGGCCGTGAAGTTCTGCAGGAAGTTGTGACAGGCCAGCAGGGTACAGGGCAGCAGCAGCAGGGCCGTGCCAGACGAGCTGGAGAAGGCCCACGCCACCTAGGCTGTCCAGCAGGTCCGTGAAGGCCATGGCCACGGGCCCAGCCCATGGCCCAGCCTGCCGCGGCCTTATGTGAAGGACCGGGCCCTGGGAAGTGGAGAAATAGTCCCTGGGGTCAGGACCGCAGACACCCTGCGTCCGGCAGGTCGGAGGGGTCCGGTTACACCTCACAGGAGGCCTCGCCTGTCCCCCTGCCTGCAGGGCTCCCCCTCCCTCCAGGGCCTTGCTCCTCATTTCGCTCCACCTCCCCTCCCAGTTAGAAAACCAGGGTTCCCAGAGTGCCGCCTTGCAGCGCACCGCCCAGTTCTACAGGCCCAACCGCCCGAGCCCTGCCTGCACCAGCAGGACCCCCCCCAGTCACGGCGAGGCCATCATCACCCTCCCCTCTATTCGGGAGGCCATCGTGAGGCATCTTTGAGAGCCCGATCCAGCCTCAGCACAGGGCACCCAGTCCCTGTGCCCGAACCAAGAAGTCAGAGGCTGCACAGGAGAAACTGGGGTGAGGTGGGGTGGAGTCCTTTAAAGATGCTCAAGCAGGGCAGCCAAGGGGAAGCCCAGGTCTCCCTGCCTCCGTCCCAGGCACTCAGTCTCAGCGGGGGTGGGGGGATGGGGGGGCGTCTGTGAGAGGGTGGGGCTGCCAGATCATCCAGACCATTATTCCAACCTGCTCATCAAACAAAAGCCCAATACAGAGAACTACGAGGGTGGGGCCCATCCATGCCCTGCCTCCCAGCCCTCCACCTGGCCCCCTCACACCCCAGCCTAGACTTCCAGAAAGTGATGGGCACTCTCCTTAGTAACAGGACACCAAGGCCCAGGACCTGGTCTAGGACGCCTGAGGGCAAAATGCAGGCTCAAGACAGGGGGTCCAGGCCCTGCGCCAGCCTGTGGCGAGTCCAGTATGGGAAGTCTGCCGCCTGGGGCTCTCTCTTCAGCCCCCATCCCCAACCTTGGCTCCCTCAGCCTCTGCCCTGCAGACGCTGCCCTAGTTTGTGGCTCGCCCATCCCCCTCCTCTTCCCATTGTTCTAGCTCTTCTACCCTCACCTCAACCCACTCTTATCTCTGGTAAGTAAAGCCAGGACCCCAGGGGGCTGGAGCGGCTCACATAAGCTGCAGGTGTCTAGGTGAAGGAGGCTCTTGTGTTCTGGGAGCTTCCTGGGGGGTCAGGTTTGCGCTCACTAGGAGTTCGGGTTTCAGCTGGCGCCTCCCCGGGTCAGAGTGTACGTGGAGGGCAGGGGTCAGGCCTCTGGGGCTGTGAGGGGGGCATATAGGACCAGCGGGGTCAATGGGTCCTCAGCAGTATGATCTTATCCCTGCAGCTGGGGCCCCATCCTCCCCAACTTCCTAGATACCCAGGACTCCAGCAAGGGTGAGTCCCCAGGGCCTCAGGGAAGGAGCCAGAGGGCAGGGCAGGGGTGGTGTGAGGCCCTGGGCTGTCCCTGCAGGTCAAGGCTTGCTGATGCCTTCCTGAGCAGCAGCTTTGGGCAGAAATACACTCCAGAGACAGGTGTGGGGCCTTTTCCTTTATTGTTGGGGGTTCCTCGGCATGGAAACGTGAGACCCCACCCCACCCCACACCCAGGTGCCTCTGGCACCCCTGTTACTGGTACACCAGTCCCTGAAGAGTCCCCTTTAAAATCACCAATATAAAAAAGGAGGGAGCGAGGGAGGGAGCACCTGACTACCCCTCAGTCCAGGCGACTCCTGGTTGGCAGGTGGGGCAGGGCTGGGGGTGGGGGTGGTGGGCAGGCCATGGAGGCGAGGGGCACTGGTTTCTGCACAGGAAGGAACGGGCCTTCCCAGCCTCAGGAGGAGGCCTCCGCTGGGAGGGGCCCTGCACATCTGGATTGCAGACTGTGCAGTTAGTGGTTATGTTCTACAGTCCGCAGGTGGGGCCAGGTGGCTAGGCTAGGTGGGTGGTCTCTGGAGCAAGGCGAGAGGACACGTGGGGAGATGCCAGGAGGCCTGGGGCTGTCAGCTCCCCCAGGAGCCCCATCCTGAGGCAGGAACAGCGAAAGCTGCTCCTTTGACGAGGGGAGGGGCGGGGGAGTCCATCCGAGCCCAGGGCTGGCGAAGGCAGGGAAGGCCACACAGCTCTCCGCAGAGCAGATGAACTGTGGCAGCTGGGAGGTGAGGGGACAGGAGGACGAGGCCGCCTCCTGGTCCGAGGAAGGCACTTGCAGCTGGTGTGGCACGGCGGGAAGGCATGGCTGGGCGGATGAGGGAGAGGAACACAGCGGGGGGCCCTGAGCCCCTGCCTCATGCAAACATGGTCAGCTGTAACCACTGCAGAAGGGGGCAGAGAGACGGGTCAGCCGGGGACAGCAGAAGCGTGAAGTCCAGCCTCCCAGCCCAGAAGCCACCGTCGCTTCACCACTGAGGGCAGGTGGGAGGGAACCCTCTGGGGGAGGAGGGCACCTTCTTACCTCCTATAACCCTGGGAGACCAGGGTGCTGGCTCCCACAGAGACCTCCGGGGGAGCCTGGCCCTCCCTTCCTGCTCCCTTCCCAGGACCCAGACGACCCCACCCCATCCTTCCAGGACTCAGGAGGCCTGGCCTTTGGGGCTGGGTCTGAGGCCACAGGCTCCCGCCACAGGCAGGTGAGAAAGCTCCATCACCCCTAAACACCCTCCCCTGCCACAGCCAAGGCAAGTTCCCACCTTAAACAGGTCAAAGGTCACGACGCCATCCAGATCTGTGTCCAGAGTTTTGAAAAACCCTACATTCCAAAGAAGATGTTTTGGCACTGAGAATTCAGTGGGACACTCAGGCAGGGCCAGGACCCACCTTGCCCCCTGCCCTTTCCCCCCCCATCTCCATAGCACCCCAAGCCCTCACCTGTCGCTGCCAGGGAAATAGCTCTTTCTGCTGCCTGAGCCCACCCCTGCTGCCAGGTCCCCACTCCCCCAGACTCCTGGCACTCAGCCTTCAGGATCCCAAGTGCAGAGACCTTCGCCGTTCTGGCACACGCCATGACACGTGTGTCCTATGTCTCCCTGTCGTTTCCCCCCAGCTGACGGGAGACAGAACTAGCGGCAGGAGCCAGATGGGACACTCACGGAACATGGTCTCCAGCCGCACCAGGCAGCACACAAAGTTGTCGAAGTCCACGGCAAGGTCTGGCTCGGAGTAGCGGGTGATAATGAGCTCATACAGCTTCTTGTTGAGCTTGAAGCCTGGCCCAGGAGAGTGGGTTAGGGCCAGGGAGGCGTGGTCTGGCCCGACGGGCCAGGGAGGGGGACTGGGGGGTATGCAGGGTGAGCCCTGCAGCTCCGAGGCCTGAAGACCTCCTGAGTAGGGCCCAGTGCTGGGAGGGGCTGGGCAAGCAGGGTCCGATGGCCCCAGGGAATCAGCTGGCTGGGGAGGGCCCAGGGGCCCAGTTTTATTTGTGCGGAAAGCCCTGGTCTCATCCTGACATGCACCTCTCTCACTGGAGGCTCTGAATCCCAGCTCCACCTGTGTCTGGCTGTGTGGCCACAGGCTACTGGCTTTCCCTCTCTGAGCCCTACTTTCCTCTGTGTGCAGCGGAGATAGTAAGAGACCCTTTCCCAGTTAGGCTGCAGCGAGGGCAAGAGGAAATGCTGATAAAGCACTTAGTTCAGTCATCACGGGAAGAAGTCAGAAGATGGCTGTTACTGCCATACCCCATCACCGTCACCACCCCAAGGACAAGGGCAGGGTGGTGGCCTGCCACCCTGGGTCGTTGGCAGGAAATCAGCCTGGGGCCATCAGCCTCCGGCCCTCCGGCCTTACCTGCAGACTCGATGGCCATCCGCATCTCGTAGGCACTCATGCTGCCCGACTTGTCCAAGTCAAACTTCCGGAAGATGGACTGGAGTGGGGAGCAGAGGGTGAGGGCCAGGCCGAGGGGGGTCACCCAGCCCTTCCGGTCCCCCCCACCCCCCAGGTGGGGGCTTGCTGAGGGTGCAGGGGAAAGACCTGAAAGTTGGGCCAGGAGCTGGGATCTGGAGAGGCGGACCCAGGGCAGAGGGACCATGCAGCCGGCCCCTCCTGGGACTGCAACTGCAGCGGAGGGAGGGCGCTGACAGGGACCACGGGACCACCTACCAGGTAATTCCGGATGCGGTTCCACAGGATGTTGAACTCCACCAGGCCCAGCTTCCCGTTGCCGTCCCGCTGGGGTGCTACTGTTAAGAAGCTTAAACCAGGAACGCTGTGGTGGCTCAGTTGGTTAAGCGTCTGCTTTCAGCTCGGGTCAGGATCCCAGAGTCCCGGGATCGAGTCCCGCATCCGGCTCCCTGCTTGGCAGGGAGTCTGCTTTTCCCTCTGACCCTCACCCCACTTGTGCTCACTCTCTCTCTCTCGCTCTCTCAAATAAATAAATAAAATCTTAAAAATAAGTAAATAAAAAATAAAAAAAGAAGCTTAAACCAGGCACAGGGTAAGGAGCAACCAGGCAGAAACGGAGACTGACCTGAAGATGAGAGAAAAGGGGAAGGGGCAGGAGCCTGCATAGCCAGGTGGGTTGGGCTTGGAGGGGTGCAAAAAGCACCAGCCTTAAGGTCACTCAAGGACCTAGGCCCTGCTCTAACTCCCACAACACAGAGCCCGTGCCTCAGTTTCCCCCTCCCAATCAATGGGAAGTTGCCCAGGAAAACTGTCCATCCACACTAGACAGAGTTTTGTCCCTTTCTCTGCACTGCTCCCGGGAGAGGTCACGGGGCGTCCTCCCCTCACCACGTCCACCCCCCCAAACCAAAGCAGCCTCAGGAAACACAAGCAAAGGATACATCCATGAGGTTCACCATGCTGCGGCACGACTCTAGGCTGAAGCCCTTGGTGCGCAGGTCCTTGTCTGCAAGAAAATCAGTTCTGACCCCCCAACCAGCGAGCTTCCGGGGCCTGCCCTGTGCTGGGGGCCCAGGGACCAGGGAAGCACGATTCCCGGCGCATGGTGTGTAAAGTCTAGCACGGTGGGTGTGTCAGATCATTTTTACTGTGAGCACAGTTTAAAGTAGTTAAGCAATCAAGCCGGTGTCCCAGCAACAGTGTCCCTGCCATGGAACCGCCATGAATGAAAGGAAGTCAGTGCCAAACAGAAGTGGGACAAATGCAGTAGAAACGTGAGGCCAAGGCTGCCACGGAAGGGCTGGGGTTTGCCGCAGGCCCCAAAGGGGGGCAAGAGGAGAGGGCTCTGGGCTGAGGGGAGCAGCGTGGAAGGAGGTCAGAGGTGGGGGCAAAGGGAAGGTCGGGGGGTGGCTGCTCTTGGCTGTGCACACGGGGGAGTGAAGCCAGCCACGTTCTGCTCGAAGCCACTCGGCCCGGCCCTGGGATGTATCTTCTGGAGGAAGGGGGGCCTGTTCCTTCATATTACGGTGCTTGCCTGCAGCTCAGCTTCTAACCACATCAGGTCCCAGAACTTGGGCATAGAGAACAGGGACCGGCAAGATGATGGAAGCAGTCTGAGAGGAAAGTGGGGGTGAGCAGGGCTCAGCAGGGGGTGAGTAGGGCTTCACCCACCCATGAAGACCAAGGGCTTGGGTTTGGCTCAATGTGGGACCAGAAGCCTAGATTCTGGGGTTTGGAGGAAGTGAGGACACAGGGTGGAGAGCTGCTGGGACGCTCACGTTTGCTGATGATCCTGTTGAGGATGGTCTGCAGCTCCTTGACACTGATCTCCAGGTCCTGGGGGGAAGAGGGAGGATGGCACCCGCCCTGGGGAAAGGCTGTCCCCTGGTGCCCCAGAGCCCCTCGCTCCAGCACACCCAGCCTACCTCCCCTGCCAGCTGCCTGAAGAGAGCCTTGAAGTTCTCGTCAATCTCCTCTTCTGAGAGCACTTGCTGGATGGAGAGAAGGGGGAGAGCAGGTCAGGGGTGTTCCAGCCGGGCCCCTGATGAGCAGCAGCTGGGGCGAGGCTGGGACCACTCATCACCATGCGCCTGCCTGAGCCTCACTCTTCTCACCTGGAAAGTGGGAATCTAGACCCCACTCTCCTCCTGCCCAGGGCTCTGTGACCTGAGGAGGGTGCAGTTCAGCTCCATGATGGGGGTGAGCCTTGGGCAAGTTCCTTAACCTCCCTGAACGTGAGTTTCTCGCTGGAGGGGGAGATGGTGACGGCACCCTGACAGGATTGTTGTGGAGGAAACGGGCTGACCAAGTAAAGAGCTCAGCACAGACCCGGCAGAGACAAGACCTCAGGGACCTTGCACCATTATCATCTCAAAGTCCTTTGCAAACTCTCAAGTGCTGGGCAGATGAGGGATTAGGATTCCTTGTATGGCTCCTCCCAGGAGCCAGGACACCCAGGTCCCCATGATACACCCAGGGTGAGGCAGAGGAGGAAGGCACGGGGGGGGGGGGGGGCAGGGCACGCACCTCATCAGGGAGATTGGCTTGGATCTGGTCGTCCAGCTCCCTGCAGACGTGGGGAGAGAGGGGGGCCAGTCAGGGCGGGGTGCAGGGGGACCCGTGGCAGGTGGGGAGCAGGCACTGGCGAGGGGCCTTCTACTCACTGGGTCCCGGCGCTCTTCTCTGAGAAGAAGCGCAGCACGAAGTCCCCCTCCTTGTTGGGCTCGAAGGTGGAGGGCACCACCACGTACTCCCCGGGCGGCAGGCGGAAGCGGGTGCTGACCTCGCGCAGGTTGATGAACTGCTCCGAGCGTGCCCGCGACGAGTTAGCCAGGAAGAAGTCCCGCTTCAGGTGCACTGCCGGCTGGCCCACCAGCTGGTGGGAGGCAAGGGGGGAGCGGGGGCTGCAGCTGGCCGCTCGCCCCCCGGCCCCAGGAGCTGCCCACCGACCCCGACCCTGACAAATCGTTCTGTCTCAGTTTCCTCGGGTCAAGTGAAGGCGACAACCCTGCCTTCCGCACGGGGCGGAGGTGAGGGGACACTCTGGAGGTGGATGGAGATACTAGGACACCACTGAAATAACATTCCCATTATTCCCCAAGTCACACAGCGCAGGGTACTTTCCACGGGGCCCCTCATTTAAAGCTCACGACAGCCCTGTGAGATGGCGCTTTCGTGCCCTAAATTTAACAGACACCGACACGGAGGCTTAGGCAGCTTGCTCGAGGGTGCGGAACACTCAGCCAGCCCCAGGCAGCCCCAGCCAGCGTTACTCAGTGGAAACAGCAAGACGGGACGAGCCCCAGGTGTGCATCTGAGGGGAGGAGAACTCTGAGGGCCACGGTTCAAACCCAGCTCCCTCACTTATTACTTGCCCTGGCCCCCAGGACAGCAGTGTTTGCCCCCTGCCCCAGGTGGGGGGAGGAGGACAGTTAGCGAGCAATAAAATGAGGTGACTTCTTAACTCTCTACGTGCGGGCTTGCTGCCATCTTGCTCCCCTCTGGGCACCGTCGGGCCCTCTGTGTTCAGGGGTATGTAAATCCAGGTGAGGCTGCTGTCACACCTACCTCCGGAGGGACCTGCCAGAGAGATGGAGGAGTTAGAGATGTGTGCTTGGCCCAGAAGAGGGGGGGTGCAGCATGGCTGGGCAGAGGCCCTGAGTTCTTAAGAATGATGGGATGAAGAGACCAGGAGGGAGGGCTCGGGGCCACTGGTGACCCAGACCTGTCTTCACACCAGAGAGGGACCTCAGGACCTCAAGACAGGGGGCCCAGGCAGGGTCCTCTTCATCCTCAGAACACCCTGGGCCTTGGCTCTGAATCAGAGCACCCAGGACAGCCCCCAGGGTGGCCACCTGCAATGTCCCAAAGTCCAGAGACATCAAAGGTCTATACCAGTCTGCAGCCAGGAGCTCTGGGCCTGGGCCAAGACTGTGGCCATTCTTTGCCCCCACCAGGAAGGTCCAGAAGTTTCTGTCTTGAACATAGGGAGTGAAGCAGGGCCCTCCTAGGCCAGCCTCTGCTTACATACTTCTAAGACAGGGAGCTCACTACTCCAGGACAGCGCACTTGCCTCCTTCTTTCTGAAGCTGAGCCCAAGTCTGTCCCCTAGAAGCTACCTCCCAGTTGTCAACTAAGCCAGATCCCTCTGCCAAAGAATGGCCTCAGCAGGTGCCTCCAAGGGACAGTGTCCTTGCCTGCCTCGGGGCTACGGAGGCAGTGTCCTCCGGCGCCCCCTGCTGGGGATCGCCTACAGTGCACCGGGAGGCGGCTTTCCCCGCCGGTTCTGAGATCCCTGGCTCGAGGCTCACCTCGTAGACCGCGAAGCCAATGGTCTCCATGTCGCGGCCAAAGCGGCGCTCGCGGCGGCGGTGCTTCTGCATGAGGGCTAGCACGAAGCTGCAGCCTGACTCACGAGCCCCGAAGTCGTCGTCCGCATCATCTGTCTCCTCCAGCCGGATCTTGAACTGGGGATTGACCCAGAAGGTGGCTGTAGCGACGGGTGGTCGGCAGGAATCAGAGGAGGAACGGCGCAGAGCGGCCCCTCCCCCCTCTCCAGGCTTCCCCTCCCCCATGTGTCCGTTCATTCATCCATCCAACAAATATTGCTAAGTGCCCACCGTGTGCCACGTGACAGCCGTGCACTGGGGACACACACGGTCCCTACCCTTATGAGCTCACATTCCAGGAGGGGAGGCAAAGTAGGCGCTAGTCAGTGTAATTAACAGAACAGTTACCAAAAAAAAGCAAGCTGGAGCTGGTCAGGGTGGGCATCTTTGAGGAGGTGACATTTAAGAGAGATGGGAAGGAGAAGCCCTTGGGAAGACCCTGGGCAGCAGGAGAGAACCAAGAGCCCCACACATGAGGGGACAGCCAGGGTCTGATGCAGCATCTGGCTCCAGCGAGCACTGGGGATCCAGAAAGGGGAAAAAGGGGTGGGAGCAGGGTGGGTGGTAAGGAGTGTGGTTTTAATTGAAGTGCAAAAGGACCTACCCCCACCCCCCCAACAGGCTTGCAGCAGGAGGGGCATGAATGGATTCAGATTTGCTAAGGTAGCTAAAACTGCTGTGTGGACAATGACTTAGGAAAGAAAAAGAGAAAGCAGGGTCTGATGGGAGGCCTCAGAGCTGCCAAGGGTGACAAAGACATTTCTGGGAGTTTGGTGATTCAGCTGCTCACAACCCCCTCAAACAACCAGGTACTGGATACAATACGCGAAACTGCTTTTTAGAGAAACGAATAAGCCACAGCATTCCCGTCCTCCCCCACACAAGGTGACACTAACCAAAATGACAGATACTCTCAAGTGCTAGCCAGGATGTGGAGAAATCAGAACCTCAGATACTACTGGTGGGAAAGTAAAATGGGGCAGCCACTTTGGAAAACAGCCTGGCAGTTCCTCAAATGGTTAAACACTGAATTATCATATGACCCTGCAGTTCCACTCCTAGGTATATACCCAAGATAAGCAAAAACATATGGCCACACAAAAACTTGTATGTGAATATTCTTAGTAGTGTTATTTATAATATCCAAATGGTAGAAATAACCCAATTGTCCATCAACTGAGGGATAGATTAAAAAAAAAATGTGGTGTAACCAAACAATGGAATATTATTCGGCAACAAAAAGGAATGGAGTACTGCTAGGTTCTCTAACATGGATAAGTATATGACCAGGCAAATCCACAGAGACAGACAGTAGGTTGGCAGTTATGTGGGAATAAGGAGGAAGACAGGCTCAGGAGTGACAGCCACAGGGTGTGTGGTTTCTTTTGGGGGTAATAAGAATGTTCTAAAATTGATGTGGTGAGAAATGCACAATATGTGAAAAGCCACACTGAATTTTGTACTTTAAGTAGGTGAATTGTACTGTATGTAAATTACATCTCAATAAAGCCCTTTTTAAAAAATGGACACTTAGGTGGGGGGCCCCGGGTGGCTCAGTAGATTGTGTCTGACTTCAGTTTGGGTCATGGTCTCAGGGTCATGGGATCAAGCCCTGCATGGGGCTCCCCACTCAGCGGGGAGTCTGCTTGTCCTTCTCCCCCCGTTCATGCTTTCTCTCTCAAATAAATAAATAAAATCTTAAAAAAAAAAAAAAAAAAAGACACTAGGAGCCTGCAAGGTAAATAATGCCAAAGGACTTCTATTGATTCCTGGAGACCCTGAGCCCTGGGTACTGGGATGGGAGATAAAATCTAATAGGAGATCCTTGTGATAAAACTGGGACCCCTATGAGGAATGCCAACAGCGTTAAGTGTGAAAGAAAAATAAACCCCATTGAGAAGAGGGGGGAAAAAATCTTCCAGAGAATTTATAGCCACAAGCCTCCAAGTGAGCTTGCAGTTTCTTTCTCTCTTTTTTTTAAATTTATTTGTCAGAGAGAGAGAGAGAGAGCACAAGCAGGGGAAGTGGCAGGCAGAGAGAGAAGCAGGCTCCCCGCTGAACAAGGGCCCCAATGCAGGGCTCGATCACAGAACCCTGGGATCATGACCTGAGCTGAAGGCAGCTGCCTAACCGATTGAGCCACCCAGGCGCCCCAAGCTTACAGTTTCAACTCATGTTGCCTGTAAGGTCAAGGAAACCTTAAGGAGAGAATTTATTTTTGAAAGAGTCCTGGGTTGGCAGCATCCCAGGTGACTGACAGAAACACTGGAGGAACCTAACTTCACCCAAGGACTCAAAGAACTCCCACCGATGAAGTTGTAGGCCAAACGGGTCAAAAATCTCACAAGGTAAGAAGGCATGAGGAGTGAAAACTAGCAGCCAGAGTGGACAAAAACCAACCCACCGAGTCTTCAAATATTGAAATAATCACAGAATATAAAAGACTAGTCTTATTCTATTTAAAGAAATAAATGAAAAGCTTGAATACATGAGGAAGAATGAACAGATTTGAAAAAGAGCCATTAGAACTTCTAGACATAAATTTTTAACAAAATTAAGTACTTGTTAGAAGGATTAACCAACAGATTTGATGCAGCAAAAAAGACCATTAGTGAATTGAGAATGGATCTGAAGGAACTATCCAGAATGCAACCCAGGGAAATGAGATGGAAAACTGAAGCGATGTTAAGAGACACAGACAAATGAGTGAGGAGTTCCAGCTTACATTATATTGGAATTCTAAAAGGAGAAAATGAAGAGTATAAGGAGGAGCTGCTATACTAGACAATCATGACTAAAAATTTTCTAGAATTGTCTAAATACATCAATTTCCAGACAGAGAAAGCCCAATGAATCCAGAGTGGAATGAAAAGAAATCCACACCTCAATACATCATGGTGAAATGACAGAATATCAAAGATAAACAATCTTAAAACAGAAAAGACAGGGTGCCTGGGTGGCTCAGTCGGTTAAGCGTCTGCCTTCAGCTCAGGTCATGATCCCGGGGTCCTGGGATCGAGTCCCGCATCAGGCTCCTGAGCCTGCTTCTCCCTCTGCCTCTACCACTCTGTGTCTCTCATGAATAAATAAATAAAATCTTTAGAAAACAAAAACAAACAGAAAAGACAAAGCATCGCAGGAGGCATGGGAGACAGAGTCCTGACTCACAGAGCAACAACAGATTCAGAATAAAGAGTAACTTTCAACGAAAGAGTAACCCCTTCAATGGGCTGAAAGTAATGCAGTCTAGAATTTTCTGTCCAGAGAATTGTCAAGAATGAGCACACTATAGAGGCATTTTACAGAGATAGTGTGAAAGTTTATAGAAGGAGAGGGAGAAGGAGGAGGAGGTGAAGGAGAAGAAGAAATTTAAAAGTATGTGTTTCAGGGAGATGGAAAATGATCTCAGATGAAAGCTGTGAAAATGGTGAGCAAAAATACCATTATGTGGATAATCCAGTGAATCTGGGCTACATCAAATAGTGATAATGATGATGATATTTAATTGACAGCAGGAAGGAAAGTGTTTAGAATTACAATACTAACTAAAAACAGCATAGTAAACAAAGGGGGGGTTTATCCAAGTTAAGTAGTCTAAGGTCTTTGCATTGATCAACTAACTTAAGAATGTATTAATTAGGGCGCCTGGGTGGCTCAGATGGTTAAGCGTCTGCCTTCGGCTCAGGTCATGATCTCAGGGTCCTGGGATCGAGTCCCGCATCGGGCTTCCTGCTCCTTGGGAGCCTGCTTCTCCCTCTGCCTCTCTCTCTCTCTGTCTCTCATGAATAAATAAATAAAATCTTTAAAAAAAATGTATTAATTAAAGCACTTATATCTTCCAAGCTCACAGATTGAAAAGCTAGTAGAGAAAAAGGTTAAAGAACTCAATGCAAAATAAGGCATAACAGGAGGGACAAGAGGAAAATGTGCAGTAAGTCTGCTGAGATAAATACAAAGTTATTAATAATCACTGCAAATGTAAATGGATTAAACTTTCTAATCAAAGGGCAAAATTTTTCAAATGGATTAAAAAGCCAGCTATAGTCTGTTTACAAGAGATAACCAAAACATTGAGTTATAGAAAGATTAGACATCAAAGAGTATAACAAGGGGCCCCTGGGTGGCTCAGTTGGTAAGCATCTGCCTTCGGCTCAGGTCATGATCTCAGGGTCCTGGGACCAAGTCCTGCATTGGGCTCCCTGCTCAGCAGAGTCTGCTTTCCCTCTCCCTTTGCCCCTCCCCCTGCTTGTGTGTGCTCTCTCTCTCTCAAATAAATAAATAAAATCTTAAAAAAAAAAAAAAAAGAGTATAACAAAACATACCACTAAATTACTAACCAAAAGAAAACTGGAGTTGCTATAGTGACATCGACTGAAATAGACTTAAAAGTAAAAGAATTATTACCATAGAAGGGAGCCATTAAATAACAACGAAAGTAACAAAACAGGTTCAATTCACTAGCAACTTATAACAATTCTAAGCTTGATGCACCTAATATCATAATGCAAAATATGCAAAGAAATATAATTGATAGATATAAAGGGAGAAACTGGCAAAACCATCAGGAGGGTGTGTGATTTTATCCTCCCTCTTCCAGTAACTGACAGATTAAGCAGACGAAATATTAAGTTTGATATGGTGGACAATTATAAAACATTCCCCCTAACATTCAGAATTGTGTAATGGTCAAGAGAACAGACTGCAGGGCTGCAAACCTGGATTCAAATCCCAGCTCCATCACTTATTAGATTAGTGACTCACCTTCCTTAACTGTAAAACAGGTATAATAATAGTACCTACCTCATAATACCTACCTACCCTAACTAAATATTTAAAATATTTAGAGGAGTGCTTGGCATATAATACAAAATTGAGAAGTGTTAACCAGTCTTTGCCAGAATGCGGGAACACTGAGGAAAATTCACCACAAGCTGGGCTGTAGAACCAGCTTCTGTTTATTTCAAAGCTATGATCTCATATAGATTGTGTTTTCTGACTACAAGGATATTAAGTTAGAAATCAACAATAAAACAATAACTAGCAGGTTATAACTGGGAGGTTTGGTTATAGACTCAATCTCTTAACTGTTACAGGTATATTCAGATTTTCTATTTTTCTTAAGTCAATGTTGGTAGCTTGTTTCTTTCTAGGAATTTGTCCATTTCATCTAGGTTAGCTGATTTGTTGGCACACAACTATTCACAGTATTTCCTTATAATCCATTTGTTTCTGTTGGGTTGGTAGTGATGTTCTCTCTTTAAGTCCTGATTTTAGTAATCTGAGTCTTCTTTTTTCTTGTTTAGTTTGGCTAAAGATTTGCCAATTTTGCTGAGCTTTTCAAAGGACTGACTGTTGGTCTCATTGACTTTTCTCTATTGTTTCTCTATTCCCTATTTCATTTCTTTGGCCTTTCATCTTTATTATTTCCTTTCTTCTGCTTGCTTTGGGTTTAATTTGCACTTTTACTACATTCTTAAAGTAGAAGATCAGGTTATTGATCTCAGATCTTTCTTTTCTAATATAGGCACAAAGTGTTTTAATTACTATTCTACATGATTTCTCATTTACATTATCATTTCTTTTTGATAAATTAACTCATTCTACGTGACACTACCCTGATACCAAAGCCAGATAAAGACATCACAAAAAAATCACAGGACATCACTTACAAATATCAAAGTAAAAATCCTCAACAAAATACCAGCAAATCAAATTCAACAGTATTTTAAAAGGATTAGACCCCATGAAATAGGATTTATCTCAAGAATGAAGGATAGTTCAACATAAGAAAATCAATGTTAATACACTACACATTAATAGAACAAAGGGGAAAAACTTACATGATCATCTTAATTGATGCAGAAAAGGCATTTCATGAAGTCCAACACACATTCATGGTAAAAACATTCAGAACACTAAGAATAGGGACACCTGGATGGTTCAGTCATTAAGCGTCTGCCTTTCGCTCAGGTCATGATCCTGGGGTCCTGGGATCGAGCCCCGCTTCAGGCTCCTTGCTTAGCAGGAAATCTGCTTCCCCCTCTCCCATTCCCCCTGCTGTGTTCCCTCTCTTGCTGTTCCTCTGTCAAATAAATAAAATCTTTAAAAAAAAAAAAAACTAAGAATAAAATGGAATGTCCTCAATATGACAAAGAGTGTTTATGGGAAAAGCCAGTTAATATCATACTCAGTAGCGGAGACTGAAGCTTTCACCCTAAGATCAGGAACATGGTATGGGAAGTTCCAGCTAGAGCAATTAGTCAAGGGGAAAAAAAGGTATTCAAATTGGAAAGGAAGAAGAAAACTATATTTGCAAATAACATGATCCTGTATATAGAGAAACATGAAGAATCCACAAAAAAGTTACTAGAACTAATATCAAAGTCAGCAAAGCTACAGGTTATAAGCTCAAGACACAAAAATCAGTTGTGTTTCCATATACCAGCAATGAACAATTGAAAAGGGAAATTAGGAAACAATTCCTTTACAATAGTACCCAAAAGAATAAAATATCTAGGTATAAATTTAACAAAGGAGTTCAAAGACTTGAACACTGAAAATGGCAAAACATTGCTGAAAAAAATTAAAGACATGAAAAAATAAAAAGATACCCCAAGTTCATGGATCAGAAAACCTAATATTATTAAAATGTCAACACTACCAGAAGTGATCTGCAGATTCACTGTGATCTTTATCAAAATTCCAACATCCTTTTTCTTTTTCTTTTTTTTAAAGATTTTATTCATTTATTTGAGAGAGAATGAGATAGAGAGAGCATGAGAGGGGGGAGGGTCAGAGGGAGAAGCAGACTCCCTGCTGAGCAGGGAGCCCGATGCGGGACTCGATCCAGGGACTCCAGGATCATGACCTGAGCCGAAGGCAGTCACTTAACCAACTGAGCCACCCAGGCGCCCCCAACATCCTTTTTCAAAGAGGCGGAAAAGCATTATCCTCAGACTCATGGAATTATAAGGGGCCCAGAAATCAAAATGATTATGAAAAAACGTAGAAGTTATAAGACTCGCGCTTCCGGATTTCAAAACTTACTACAAAGCTATGGTAATTACAACAGTGTACAGGCATAAGGACAGATATATAGGGGCGCGTGGGCAGCTCAGTCGGTTAAGCATCCAACTTTTGATTTCAGCTCAGGTCATGACCTCAAGGTTGTGAGATCGAGCCCTGAACTGGGCTCTGCACTCAGCATGGAATCTGTTCAGGATCCTCTCTCCCTCTCCCCCTCCACTGCATTCTCTAAATGAATGAATGAATGAATAAGTAAATAAATAAAATCTTAAAAAAAAAAAAAGGGATATATAAACTAAAAGAACTGGGTCCAAAAATAAACCCGTACATATCAATGGCCAATTGATTTTTGACATGGGTGCCAAGACAATTCAATGGGGGAAAGAATAGTTTTTTCAACAGATCATGCTGAAACAACTGATTTCCACACGCAAAAGAATTAAGTTGGGCACCTATCTCATACCATATATGGTGCTATGGTGATCAATGATCTTTTATATTACTATTGTGCTTGTTTGGGGGCACCACAAATTGCACCCACGTAAGACAGCAAACTTAGATAAATGCTGTGTGTTCTGTTCCACCCACTGGCTGTTCCCCCATCTTTCTCCCTCTTCTGGGGACTCCCTATTCCTGGAGACACAACAATATTGAAATGAAACCAATGAATAATCCTACAATGGCCTCTGAGTGTTCAAATGAAAGAGTCCCATGTCTCTCACTTTAAGTCAAAAGCTAGAAATGATTAAGCTTAATGGGGAAGGCGTGTCAAAAGCCAAGAGGGGCAGAAGGCTAGGCCTCCTGCATCAAACAGCCAAGTTGTGAATGCAAAAGAAAAGTTCTTTAAGATAACTAAAAGTGTTATTCCAGGGGTGCCTGGCTGTCCCTCCCCCTTGCTTGTGCACTTTCTCTCTCTCAAATAAATAAATAAAATCTTAAAAAACAATAAAACAAAAGCGCTATTCCAGTGAACACACACGATAAGAAAGTGAGATAGCCTTATCACTGATAAGGAGAAGTTTTAGTGGTCTGGACAGATCAAACCAGCCCCAACATTCCCTAAGCGAAGATCTAATCCAGAGTAAGGTCCTAATTCTGTCCAATTCCATGAAGACTGAATGAGGTGAGGTAGCTGCAGAAGAAAAGTTTGAAGGTTGCAGAGGTTGGTTCATAAAGTTTAAGGAAAGAAGCCAACTCCATACCATGAAGGTGCCAGGGGAAGCAGGAAGTGCTCATGTAGGAGATGCAGCAAGTTCCCAGAAGATCGAGCTGAGATCATTAATGCAGGCGACTACACTAAACAACAGAATTTCAATGTAGACAAAGCAGCCTTCTATTGGAAGAAGATGCCACCCAAGACTTTCATAGCTAGAGAGGAAAAGTCAATGCCTGGTCTCAAGGCTTCAAAGGGTAGGCTGACTCTCTCATTAGGGGCTAATACAGTTAGTAACTTTAAGTTGAAGGCAGTGCTCGTTTACTATTCCAGAAATCCTAGGGCTCTTTGGAATTATGCCAAACCTACTCTGCCTGTGCTCTCTAAATTTTTAAATTTTTTTACATAATCTCTACATTCAACCTGGGGCTCAAACTCATGATGCCAAGGGAGATCAAGAGTCGCATGCTCCTCCCACTTAACCAGCCAGGTGCCCCTCCCTGTGCTCTTTAAATGGAATAACAAAGCCTGTGTGACAGCGCATCTGTTTACAACATGGTTTACTGAACATTTTAAGACCCCCGTTGAGACCTACTGCTCAGAGGATTCCTTTGCCTGTTCTTTGACAATGCACCTGGTCACCCAAGAACTCTGATGGAGACAAAGAATGAGATTAATGTTGTTTTCACGCCTGCTAACCTAGCACCCATTCTGCAGGCGCTGGATCAAGGAGTAATTTCAACTTTCACGTCTTAACTACTTAAGAAATATATTTTTGTAAGGAAGATAGTGATTCCTCTGATGGAGCTTGGCAAAGTTAATTGAAAACCTTCTAGAGGGGCGCCTGGGTGGCTCAGTCGGTTAAGCGTCTGCCTTCGGCACCAGTCGTGATCCCAAGGTCCTGGGATCGAGCCCCAAGTCGGGCTCCATGTTCAGCAGGGAGTCTGCTTCTCCCCCTGCCCCTCCCCCCAACTTGTGCTCTCTCTCTCTCAAATAAATAAAATCTTTTAATAAAAGAAAAAGAAAAGAATACCTAGAAAGGATTCACCATTCTAGATGCCATTAAGAACACTTGTGATTTAGGGGCACCTGGGTGGCTCAGTCAGTTAGGTGTCTGCCTTTGGCTCAGGCCATGAACCCAGCATGATGGGATCGAGCCCCACATCGGGCTCCGTGCTCAGCAGGGAGCCTGCTTCTCCCTCTGCCTGCCTGTCTGCCTACTTGTGATCTCTCTCTCTCTCTCTCAAATAAATAAATAAAATCTTAAAAAAAAAAAAAAAAAAAGAACACTTGTGATTTAGGGGAAGAGGTCAAAATACCAACACGAACAGAAGTTTGGAAAAAGTGGATTACAACCCTCATGGATGACTTTGAGGGGTCCTAGACTTCCGTGGGGGAAGCGGCTACAGATGTGGCAGAAACAGCAAGAGAACTGAATTTGAAGAGGGGCCTACAGATGACACTGAATTGCTGCAATCTCATGCTAAAACTTTAATGGATGAGGAGCTGCTTCTTACGGCTTCACAAAGAAAAGTGATTTCTTGAGAGGGAATCTACTCCTGGTGAAGATGCTGTGAAGACTGTTGGAATGACAACAGGGGATTTAAAATATTACATAAACTGGGCAGCTGGGTGGCTCGGTTGTTAAGCGTCTACCTTCGGCTCAGGTCATGATCCCAGAGTCCTGGGATCGAGCCCCACATGGGACTCCCTGCTCCGTGGGAGGCCTGCTTCTCCCTCTCCCACTCCCCCTGCTTGTGTTTCCTCTCTCGCTGTGTCTTTCTGTCAAATAAATAAATAAAATCTTAAAAAAAAAAAAAAGATTACAACTTGCTGAAAGCTGAAATGGCAGTATTTTTAGTGATAAAGTATCTTCAAATTAAGGTATGTACATTTTTTAGACATAATGCTACTGCACACTTACTAAAATACAATATCATGTGAACGTAAGTTTATATGCACCAGGAAATCAAAATATTCATCTGACTTGCTTTATTGCGGGATTTGCTTTACTGTGGTAGTCTGGAAATGAGTCCGCAGTATCTACCTCTGAGGTATACCTCTACAAAAATTAACTCAAAATGGATCAACGACCTAAATATAAGAGCTAATGCTGTAACACGCTCAGAAGAAAACACAAGGGTAAATCTTCATGGTCTTGGATTTGACAATGGATTCTTAGATATGACACCAAAAGCATGAGCAATAAAAGAAAAAAAATGAAAAATTGGGCATCACAATTAAAAACTTCCGTGCTTCAAAGGACACTATCAAGAAAATGAAGACAGGGCGCCTGGGTGGCTCAGACGGTTAAGCGTCTGCCTTCGGCTCAGGTCATGATCCCAGGGTCCTGGGATCGAGTCCCGCATCGGGCTTCCTGCTCCTTAGGAGACTGCTTCTCCCTCTGCCTCTCTCTCTCTGTCTCTCATGAATAAATAAATATATAAAATCTTTAAAAAAAAAAAAGAAAAGAAAAGAAAAAAAAAAAAGAAAGAAAATGAAGACAACCCACAGAATGGGAGAAGTTATATGCAAATCATCAATCTCATAAAATCATATCCAGAATGTATAAAGAACACTTATGACCCAACAATTAAAAGACAACCCAATCTAAAAATGGGCAAACTTGGGGCGCCTGAGTGGCTCCAGTCGGTTAAGCATCTGCCTTTGGCTCAGGTCATGATCCCAGGGTCCTGAGATCCAGCCTCGTGTTGGGCTCCCTGCTCAGCGGGGAACCCGCTTCTCCCTCTCCCTCTGCTGCTCCCCCTGCTTTTGCGTGCTCTCTTTCTCTCTGTCAAATAAATAAATAGAATCTTTAAATAAATAAAAATGGTCAAACTTACTTGCATAGAAACTCTGAAAAATATATGTAAGTGGCCAATGAATACATGAAAAGACACTTTTATCAACCTCATTCGTCATTAGGGAAATGCAGATTGTCAATGAGATGCCATTTTATACCCACCAGGACTGCTATAATAAAAAACCTGGGCAACAACAAGTGTTGACAAGCATGTGGAGAAATTGGAACTCAGACACCACTGGCGGGAATGTACCACGGATGGGTGCTGGCACCTTGAAAAACAGGTTAAACATGGAATTACCATGCAACCCAACAATTTCACTCCTACTAACAGACCCAAGAGAACATCTGCTCACATAAATACAGGTATATGAATGTTCATAGCAGTATTACTCGTAACAGCCAAAACCCAGAAACAATCTAAATGTCCATCAACGGATGAATGAATAAGCCAAATGTGGTATTATCCACACCATGGGGTATTATTCAGCCATAAAAATGAAATCAAGTACCGATACATGTTACAACATGAACAGACTTTGAAAATGTTACAATAAGGGAAAGAAGTGATGCACCAAAGGCCATGTATTGTATCATCCCGTTTATACTAATGCCCAGAAGAGGGAAATCTATAGAGACAAAATGTAGATTAGCGGTTGCCAGGGGCTTAGGGGGAGAGAGGGGGAGAGGGAGTGACTCCTTACAGATATGAGGTTTCTTTGGGGACTAGTGAAAAGGCTCTGGCATTAGATGGTGGTAGTGACCACCCAACATTACAGGTATACTAAAAACCACTAACTGTACACATTATAGTATGTGAATCACATCACAAGTCTTCAAAACATTATGTATCAAAATTGTGTCACTGAAAGATGCACCTGGAGGGAAAATTATCACCTTAGGTATTTACATAGAAAAACCAGCCCAGGGGTGTCTGGGTGGCTCAGTTGGTGAAGCATCTCCTTCAGCTCAGGTCAGGATCTCAGGGTTCTGAGATCGAGCCCTGCTCAGTGGGGAGCCTGCTTCTCCCTCTCCTCCCAGCTTGTGCTCTCTCTAGCCATCTCTGTCATTATCTCTGTCACTATCTCTGTCTCTCTCAAAGAAATAAAATCCTTAAAAAATATTAATTGTAGTTTAAAAAGTTTGCTGGAGGGTGCCTGAGTGGCTCCATCAGTTAAGTGTCTGATTCTTGCTATCAGCTCAGGTCACGATCTCAGGGTCATAAGATCGAGCCCTGTGTCTGGCTCCATGCTGCACGTGGAGCCTGCTTAAGATCCTCTCTCCTCCTCTGCCCCTTTTCCCCAACTCTACTCCCTCACCCCATGCTCTCTCTCAAAAAAAAAAAAAGTTTGCTGGATACAAAATAAATTTAAAAGGTCACCTGCATGTTGCTGTATCAGCAATTATTATTTGGGAGATACAATGTTAAAAGAGATACCATTTATAATACCAACAAATGATACAGTATCTAGTAATTAATCTCAAAGATGTATAAGTTCTTTAGGTGAAAATTATAAAATTTTCTTGAAAGACACTAAGAAGACCAAAATAAATAGATATACCACATTCTTAGACAAGAAAACTCAAAACTATAAAGACGTCAGTTCTCCACAAATCGATCTATAGTTTCAGGACAATTCCAAATTAAAGTCTCAAAATGATTCTTTGTAGGACTTAGTAGCTGATTCTAAAATTCATACAGGAAAACAAAGGGCAAGAATAGCTAAGAGACTCTTGAAGGCGTTCACCCTGCCCCCAGAGCAGGCCTTCTTATAAATCTCTAGCAATGAAATTGATGTACTATCAGCAGAGGGGAAGACCAAGGGATGGAATGGTGAGCCCAGAAGGAGACCCACACATATATGGGAACTACAGGACAGAGCTGTCACCACAGGGCAGTGAGGAGAGGACAGATTTCTCAATAAATGATGCAGGAAACAGTTGTTATCTATTTGAGCAAAACCTGAAACTGGATCTCCATGAGGGGGAAGAATGCTTCCAAACAGGGCTGTGAGCCATGCTGGGAACACGGATGACGTAGGACGTGAGAACAGAGCAGTGGGGGAGTCTGGCAAAGCCAAAGATGTGGGTGGACTTCAAAAGAAGAGGACCAGGGACGCCTGGGTGGCTCAGTTGGTTAAGCGGCTGCCTTCGGCTCAGGTCATGATCCCAGGGTCCTGGGATCGAGTCCCACATCGGGCTCCTTGCTTAGCAGGCAGCCCGCTTCTCCCTCGGCCTGCCTCTCCCCCTGCTTGTGTTCTGTCTCTCTCTCTGACAAATAAATAAATAAAATCTTAAGGGGCACCTGGGTGGCTCAGATGGTTAAGCGTCTGCCTTCGGCTCAGGTCATGATCCCAGGGTCCTGGGATCGAGTCCCGCATTGGGCTCCCGGCTCAGCGGGGAGCCTGCTTCTCTCTCTGACCCTCTCCCCTCTCATGCTGTTTCTCTCTCGCTCGCTCTCTAAAAAATAAATAAAATCTTAAAAAAAAAAAAAAAGAAGAGGACCAGTCACATGGTGAGGATGGAAGCTGGACCACAGTGGGTTAAAAAAACTGAACTGGAAGCAGGAAAGGAAACAGGGAGTGTGGTAAGCTAAAACATTTTGCTTTGAAGGGGAGCAGAGCAATGGGTGGGGAAGTGGGGTCACGAGAGAGTTACTCTAAGACAGGATTCTCCACAATGACACAGGACCCAGAGGTGATCGATGATGGAGCCAATGGCTTTCAGACACGTGGGAGAATGGAAGCCAGAGCAGGGGCAGGGCTGGTCCCTGTGAGCGCAGACAGTTCTGTCATTGTCACAGTTGAGAAAGCAGTGACGACGGGCACAGGCCGAGACAGGTGGGGTGAATACAAGAGGTGCCCTGCGTGAAGACAGCTACCTCTCAAGGAAGTGCAAGGCCGGGTCGACAGGTGGGAGTAAGCACGGAGGCAGGTTTGAGGGAGTGGGAACGTTCCTAATGGTTCCTAATCAGCAGGGGAAATGCTGGGGACCACGCACGGTGGTCCTCTGAGGGGTACGGCTGTGAATTTGGAGGGCAAATGCTGCCCCCGTTGTGTGATTTTCTCTCCAGCCCCACTCAGTGGTCCTGGAGCTGATGGAGAGGGTTCAGTTGGGATTCTGAGGGTGCCGGGGGCGGGGGTGGGGAAGAGGGAGCCAGGAGCCAGAATGTCTGCAGGGACAAGATTACAATGCTGACTCGAACTAATGAGAAGAGAAGACATAATGAGAGATGAAGGATAGAGCAACAGCGGGCTTAACAGGCCAGACAGTTAGACAAGGCTGAGGGCTGCAGAATGAGGGAGCCCAAAGCGTCAAGGCAGAGGTCAGGCTGCAATGTCTGGTCCGGCTCCGCTGGGCCTTTAGGGGGGGTGGCTGAACTAAGGCGGAAGAAAAGGTCGCTGCCGGTGAGGATGTGGAGGAATCGAGAGCCCAGGATGTGGCCCAAGTCACCCGCATGGATTCAGAAGCTCAGGGAAAGGTGACGGAGGCCCAGGCAGAAAGACAGTGAGCCAGGAGGGAAGGTTCCAGAATGAGGAGTAAAGACTAGTCAATCAACCTTTTACTCCTCAAAGCAAATCCCAGAGGTCAGTACAACCATGCTAGTTCACAAATGAGAAAAACTGAGGCTCAGGGAGGAGACGCGCAGGGGGCGAAGCCCAAGAGCCAGGAGGCAGCCGGGCCCAGAAGCCACCCCTGGGCGCCCTGCGGGCCGCGAGGTCAGGTCACCTGGGTAGTTCCGGCAGCCGCCTGCGGTGCTCCCCCGCCGCCAGGTGCCCTCATAGAGTGTGGTGTTCCATTTGCGGACTGACCGGCTCTTGAGCGTGTCAGGCGTCAGGTTGCAGATCTCCAGGCGGGTGAACTCACGCATGAAGTCTCGGAAGGACATCCTGGGGTTCCGGAACAGAGGTGAGCCACAGTCCCCAGCCAGGGCACAGAGGGAAGGGGCATGTGCAGGGTTCTTGGGGATCGGGAGCTGAGGCGCAAGCTCCAAGAGGGGCTAGACGGGGGAGGAGGCTGCTCACCAGAACTCTCCATCCTCCATCTTGACCTGGAGCTGCTCCCGATCGTAAGGGTCCACGTTGTTCCACTCCGAGGAGCTGGGGGGGGGTGGAGGGTTGGAGAAGGGCGCTGCCGGACGCTGGCAGAAACTGACCAGCCAGCCTCAGTCCCTGGAGCCTGTCCTCCCTGAGCCCAGGTCAGAAGGCCTCCGCGTGGTCAAGCCCGAGGTCCCAGTTCCAGGGGCTGTCATACGAGGGCCAGCTCCGAGGATGCCCGGCCTGAGCTGTATCAGGACAGTCCCCCAGACCCAGTAACGTAGAGATGGGCCCACCCCGCTCAGTCCTGAGCAGAGCCCCGGCAGAGATGCCAGAGCACTGACCAGCCTCCCCCAGCCTCCCCAGCCAGCGTCCGCTGCCCCTCACCCGTCACTCCAGGCTCCCGTCCACTCCACCTCGCCCCAGGGATTCCGCATCCGGATCAGGCTCACCCTCTGGCCCTGGTAGTTCACCTGTTCCCCAGAGCTCTCATGAGTGCCTGCTTCTGGCCCGCACTTCAAACATCCCTTCCTGCCCCTCCCCCCTCAGGGGCCCTGCTCAGCACCCAGCACCGCACCAGGGGAAATACAGCCCTTTCTCTAGGAATTTACCACGGAGGGAGGCAGCTCTGCACACAAACTACAGAAAATCAGAGTAAGATAGACATCTCAGGATTAGTGGCCGCAAGACGCAAGTAAGATGCCCGAAGAGGTCAAAGAGCCAGCCCCTCCCATGGCTCTGGTCACAGGCCAGACAGGCAAAGGCAAGCAAGGAGGCAGGAACCATCTTCCCGGGAAGGCCCCCATGTGGGCTGGTACCTGCTTGGCTCCTGTCACAGAGTAGGCGTGGCCCTTCACCAGCTTCCTGAAGGTGACGGCCTCCATGTCCAGAACGCTGGAGATCTGCACAGAGACACATGTGCCATGGTGAGGGGCCAGGTTCCAGGGACCATGGGCATCCCCATCCCCAGTCAGGAGGTGAGCCCCATCATAGGTCCCAGACATTCCCATGCATATACGACAGCTCTTGGGAGTGGGAGGCAGGGACCCTGATTCCGCCTAACGCCCCCACACACACTGCCCCTAGAAGGGGGGGGTCGTTCCACCAATGCCACCACTGGCAGGGGGGCCTGGGCAGCCCACTGACACTGCTTTGGCCAGGGCTGGCCAGACCCCATGCAAACACACAAGTGCACACACGGACAGTGGTACATAGGTCCCCCAGAGCCCCAGGGCCCTCGCGTGGAGGGACACAGTGAAGTGGAAAAGGGGGTGAGGACAGGCTGGAGTCAGCTAGGACTGGGGAAGAAGGTGGAGGGTGGGGATGGGGCTAGAGCTGAGGATGCAGTGATGGAGGGGGAGGAGCCTGAGATCAAGGGTAAGTGGTGAGAACAGAAGAGCAGCAAAGTGGCGGGGGGAGGGGGCGGTGAAGGAGGCTGGGCCAGCAGGAGCTGAGGCTAGGGAAGAGCTGAAGTTGGAGGCTGGGGAGCTGGAGAGCGGATGGGCAGAGCATCTGATGACAGGACCGGGCAGCAGAAGGGCGGGAAAACAAGCTGAGGTCTGAAGTCTGGGGGACAGAAATGACACCATCCATGAAGGAGGCAGATGGGACTGAAGTGATGTATGAGGCTGGGTGAGAATCCAGAGATGGGGTGAGATGATGGGTCTGGAACCAAGCCTGGGGCCAGGATGAGGCCAGGCTGGCCTGGAAAAGAAAACAGGTTACGGGGGGGGCGGAAAGGTCAAGGCCGGGTGCACTCACGTCAATGGAGCAGCCCAGGAGGGACCCCCGTTCCAGGGCCTTGAGGATGATTTGGTAGAGGTCGCTGGGTGGCTTGCGCAGCTCATACCACTCGGTGACCCCGCCTGTGAAATCCTCGAAGCCCTCTGAAGTGCTGCCCCCAGAGAGGGCCTCGTAGCTGCCATTCACCCTGCAGGCAGCCCCAGGTCAGCACTCTGGCAGCAAGCCAAGACCCCAGGCCCCAGGGTCGCCTGCAGTGGCCCGTGGCCCTGACTCACTTGGCATAGGCCTTCTCGAGCAGGGCACTCCAGAACTCATTGCCTTGGGCAGAGTGCACAAACACCAGCTTTCCGTCCTTCATGGGCAGCAGGTCATCCACAACCACGTCCACCCATTCCCCAAACTGCCAGAGCTGGAGGGGACGAGAGCACAGTGAGCACCTGCTGTGGGATCTGCCCGGCAGCCTCCCCGGCCATTTGCTAGATGCCTGATCACGGACCTCTAGATCTAGGAGCCTGAGCGAGGTCTCCTCTCGGAGCCTCAGTTTCCCTAGCCATAAAAGGGAACAGCAGGACCTTCCTCAAGGGAAAACTAACCATGATCACAAAGATAAAGCTTTTAGGACAGCATTATTGGTATTTCTAGAACAGACCAAGGTGCTTCCTCAAGTAGGCTGAGGTTGGAAAGCCCTGGGGGCTTGGCTCTCGTGGAACCAGACCCCTACCCCCCCTCCGCATTCTAGTTCATTCTAGGTCGGGATGTGTGTCTTGAGGGGGGATGTGGGGGGATACATTTGTAAATAAAGTCTGGATCCAAAATGTGGCATCTAGACCACAAGATGGGTGTGGTTCTCACATGCATGGGTTTGCTTCACAGATGGCGAGAGAAACAGGTTTCCTAGGGCCAGAAGCGTCAGGGGCCTGGGCCAGAAGTGATCAAGTGCAATCGAGGTGGGAAGGAGTGCAGAACATCGGGGCAAGGGGAGGAGGTGGGCCCAAGTAGTGAGGGGGGAGGGGGACATGTGGAATGGGCCAATCAAGAGGCCAGGGAGGAGCGGATTAGAGGAGTAAGGGAAGGGGGCAGGGGAAGGGGCAGCAAGGCCACGCCCCTGCAAGCCGGTGCGGACAGGTGCGCACTTGGCACGGCCGGTCCGCTCGGCCCCGCCCACCGGCCCAGGGCAGGATGGAATGGGGAAAGGGACTCCCTGAGCAGGCGGCAGGAGAGAGCACCCAGGAGTCCCCGGGGCAGGGCTGGGGCCACTAGGGCCAGAGGGTCTCACCCAGGGTTGCTGGGGGTGTGTCTCTCCCAACATCAGCTCACTGAGAATTCCTTAGTGTGACTTGAGAAATGGGCCCTTGCGTGCAAAAAGGGAATAGCAGGTTTAAAAAGTTTTAATCCTTTCTTTTCTGCAGGTCGCCAAAGTGCTAGAGGAGCTGGGCGTGCGTGGGTGGGGAGACTTGCGCCACGGGTGGGGATGGCCACGGGTGCTGCTCTGTTTTCCCCAGTGGAACACTATTTATTTTTCAGACGGGAAACTGAGACCCCGTGGAGGAAAAGGACTTGTCCCACAGGAAATAATAGAGATCTTTCTATTCCTCCAAGCACTTTTTCCCTGATCTGCACAACCACACAGGAAGACTGCCAGCCAGAATACCTGCCTGCCCAGCCGTTTCACACATGACAGATCTGAGATGCATCAAGAGGTCAAATTCTTTCTAGAGGAAGGACTGATCCCTGCAGGGTGTGGACTTAAGCCACCCTAACTTCAGACTGCTGTAGGTCACTGGTCCTCACCTCTTCCAGTGCCTGCTACCCCTCTTTTCCCCCATGCCCTGGTCCTAGGTGGATTCGGGGCTCCTCACCTGGAAATGGAAGATGCCGGCATAGCCATTCTGGAAGCTTTGGCCGTGTGGAACCACTCGATGCAGAAGCGTGTCATTGAGGGTGAGGGAGGCAATTGCGGCCAGGAGCCAACAGTCCCCTGGGATGGGAGGGACCCACATCAGGACTGCTCTGCAAAAATGCTCCCAGGGATGCGCAAGTGCCTATGCCGGGGAGAACCTGGGATTCCCTGGGCACCATGTCCCTCAGCTTAGAGAAAAGACCTAGGAATCTAGGCAAACCAGCCCAGCACTGATAGCTAGAGCCTGCCTGAGCTTGCAGGAGGGAGGGAGGGGTTAGGGCAGAGCGGGAAAGAACAGGCCTGGGGAACTACTCTGGAAAAAACACACAGAACCCCCCCCCCACCACCACCACCACAAGGGCCTACCCAGTGCTCCCTGGCAGATGTCTGTACGGGTAGCTCCATCCACAATGAACTGGGGGTTTGAGAGCAGCTCCTGCAAGAGACCCGGAGTCCTGTCTCTGGGCCAGCCCTCCGAGAAACTGGAAGCCAGCCACCCCAGACCCCAGTCCCCGCCAGCGACCTCGAGTCCTCTTCCCACTCCTCACCCAGGATAGGGGTAAACGGACTCCCACCCCTGGGGAGAGGGGTCCCTCTCACCGTGGGACGCTTCCACTTGATGCCATAGGTTTTGGAGGAGTTGGGGCCCAGGTCCTTGTAGCCTAGGCTCTGGGGCACCGGGGGGAAAGCCTCATCACGGAAGAGGGCCCCACTCTGCAGGCAATGAGCCCGCAGCTGCTCATAGTCCTGGCCCATGTACTTGATGGCGTTTTCATGGCGGCCAAGGCCCAGCTCCTTGGCCCGCTGCTTCTGCACCTGAGCAGACACTCCCGTGCAGTACACTGGGATGATGATCTCCTCAGCCATCCTGCAGGACAGACCAGCCGCTCAGAACCCAGGCCTTCCCAGGGCTGGAACTGGGGCTCCTGCCTGCCGCTCAGCACCCTTCCTTTCCAAACCTGGGGTTTCCCCACCTCACTGCTCCCCTCACAGAACTCGAGACTCTCCGCCACCTCCCTATACCCCCAGAAACCAGGAGGGGGGCTGCTCTGCCCCTAGGTGTGCGGCCACCACCTCCCCACCCCTACACAATGCTCTCCCTTCCCACACTCCCATTGTCCTGGGCCTGCAGTCCTGTGCTTAGCCGACCAGGCAGGTGGGGCAGGGCAGAGCCTAGAGACGACACAGTAACCCCGTCCCCAAACAGCCGAGCTCCTAGGCACCGGCCCCCCCTTCCCCGGCTTGGAGGCCGAGACCTCCAGGCAGCCAGGGTCCCCCTCCCCAGACCCGTGACACGGGCTGAGTGATCCAGGGCTGCCGGGCCTCAGTCCCTTCCCCTCCGGCCTTCCCCCAGCCCCGCCCCAGGAGACTGGTGAGCGCAGGCTGGGCCGGCTGCCTGGGCTGCGCGGCTTGCCGAGCCCCCGCCCCTGTCCGGGCTCTCAGAAGGCTCGGGGCAGGGGCAGCCCCTCAGCCCGAGAGCAGTGGCCAGGGCTCGGCGAATCCTGGCCGGGCCACCCAGCTCCTTACCTGGGGGGAGCAGTGGTCGGGGGATCGCTGCAGTCCAGGCGGCTGCCTTCCCGGGTGGCGGCTCAGGGCAGGGCCCAACCAGGAAGAGCGCTCCTCCCCGCCCTCCTCCCGCGGCCCCTCCGCCCTCCTCTCCTCCTCCCTCCTCCTCCTGCCCCGGCTCCTACCCCGCTTCCTCTGCGCGCTCCCTTATCTCGGCGGCACCTTCTCCCACTATCTCTCTGACGGCGTCTCCCCGCCCCTCCCTCCGGGGCCAACTCAGCGAGAGGACAAATTGGTGAAAGGCGGAGTGGTGGCCCGGGAGGGGCCGCTGCGGCCCAGACGGAAGGGCACGGCGGGCGCGGGGGCGGGGAGCGCGGGGGAGGGCCGGGCCGGGGGTATTTTTAACCCGGGACAGCTGCTCCCCGCGCCGGGCCCGGCGGCCCCACCCCACGCGGTGCCCCCGGAGGGCATGCCCGGCCGCTCGGCCCGCCTCGCCTCCCGCCGCCCCCCCCCGCCCCGCCCCTGCGCGTCCCCCAGCGCGGGGCCGAGATTACCTCAGGCTGCGGCAGCCGCTCGGAGGAGGGGCCGGGCTGGCGGCGGGCGCACCCCTGTCGGACACCCGGGCACACAGCAGCCGGGGCCCCGCCGCAGCCCCGCTCCGCTCCGCCGCCCGCCCGCCCCCGCCCCCGCCCCGCGGCTCGGGGCGCCCCCTCCCCGCCTTAGCGGCTCCGCGCGCCCCCCCCCCCCCGCCCGAGGCCCCGGCTCGCTGCGTGACCTTGGGCGAGTCCCTGCCCCTCCCGGCCTCGGTTTCCCGGGTGTGTGCGCCGAGAATGGGACGGAGACGAGCGACGGCGGGAACCCATCTTTCTCTTGCGCTCTGGGGTTTCTTGAACCCGGAACCTGCGAGAGGTGGGCCTCCCTGCCCGCGCCCCCAAACCCTGGGCCCACCCACCTGGGAGCGCCCTTGTGCCGCCTGACCCAGGAGGGGGCGGCAGAGGCTGCAGGACCGACGGATCCTGCCTCCAGCCTCCCGAGCTGCGCTGGGAGAAGTCGGAGCGCCCAGAAGCCCAAGGGTGGAGGACTGCGGCGTTCCCCCAGCTCGGGGCTTTTCACTGACCCCGGGGGCCCGGGCCCAGCAGCTGCTGCAGGTCGCCTAGGATGTACACACGAGCATTTTGTTGGGGAAACAGTGCATAGCTTTCCTAGGATTTTAGGAGCCACTACCCCAAGAAGGGTGGGAGCCCCTGATTTAACCGGACCTCATTCACAGTCTCACTTTACAGATGAGGAAAACTGAGGCTGAAGGATGTGACTTGCCGAGCCCCCTCACCAGGGGCTGGAACCGAAGCCTGGGCTCTTTGCTCTTCACCATTCAGCATTTATGTGTCGAATCTTGACTAAACCCTTCTGCCAAAGCCTCTGCACAGCAGAGACCCATGACTAAGACACAGCAGCCCCTGCTGGGGAAGCAGGCTCTCCTGGTCCCTTGTTTTCGGTGATTAGGAAGTTGAGTCCTGATGGACAAGTAGAAGTTAACTAGGCAATGAATCGCTGGAGAGGGTGTCTCGACAGAAAACAACCAGCTTGTGCAAAGGTCCAGAGGCTGGGAGAACATGTTCCGTGTACCTAGATCACCAGGAATAAGGGCCTGGAAGAAGAAAGAGGCTCCGGAAAGGTATGTGGCTCAACCTACGGGTCCCACGGTTCCCAGAATCATCTTCACAAACCTATCACTCCTACCCAGTGCTTTTGATTGTTCACCAAATGTGCACTGACCACCTGTATGTGCAGAGCACTGTGCTCGCCTGAGCATAAGATGGTGAAGACCCATGGCCTCACCCCCTCTGAAGGAGGTGTGCATCGCTTTAATTATGACACCCATAATTAATTGGGAAGAATTGGTGCTAAGCCCTATCTAGTCCAGGGGTTAGAATAGGCATAAATCAGACACAGGGTTGTATGAGGGGGTATGGGAGATGCCAGGTCGGGGAACTGGCACAGTGGAGGAACTGAAATATGCATAGTGTTACTTGAGCAGAGAGAGAGAGTTATGGCAGGACTAGGTGACCCATGGGAGTTTCCATTTTATTCTACTTGGGGTACAAGGCTGCTCAGATTTGTACAAATGAAGGAGGCTGCAAGGGAGTGGGCTGGAGGGGCAAGAGAGAAAGCAGGGGATCCAGATAAAAGACCAGGGAGAGTGGTGGCTCAAACAAGGGAAGTGGTAGGTGGGAGAGAGAAGTAGATTAATCTGATAACTATCTAGGATACATCATATCAACATCTGAGACTGGGTTAGACACCTAAATATAAACCTTAAAACTACAAAACTTCCAGAAGAAAGCACAGGACAGATCTTAATGATCTTGGGTTTGGCAAAGACTTCTTAAACATGACACACACACAAAAACACAAGCAATAAAAGAAAAAATTAAATTGAACTTCATCAAAATAAAACACTTTTGTTCTTTGAAAGGCATGGAAATGAAAAGACAAGCCACAGACTAGGAGGAAATTAGCAAAAATTATATCTGACGAGGGATGTGTATTTAGAATATATGAAGAATTTTAACAACTTAAATAATCCAGTAAAAATGGGTGAAAGATTTGAATGGACACCTCACCCAAGAAGATATATAAATGGCAAATAAGACATGAAAAAATGCTCAACACATTCATCATCCACTGGGAAAACACAAATTAAAACAACCTAAAGGACCATCACTAC
Source organism: Mirounga leonina (assembly GCF_011800145.1). Classification (NCBI taxonomy): domain Eukaryota; kingdom Metazoa; phylum Chordata; class Mammalia; order Carnivora; family Phocidae; genus Mirounga; species Mirounga leonina. Next base: position 31,074,873 of record NW_023270418.1, on the reverse strand, counting down.
ACATTTACTAAAATAGCTAAAATGAAAAAGACTGTCCCTGTTGGCAAGGATGCGGAGGGCTGAAACTCTCAAATGCTGCTGGTGGGAATTCAGAATGCCATCACTACTTTGGAAAACAGTTTGACAGTTTTTTAAAAATATGTTTTTTAAACATATTTAGCAATAAATAAAAGTGACCTATCAAGCTACAGAAAGGTGGTGGAATCCCAAATACCTATTGCTCAGTAGAATATGCCAGAAAAAAAGCTATATAGTTATGATTCCAACTATATAACATTCTGTAAGAGGCAAAACTAGAGATAGTAAAAAAAAGATCAGTGGTTGCCAGGGGTTTGCAGGAGGAGGGGAGGGATGAATAGATGTAACACAAGGACATTTCTAGGGCAGTGAAATTTGTGTATGATATTATAATGGTAGATACATGACATTATACATTTGTCAAACCCATAGAATATACAACATTAAGAATAAATCCTAATGTAAACTATGGACTCTAGTTAATAATACTAATGTATCCATATTGGCTCATCAACTGCAACAAATATACCACACTCTTGCAAGATACTAATACTAGGAGAAACAATGTGACAAAGAGGGGGTATATGCGAATTTTCTGTATTTTCTCAGTCATTTTTCTGTAAACCTAAAGCTGCTCTAAAAAAAATAGTCTATCTTGGGTTGCCTGGGTGGCTCAGTCGGTTAAGTGACTACCTCTGGCTTGGTCCATGATCCCAGGGACCTGGGATCGAGCCCCATGTAGGACTCCCTGCTCAGTGGGGAAGTCTGCTTCTCCCCCTCCCCCTGCTCATGCTCTCTCTCTTGCTCACTGTCTCTGTTTCAAATGAATAAATAAAATCTTAAAAAAAAAAAATAGTCTATCTTAAAAAAAGAAAAAAAACACATACCTACCATATTAAACATAAACCTATCATATAGTCATATAGGACCCATTATTCCACTCCTAAGCATTTACCCAAGAGAAATAAAAGTATATATCCACACAAAGACTTGTGTTCATAGCTTTTTTTTTTTTTTTTTGGTCGTCAAATGATCCTTTCTTGAAATCTCCTTTGTAGCTGGGTATTCCACTGCACCACTGCCGATGTCTTTTATGGTGCCATGAGGAAGGCGGCCGTCAACCCCGCAGCCCACAGACTGGCAATCCCCATGATCTCTTTAATGGTTCCCAAGCACTCTAGTTAAAGATCGGTGGGGTATCTGTCTGGCAGTGTTGACAATCTTACCAAAAGTGATGTTTCCACTGTGCTTAATGTTTTTCTGCTGTCTCTTAGTGGTTCCTTGAGGGTTTTGATGATCAGGGCAGTGGCAGAAGGTACCACCCCAACCAATGAACAAAGGACTATCATAGCCTGATGAGTTATATGTATCTCCCTAAATTAAATAAAATTTTATGCCCCCCCCAAAAGAAGGTACCACCCCGATCTGGTTCTGTCTGTTCACTGTCATCCTCAGTCCCTTGTAATCACCAGTTGCTTTTGGCAATGTCATCTCCAATCTTCTGGGGAGACAGACCCCAGGGGCCAATTATGGGGGCCAGGGCCGATGTGGCACTGACCTCCCTGCCCCTGCATCTCAGGTATATGATTTTGATATCCTTGGGGTCAAACTTAGGCAGCAGGGTGGAGATGGCTAGTGCCGGGTGAAGCCAGATTCAGGACTAGCAAAGAAGTTGCACCAGGGCCTCCTCAGAGCAGAGAGCTGAAAGCTATTCATAGCAATTTTAGTCATAGCAGCCTAAACTAGAACCAATCAAATCTTCATCCGTGCATTGTGGATGGATAAACAAACAGTGGTATACATATACAATAGAATCCTACCCAGCAATAAAAAGGAACAATAGATGAATCTCAGAATTATAACAAATGTAAGAAGCCAGACAAGAATACATATTATATAATTCCACTTATATGAAAAGTCTAGAAAAAGGATGCCAATTTAGTGATAGAAAGCAGATCAGTGGTTACAAAGGGGTGAGGGTGGGGGGGCTGGCAGGTGGGAAAGGGTGGGAGGGAAGGATTACCAAGGGGCTTGAAGAAACTTTTGGGGGATGGACATGTTCATTCTCTTGATTATGGTAATGGTTTCATGGGTGTATACATGTCAAAACAAAATGTATATTTTAAATGTGTGTGGTTTATTGTATGTCAACTAGACCTCAATAAACCTGTTAAAAACCTGGAGCGCCTGGCTGGCTCAGTCAGTAGAGCATGTGACTCTTGATCTTGGGGTTGTAAGTTCAAGCCCTGTGTGGGGTATAGAGATTACTTAAAAAATCAGTCTTTAAAAAAGCCCAACAACACGAACAGGGCTTAGTTAGAGTTAGAGATGGCTCTTGGAACACAGTAGGGGATCAAAGGCAACTCTAAACCCTTGATCTGGCTTGACCACCTGAGTGGATTAAGGAGGCAGAGGGGACTCACCAAGCCAGGGGGACAGTGCAAGACCTTTGGGAACACTTCCTCCAAGCAGAGGGGCCCAAGGAGGGAACATAGAGGTACAAATTTGGGAGTCACTGGCCATTGGTGCCACGTGAAAGATGCAGAGATCAGGGGACAGGCACTTTACTCTGGATACAAAGATACTTTATAAAGATGTCAGTTCAACTTAAAGCAATCTATAGATGTATCAGAGTTAATATTCTAACTGATCAGGGGAGGCTAGAAAAGCTGATTTAAGGTCCATATGGAAAGTTAAACAAGCAAGAGTAGCCAGGAAACTTCTGAAAACAAAGGGAAATCAGTGGAGACTAACTCTACCAGATATTAAAACATAATAAATCCATAATTAGATGTAATAATTAAAGAGGGGTACTGACATATAGATCATTGGAAGTTAGAAAAATCTAGAAGTGGGGGCACCTAGGTGGCTCAGTCAGTTAAGCATCCATCTTTTGATCTCAACTCAGGTCTTGATCTTAGAGTCATGAGTTCAAGCCCCACATTGGGCCCCATGCTGGGAGCGGAGCCTATGTAAGAAAAAAAAAAAAAGAAAAAGGAAAAAGAAAAATCTAGAAGTAGATCCAAATGCACATAGGAATTTAGTATTTAATATAGCATTTCAAATCTGTTGAGAAAAGATGAGTTTTTAAATAAAAGGCATTAGGAAAATAGGAAGGAATTTTGCATATGATAAATTCCAGATGAACTCAAGATTTGAATGTAAAAAAATGAAAATAAGAATGTAGCCAAGAGCTAAGGGAGAAGATTCTTTAGTCATCTCAGTGTGGAAAAGGTCTTTTTAACTATGACACAAAACCCAGAAGCCACAAAAAAAAGCTTATTTTCCTACATTAAAAAATCTGCCCAGCAAAGTCAGCAAGAAACTGAAGAAAATACAATCGACATCTTGAAGGGCTATTTTTCTCGCAAACCCTTATATGTCAATCAGAAACCAAAATGGGAGAAACAGGCAAATAGGGTTGTTCACAGAAAAGAAGACAAACGACTCTTAATTGTATGAACTTGAACTCACTCAAAAGAAGAAAACATGCAAATTAGAACTTCACCAAGGGACCATTTTCCACTGAGCAGTTTGGCAAAGATAAAAAATCTGGTATGTCACTGATAGATGATTGTTCTGGAAAACAGCCTTCATACATACTGCTGGAGGTGGGGCTCAGTATGGGCATGGCCTCTAGAGAGGGACATTTGGCAAAAATTGTAAAAATGACTATTCGGACGTGGCCCTGGGGCAATTCTTTAGGAATTCCTACTACAGGTATCTTTTCACATTTGAATAATGATGTCCTTACAAAGTCTTGGTGACTCTCTGTAGGACTGTTTGGAATAGAAGAACTCTGGAAGCAACTTAGATGTCAATGGATGAGGAACAAGCTACATTTTGGTACATCCGCGAAGAGGAATACTATACAGCTGTCAAAACGAATATATGGATAAGGAACCATCTTCAAACCTGGGGTGCCCACAACCCCTTCCTCAGGTTTGATCATTTAGTAGAAGACACAGAACTTGGGGAAGTGCTTTACTTATGAGTTTTATTTTAAAAGATACAACACTGAAGCAGCCAAATAAAAGCTGTGCCTAGGGGCAAGGGAGGGTGGGGAGGGATGCAGAGCTTCTGTGCCTTCTCTAGGTAGCCCACCCTCCCAGCACCTGTGTCCCCCAATCCAGAACTGCTCCAATTTCCAGACCCGCTCTCCTCCTTGGAGGAGGTGGGGAAGCTGAAAGTTCCCACTCTTGATTGGTCTTCCTGGGGTAAGTAGGGGCTCCACCCTGAGTCACTTCATTAGCATGGTGTGGCTCAAAGGGGCTCATTGCGAATAACAAAATTCACTCCTGTGACGCAGAACATTGTAAGGGTTTTAGTAACTCTGTGCAGGGAACGGGGACAAAGACCAAATCCATACTTTTTTTTTTTTTTTAATCACACCACATTTGGCTGTGTATGCTTATATTCTTTCTCTGGAAGGACATAAGCTATTAGTTTTATTGCTTCCAGGGAAGGGAACTGGGGGTAGGAGGTGACCCTTGGTTCAAAATTTAAAACATACATGTGAATATATTATCTCTTTGAAAAACAAATGAAAAGTACTTTGTAGCCCTTGTCTTGGCTTCTAATGCCCGCAATCTCCCGGCTTTCTCACTTCCATGCTTCCTGGGAGCCACTCAGAGAGTATGCAGGGGAATGGTGTGCAGATCCGCTTGTCGGACACCCCGCCCCCCCACCGTGGACTTCACCAGCTTCAGTTCCAGCCACTTCCCAAACACACCCTCCCCTCCAGACTTTCCCCAGCCAGCCATTCCCTCTACTGGTAACACCCAGGGCTCGCATCTGAGCTCCGTTCTTAAAAAAGTTCTAAACACATCTAGGATTAATGCACTCAAACCTCACAACAGGGGCGCCTGAGTGGCTCAGTTGGTTAAGCATCTGCCTTCAGCTGAGGTCATGATCCCAGGGTCCTGGGATTGAGTTCCATTTCGGGCTCCTTGCTCTACGGGGAATCTGGTTCTCCCTCTCCCTCTGCTGCTCCCCCTGCTCGTACTCTCTTTGAATAAAATCTTTAAAAAAAAAAAAATACCTCTTCTCATTCAACCTCATCGACACTGTGTAGATTTCGTCATTCATAGGTGAAGTCATAGAGGGGAAACTGAGTCGGGATGACTGGTCATCATTGGAAAGGGGAATTGTTATTACAGAGCCTGTGCTCATGAGTCTCCATCACTGGTACCTAACTTGGCAGACCCCCCTCTCCTGGCATTCCCTCCCTAACCCTACCCTGGGTCAAGGAGCCAGGCCAGGGCCTAAGCACAGTCAGAGTCCTATAGACCCGAGTTTATTAGAGGGGCCAGGGTCAGAGTGGGTACATTTGGGAGGAGGTGACGGGGCCTGGGCAGCTCTGCCAGCCTGATGGCAATAAGACAGAAGGCCAGGGGGGGAGGGGGGGCGGCACGCAGCCAGTGGGGCTTGGGTCAGCAGGCAAGCAGGTGGGCTACTCTTCACCCTGCAAGTGTCAGTGCCCAGGGCATGGTGGAGGCTTCGGGAGGACTGGGGAGAAAGGACAAAGAGAGGCTCAGAGAGGAAACTTACCAAGTGCACACAGCTAGGAGGTGGCAGAGCTGGGACAGGTGCCCAGGCCTGCTGGACCCCAGGTCCTGTGCCCCTCCTTCTCGTTCTGTCAGGCCCCACACCTGCCTCCTAGCCTCCCAAGCCCAGCCCCAGCTGCTGCCTTCAACTCACTGTGGAGACTGTAGGTGCCTGGCTCCACTTGCAGTTGGGGGGGCGGAATGATAAGGAAGCCCCCCACCAAGGGGTCTTCAGCCACTGAGAGACAAGCTTGGAGGGGAGGGCAATGCCACTCAGGGGCTGGGGAAGGGCACTTGGTTAAGACAGGCAAGGAGCGGGGCTGGTGGTGGCAGTGGCTGTGGGAAGGGGGCCAGCCACAGAGGGAACAGTGAGGTGGCGAGAGGCTGGGGGGCCCGGGGAGGGGGACCTGGGCCTTTGGACCCCTCTGAGCGCCACCATGCTGGGGGCGCCGCTCTCGAGTCCAGGCCCAGTGAGACCGCTCCTTGGCCATGACCTGGCGTGAGTAGAGTGCATAGTAAATGGGGGCGGGAGGTCCAGCCTTGTGCCCCCCACCCCAGGATGATGGTGGGGCCTCACCTCCTCACAGCACTCACGGCTCACCATGGCCCGGAAGCCCATCCGGGCCCACAGATTATCCCTTTGATGCAGGAAGTCTGACACCCGGAGATGCCAATCTTTTCCCAGGGCCCACAGAAAAATCACACATTTGGGGTCCTCTACATCCTCCTCCATGTCATTGGCGAGAAACCTGGCCATGGAGGGGGGGCAGAGAGCAGAGGCCCTAAGCATCTGGCCTGCCCCACTCCACAACTCCCAGCTAGCGTCTCTACCACCTGCCCTGGCCACTCACAGAGCCAGAAACAAGTTGCTGTGGTTGTACTCGCTGAGCTTCAGGTTGGCACGCCGGAAGTAGACCAGCACCATGGCCAGAAGATACTGCAGACACAGAAAAGGGGAGAGTTACAGGGAGGCACGGGGGAGAGGCAATTGCACCAGGCCCACCCGCTCCCAAGGAAGCAGGGGTGTGAGTCAGAAAACCCCGAGGAATTGGCTGGGGTGGGGCGGGGGGTGGGGGTGCAAAGATTTAAAAGGGAGGTGCTCCCTCCACCAGACCGGGAGGCCCGCTGAAATAGCCTTCAAGCTCCGCGAATTCAAACTGCCCCAAGTGACCCCCGGCCTCTACTCCCCGTGTCACCTCACCTTATCCGAAATCTGGAAACAGGGATCTTTGGAAAGGAATTCCTGGAGGAAACTGTGCTCTGCGGTATAGAGAAGAGAGATGGTGGACTGGGGTTACCACCAGCCCCCACAAGACAAGAGTGGCATCAGAGTTCCAAAGCCCAAGCCTCCGCTGATCCCACATTCTGCCAAGACCCCTCCCTTCCCTTTGCCAAACTGGGGTCACCTGAGAAGGGACAGGACAGAGATTTCAGAGGCGTGCATGGATGGGCAGGTGAGATCCCACCTCTCCCATCGATTTCACGCAGGGGCCCCACACCCGCTTCCATGCCAGCCCCCAAGTGAACTCACCCAGCAGGTTGAGAAAGGCCTGGAGCTCCTGGTGCCGGCGCTGATGGACAGACCCACTCCCCCCACCTTGACGGCTCCAGCCCCCCAGCTTCACCTGGGTGGCAACCACGGGGACAGTGGCCAAGTCTTGAGTGTCACTCATCTCACAGGGGGTGGGGGCAGGACAGCCTGTAGAGAAAGCAGCCTCAGGATTTAGCACCTACCCCCTTGCCCCCCACCCCCCAAATCGAGAGGGTTGATGAGGCTGGCCTGACAGAGGACCTCCAGAAGGTAGAGACTTGGGGTGGGGGGCAGGGCAGTGCTGGGAGCAGACAGAAACTGGCATATGTGTGGGGTGAGGAGGCCAGAAAAGCAGCAGAGTTCCTGAAGGATGCCGCCCCCCCCCCACCCCCACCGCATCCTGGCACCCCAGGCCAGGCCAGGGAGGAAGCAGAGCATCAACAGGCCCACGAGGGCCTCCTAAGTGCCTGGGGCTGTGCTAAATTCTTTAAGGGCATTATTTCACTTCATCCCGGAGCGGGTCTAGGCCAATACCCATTTTGCAAACACGGAAGCTGAAGCGTGGAAGTCTCGTCACAGCTACTTAAAAGGTGGGGACGGCCTGACCCCCAAAGCCAAAGAGTTTAATTGCTCCTCTGCCCCCCCCCCCAACTCCCAAATACCCCTTCACTCCACACCAAATTGGCATATTTGGAAGGACCACCAACCCCTTTCTTCACGGAGAGGAAACTGAGGCCCAGAGGGGGGATGTAACTAGACAAGTACCTGAGGTGGGGCGACCTCAAAATTTTCAAGCTACGGGGAGAGACGCCACCTACGGGGCTCAGAAATTGCAGCCCACCACCCTATAGTCAACCTGAGGTCCTCCACCTAGGCTCCCACAAGCAGCCCACCCTCCTCTTCCTCCTCCTCCAAAAAGCCTTACCTGAGCTAGGGGATTACCTACAGCATGACTCTTTGCGCTCGGGACTGCATTTATATAGCCCTAGCGCTGCTCCGCCCCCGCAGCCCTCCACCAATCAGGCCCCTTCCTGGGAGGGGGTGGGGCTTTCGGCCATCACCGCCCACCTCTACCTGGAGTGAACTCGGTCTCCACATTCGCCTCCCAGCTGCGGCCCCCCAAAGTAAGAGCTTCTCCAACACTCCGTCACCTGCAAGAGGGGTAAAGGCAGGCCGGCGGGACCCCAGGGCCGGAATGGCAACACGGTCCCCTCCCCACCTGTTTCTTAAAGGTGAAGCCAAGGTGCAGGCCGGAAACGAGGCCTGGGCACGATTCACTGATTGTGTCTTGGTGGGACAGAGTTGCTGGTTGGGTCTCTGTTTGTTTCAGATCCAGGAACCTCAAAACCTGAGAGCCAGAGAGGAGAGTGTCTTGGCATGAGAGTTCCCAGAGTCCACATCCCCCTCCCAAGATCCTTTAGTGGCAGGGGGAGCTTAGCCAGTGGCTCTAAGGTGGGAGAGGAGGCCTTTGCCAAAGACCAGCAAGCCCCGCCCACCCCACCACCCCCCACCCCACCCCCAACCCCCACCCCCACCCCCAGCCTGGTGCAGACCTTAAGCCTTGCCGTGCTCACTGGTTCATTTACTCTCTCTATAATCCTATGGGACAGTCACCATCTGCATTACCTTCTACTTTTAACAGGTGACACTTGGGTTTCCCCCCATTTTTTTTTTTTTATCGTGGTAAAATACACATACCGAACAATTTACTACCTGAGCCATTTTTACGTTGAGTAGATTTAAGTACGTTCATATCGTTGTGCAGCCACCACCACCAGCCATCTCCAAAACTCTTCATCTTGCAAAACTGGGTGTCTATACCTATGAAACAATCACCCCCCATTTCCCCTCCCCCAGTCCAGGGCAACCACCATGCTGCTTTCTGTGTCTGTGAATTCACCTCCTACAAGTGGAATCACACAGGAGTTGTCTTTTTGTGACGGGCTTATTTCGCTTAGCGTGTCCTCAGGGTTCATCCATGCCCTGGTATATGTCAGGATTCCCTTCCTTTTTAAGGCTGAATAATATTCCATTCCACGTATAGACCACAGTTTGCTTATCCATTCATACATCCTTGGACACTTAGGCTATTTCCCTATCCTGGCTATGGTGAATACGTCAGCCATGAGCATAGTGTACAAATATCTCGAGCCCTTGCTTTGAGGTATACACCGAGAAGTGGAATTGCTGGGTCAGGAGATAATTCTATGTTTAATATTTTGAGGAAGCATCAAATTGTTTCCCACAGCAACGGCACCATTTTGCAGTCCCGCAAACGGCCAACAAGGGTTCTAACGTCTCCACATTGTTGCCAACACTTGTTATTTTCTGTTTTGTTGATAGTAGCCATCCTAATGAGTGTGAGGTGGTGACAGGTGACTTTTAAAATACGTATTTAGGGGCTCCTGGGTGGCTCAGTTGGTTGAGTGTCTGCCTTTGGCTCAGGTCATGATCCCAGGGTCCTGGGATCGAGCCCCGCATTGGGCTCCCTGCTCAGCGGGAAGCCTGCTTCTCCCTCTCCCACTCCCCCTGCTTGTGTCCCCTCTCTCTCTGTCAAATAAATAAATAAAATCTTTTAAAAAATCAAATAAAAAATGAGAAAAAGATCTGAACAGAAAATTCACCGAATAAAAGACATGAAAATCTTTTCCAAACATATGAAAAAATGTTCAAACTCACTTAAATAAATCAAATCAACACCGAAACACCTATCAGATTGAGAGGGGAGTCTGCTTCTCCCTCTCCCTCTGTGATCTCTCTTGCTCTCACTCTCCCTCAAATAAATAGATAAAATCTTTTTTAAAAATAAAATACCGGGGCGCCTGGGTGGCTCAGTCGTTAAGCGTCTGCCTTCGGCTCAGGTCATGATCCCAGGGTCCTGGGATCGAGCCCCGCATCGGGCTCCCTGCTCCGCAGGAAGCCTGCTTCTCCCTCTCCCACTCCCCCTGCTTGTGCTCCCTCTCTTGCTGTGTCTCTCTCTGTCAAATAAGTAAATAAAATGTTAAAAAAAATAAAATAAAATACATATTTAATAGAAATGGAGGCCAGAAAGAAGTTGAATCATTTATGCTCAAAGTAACCACATAAGGGGGCTCAAGTCACGTGACCAACACATCTGCCCCTGGGAGGTCAGTTTTGTGGTTCTCATTGACATTTTTCATATGGGAAACTGAGGCTCGGGGCCTCAACCTGCTGACATTTGAATGTGGCTGGGCCAGGTGGTCGGTGAGCACAGGGCCAGCTTTGGAGCCCGGGTCCACGGACCTCAGATGCAGTCTCCTTCCTCTGACCTGGCTGCTCTTCACTGGTTGGACACGCAGCAGCCGTCTCTGCTTTGCTCCCAGTCTCAGGCTTTGACCCCGGCTGCCAGTGTGAATTTTCATTCCTGGGGACTGCCGCCCCTCCTGTTCTGTGTCCCTCCATCTCTGTTGGTTTCTGAGTCCCTTAATCTCTTGATCTCTCTGTGTCTCTCAGTCTCTCTGCATTTCTGGGTATCTCGATGTTTTGGGGTCTCTTGGTGTCTCCGTGTCTCAGAGTTTTTTGGTGTCTCTGGATCTCTCCAGGTCTCTCTGGATCTCTCTGGGTCTCTGATATCTCTGAGTCTTTTGGCCTCTCTGGGTCTGTGGGTCTCTTGGGTGTTCTAGGTCTTTTTGTCTCTCTCTGTCTGTCTTTGTCTCTCTGGATCTCTGGATCTCTCAGTCTCTGGGTCTCTATGCATCTCTGGATCTCTTGGTCACTCTGGGTCTCTGGACATCTCTCGGTCTCTGGGTGCCTTAAAATCTCTGGGTCTCTGAGTCTCTATGAGTGTCTCTGAATCTCTTAGTTTCTTAGTCTCTCTGGTCTGAGTCCTCTCCGTGGGGCCACGTCCCATGCTCCCTGAGGCTGCTGAGCCTCTCCCTGACTACCCGGTCTCATCAGGCCACCCTCCTTGTGTGTGTGTGTGTGTGCGTGTGGAGGTGGGGGAGATCTGTGTTTCCCCTTGTGTATTTGTTGTCGACCTCCCCCAGAAAGGAAGCTGTGACCCCCACGGTCTCAATAGCAAGCCCCCCAAACATGTCACTAAAGAGCCTGTAATTGAATCAGCTCACATGTTCCTCACGACCACCCCACGAAGTGGATATTATTAGTAGCCTCGTTTTACAAATGAGAACTACAACTAAACCACAGAGTTTGGGTGATCTCTGGGAGGTTAAGTAACTCACTGCCAGCCACGAAGCTAGTGAGTGGAGCTAGTGAGTGGAGGGCCACATTTCAACCTGGCTGTCTGGCCCAGGCCCCATGTTGAAGCCTAAGCCAGGGAGCCTGGCTGTCTGGGTCTAGCGCTCTTTCCCGACAGAGCCTAACATAGAGAAGGTGTTCAGAAAAAACGAATGAATGAATGAACGAATGAATGAATGAATCCCCCAGACCAACTGAGTTTTCAGCCTCTCCCCCTCAGTAAGTGGGTACAAAAAAGCCTGTGGGTGGGCTTCAGGCCCATTCCCTTCAGTGCCAGCCTTGGGCTTCCACACTCCACATTGGAGAGAATATTTTCATTTTTTATTTTGAAAGAATTTAGACTCACACAGATGTTGCTTAAAAAGTATGGAGGGGCACCTGGGCGGCTCAGTCGGTTAAGCGTCCAACTCTTGATTTTGGCTCTGGTCATGATCTCAGGGTCATGAGATCAAGCCCTGCATCAGGCTCTGCACTGAGCATGGAGCCTGCTTAGGAATCTCTCTCCCTCTTCCTCTGCCCCCCCTCCCTGCCCCCACCATGCCTCTCTAAAAAAAAAAAAGGAAAAGTATGGAAAGTTTTTCTGTCCCCTTCACCCAACTTCCCCCAATGGTAACATCTTACATAACCAGAGAACAGTGAGAACCAGGAAATTGACATTGGTACAACAAAACTATGGATCTCATTCAGACTTCATCAGGTTTCATAAGCACTCACTCTTTGATTTTTTTTTTTTTTTTTTTTGGTGTCTGGTTCTATAAATGTTATTACACACATGGATTGGTGTATCTACCACCCCAAGCAGGATACACAATAATTCCATCACCCAAAGGAACTCCCTCAAGACTCCTTCAGAGTCACACCCTCTGTCCCACCCCCAGCCTCCAGCAACCATTCATCTGTTATCACATTAAGATCATTACATAATTAGAATCATACTGTATGTGACCTTGGAGGCTGGTTTTTCATTCAACATAATGCCTTCAGACCCACCCAAGTTGCTGCATATATCAAAGGTTCATTCCTTTTTATTATCGTGGATTTTTATTACCAAGTAGTATTCCACAGTTTGGAATGGGTTGACTCCAGTGCGGGCTATTACAAATAAAGCTGCCGTGAACATTTGTGTACAGGTTTTTTTTTTTTTTTTAAGATTTTATTTATTTATTTGACAGAGAGAGACACAGCGAGAGAGGGAATACAAGCAGGGAGAGTGGGAGAGGGAGAAGCAGGCTTCCCGCTGAGCAGGAAGCCCGATGCAGGGCTCGATCCCAGGACCCCGGGATCATGACCTGAGCCGAAGGCAGACGCTTAACGACTGAGCCACCCAGGCGCCCCTGTGTACAGGTTTTTACATGGACATACGTTTTTATTTCTCTAGGATAAACACCTAGGAAGAGTCATATGGTAAATGTATGTTTAACTTTATAAGAGGCTGTGAAACTTTTTCAGAGACAATTTTGGTATTGTGAGTATTCTTTATTTTAGTCCTATGGGTTTTTTTCCTTTCTTTTCATGCCTTCCTAGTTATTTCTACCTATAAATGAGTATGTACCTTCTCCACCTTTTTTTTATTATTCTGACACCCTCTACATATAAACTTTTGATAACTGGATTTCTAAGCAAGAAATTTTAATTAAACAATGTGTTATATACTTCTGTGTCTCACTACACTTACGTATTTGGTTTCCTTAGTCGTGTGGTTTTTAATTTGCATTTCCCTAATGGCTGATGATATTGAACATCTTTTCACGTGCTTATTTTCAGTTGTGGAGTATATTGTTGCCCCCACCAACCACCAAAAGATATATTGGTCACCCCTACCTCCTCCATTTCCTGTGAATGTGATGTTATTTGGAAACAGGGTCTCTGCAGATGTAATCAGGTACAGATGAGGTCATACTTGATTAGGATAAGCTCTAGTCCAATATGACTGGTGTCCTTAAAAGGGAAGAGACACAGAGATAGGTGAAGACAGACACGAGGGGCCCCTGGGTGGCTCAGCTGGTCAAACATCTGACTTTTGGTTTTGGCTCAGGTCGTGATCTCATCAGGGTCATGAGATTGAGCCCCGGGTCTGGCTCCACGCTCAGTGGGGAGTCTGCTGGAGATTCTCTCTCTCCCTCTCCCTCTGCCCCTCCCCCCATGCTCACGCTCACCCTCTCTTTCTCTCTCTGTCTCAAATAAGTAAGTAAATAAATAAAATCTTAAAAAAAAAAAAAAAGACAGACACCCAGAGGGAAGACAGTCATGTAACAACAGAGGCAGAGATTGGAGTGTCGTAGCTACCAGCCAGGGAACACCAAGGCTCTCCTGCCCCTGCCAGAGAGACAGCATGGCCCCGCTAACACCTTGATTTTGGACTTCCAGCCTCCAGCCCTGAGATAGTAGCTTTCTCTTTGAGGCCCTGCAGTTCGTGGTACTTTGGTACCGGCAGCCCCAGGACATGCATACATTTTGCATCCATTTATCTTCTCTGGTGAAGCTTCCGTTGGAGTCTGTTGCTTGTTTGTTCATTGGATTGTTTGTTTTCTTACTGTCGAGTTTAGAGAGTTCTTTACATATTCTAGGTACAAGCTTTTGTCAGATAAATGATTTGTCAATATTTTCTCCCGAACTATATATAGCTCCTCTTTTCACTCTCTTAACATTGTCTTTCCCAGAGCAAGGCTTTCATTTTGATGATGTTCAATGACTGATTTTTGTTAATAGACTGTAGGATATCAAAGATAGGGATTATCTCATTCTAGGGCCTCAAGAAGCCCCAGAGAGAGACAAAAACCAGACAAGAGAGACGCAACCAAGAGTAGACCACTCTAGAAGAAAAAGCCATGGGGCTGACGCTGCCCCGGCTGAGTGTGTAGGAGGCATGGGGGGGCAGGGGGCAGGCGGGGACAGAGGCTGGAAGAGCTGGAGATGAGCCCTGAGTGGGCGTGATCAGAGGGTCACCATGGAACACGGATCCAGGAGGCAGAGGGCAGCCAAACTTCCAGGCCTGGTTCTGGGCCCCCTTCCTCTGCCCATGCCCCCCAGTTTGCTCCCTGAATTGCCTGTCAAGTCCACGGACTTTAAATCCTTCCAGAGGCTCCAAAGGCTCTTCCCAGCCCTGACACTCCCCCATGTCCACACTTGTACCTCCTGCTGCCTCTCGGCCCTCTCTGCTTGTTTTCTCCAGGCACCTTGTTATCTGCCCCCAGGAACCTGTTCCTTCTTCCGTTTCCCCATCTACTTACCAGCCGTTGTTCAAAAGTAACATAGCAACAACAAAATTAGGGGTCGTTGTTTTCCAGTACACTTTTTATTGTAGCCACATAGAAAAGTACACAGAACAGAAATGAGTCACGTGATGAGTTTTCAGAGCTGTGTAGCCAGGGGCTCCACGCGCCCTGCCCAGTCTCTAGTCCCTCCGCCCCCCCCACCTCCACTTCCCCCCCAAAGGCTAATCACTATTCTGGACTCTAACCTCATCGGTTATTTTTGCCTGTTTTTAACTTTATGTAAATAGAAGCACACAGTAGGTTTGCTTTGGGGCAAGACTCCATCACACTGCTGCTTCATTCCCCTTGCTAGGCGGTGTCCTCTTGGCTGAGAATTTGCAAGTATTTTTACTTTCTTTCTCACCCCCGACATCCAGTTCATCACTAAATCTTGTGGATTCTAGCTCAGAAATCTCTCCCTAATTCAGGCCCATCTCCTCTCCCCTCTGCCTCCCTGGCCATCACCTCCTGCCTGACTCCCCCAGTGGTCTGCTGAACAGTCTCTGACTTCTTGTGCTCTTGGCCCTCCCTAGAGCTGCAGTGATCTTTGAAAAATAGTCCTTTTAGGGGCACCTGGGTGGCTCAGTCGGTTAAGCGTCTGCCTTCAGCTCAGGTCATGATCTCAGGGTCCTGGGATCGAGCCCCACATCAGGCTCTTTGTTCAGCGGGGAGTCTGCTTCTCCCTCTGCCCCTCACACTGCTCATGCTCTCTCTCTCAAATAAATAAAATCTTAAAAAAAATTAAAATAAAATAAAAATAGTCCTTTTAATAAAATACAAACTCCTTAACTGTGGTACTTATATGATCACTGTCTGCAATCATCTCACTTCCTTGTTACTTCCCACTAGGTAAATGCTTTCAGAACAGGGACCTCATCAGCCTTGTCTGTCCCCAAGCTTCCAGCCCTGACTCAGCCTACTGTGTAAGCACTCTGCTCACATTCACTGGATGAATAGATGGCTTACCAGGCCCTGCACCATCTGGTCTTGCTCCTCTCTCCAACCACGTCCCTAGCCCTGCCTCTCTGCTGCCCTCCAGCCAGACCGGCTTCTTTCAGTTCTTCTCTGAACTCTGTCCCCCACTCCTTGCCCCAGGGCCTTTATACATGCTAGTCCCTCCCAATAAGACAGGTGTCCTTCCTCTGGGACAATTCTGCTCGCTACCCCGTTTTATACTTACTGGGACGGCTTTCTTCAATTACTGAATTTGAGCAGAAATGGTTTATGCCACACCCGAGCAGAAGCTATAGGAGCCCCAAGGTGTTTCTACTCTTGCTCTTTTCCACCTGTGCTGGGCGGCCTCTCTAGCCTGGAGCCTGGAATAAAGAAGACATGAAACGGATCCAAAGCCAACCTGTAAAGGGCATGGAATGTGAGCAAGAGATAAACTTTTGTTTTAGAAAGCACCGAGATTTGGAAGTTGCTTATTATCATATTGGATCTCTCTCTGCTGCTGGAGCCAGTAATGGAGTGGCTTCGAACGACACAAATCTATTATCTTACAACCATGAATCCAAAAACAAGAGGTCACATTCTGTGTGGATGTGGCCTGCATTCCTTGATTCATGGCCTTGCCCTTCATCTTCACAGCGAGCAGCACCTCATCTTCAAATCTCGAACTCTGACCCCACTTCCACTTTTAAGGACCCTTATGATGACATTTGGCTCACCTGGATAATCCAGGATAATCTCTCCATCTCAAGATCCTAGACTTAATCACATCTGCAAAGTACCTTTTGCCACGTGAGGTAAGGTTCACAGTTGCCAGGAATTGGGATGTGGACATCTTTGAGAGGCCACTATTCTGCCCACCACATTTATCACAGCATGATTTATGCTCTGCTACCAAATCTACTATTTATAACATCGTATATTAGCACTGCGTGCTATTTATAAAAGATACACATGAGGGGCGCCTGGGTAGCTCAGTTCGTTAAGCGACTGCCTTCAGCTCAGGTCATGATCCTGGAGTCCCTGAATTGAGTCCCACATCGGGCTCCCTGCTCAGCGAGGAGCCTGCTTCTCCCTCTAACCCTCCCCCCTCTCGTGTACTCTCTCTCTCTCATTCTCGCTCTCTCAAATAAATAAGTCTTAAAAAAAAAAAGATACACATGAAACACAAGGATATGGGGGCACCTGGGTGGCTCAATCGGTTGGATGTCCGACTCTTGATTTCAGCTCAGGTTGTGATCTCAGGGTCATGAGATCAAGCCCCGTGTCAGGCTCCTTGCTGGGCGTGGAGCCTGCTTGAGATTCTCTCTCTCCCTCTGCTCTTCCCCCCACTGCTCATGCTCTCTCTCTTAAAACAAAAAAAAAAGGATATAAAAAATTTGGAAGTACAAGGTTAGAGAAAAAGATAAGGCAAATATTAAAGCTGAAAAAGCTATATTAGTATCAGAAAAAAATAAATTCCAGGTTAAAAGCATTACTAGACAGAAAGAGGGTGCTTACATAATGATTTCTAAAATATATAGCAATTTAAAATTTATTTACTTTTTTTTTTTTTAGATTTTATTTATTTATTTGACAGAGAGACACAGCGAGAGAGAGAACACAAGCAGGGGAGTGGGAGAGGGAGAAGTAGGCTTCCTGCGGAGCAGGGAGCCCGATACGGGGCTCGATCCCAGGACCCTGGGATCATGACCTGAGCCGAAGGCAGACACCCAGCTACTGAGCCACCCAGGCACCCTAAAATTTATTTACTCTTAAAAATAAAGTCCGTGGGAAAAAAAAATAAAATAAATAAATAAATAAAGTCCGTGGGGCACCTGGGTGACTCAGTCAGTTAAGTGTCTACCTTTGGCTCAGGTCATGATCCTAGAGTGCTGGGATTAAGTCCTGCATCTGGCTCCCAGATCAGCAGGGAGTCTGCTTCTCCGTCTGCCCCTCCCACCACTCGTGTTCGCGCTCTCTCTCTCAAATAAATAAATAAAATCTTTAAAAAAAATAAAGTCCAGGGGTGCCTGGGTGGCACAGTCATTAAGCGTGTTAACAGATCTGTATGGAGCTATTATTAAAAATATTAATAGATCTGGGGCGCCTGGGTGGCTCAGTTGGTTAAGCGACTGCCTTCGGCTCAGGTCATGATCCTGGAGTCCCGGGATCGAGTCCCGCATCGGGCTCCCTGCTCAGCAGGGAGTCTGCTTCTCCCTCTGACCCTCCTCCCTCTCATGCTCTCTGTCTCTCATTCTCTCTCTCGCAAATAAATAAAATCTTTAAAAAAATATATTAATAGATCTGTATGGAGCTATTATTAAAAACCAAAAAAAAAAAAGTGGGGGCGCCTGTCTCGGTTGGTAGAGCATGCAGCTCTTGATCTCAGGGTCATGAGTTCAAGCCCCACGCTGTGCAAGGAACCTAAAAAAAAAAAACAAAAAAAAAAGCCAAAAAAAAAAAAAAAAAAACGGAAAATAAAATGCACATCAAGTGAGATCTCCCCTCACCGAAAAAACAACCATGAATCCAAAGAAAAGTATCCCCCCACCAAAAAAAAAAAAAAAAAAAAGAACGAATCACACATCAGGTCACAAAGAAATCATCAGTAAGCTCAATACCAAAAAAAGTATTGTAAAAGCATTACTAGACAGAAAGAGGGTGCTTACATACCAAAAAAAAAAAAAAAAAAAAAATCGGAAAATAAAATGCACATCAACTGAGGAGATCTCCCCCCACCGAAAAAACAACCATGAATCCAAAGAAAAGTATCCCCCCAACCAAAAAAAAAAAAAGAAGGAGTCACACATCAGGTCACAAAGAAATCATCAGTAAGCTCAATAAAGTAGAAACATTATAAACAATATTGTCTGAGCACAACATAATAAAATATGAAATTATTAATAAAGACAAAACCAAGAGGATTTTGGTGAAAACAAACTGGAATACCAATTTTTAAAAAATAATGAGAATGAGAATCCTCCTTACTGGATTCTGTGAAATCTGTTGAAAACAACAACCAAAGGGAAATTCGCCACACTAAACACTTTCATCATTAAAATGAAAGAATGAAAAGAAATGAATGGGGGGCGTCTGGGTGGCTCAGATGGTTAAGCGGCTGCCTTCGGCTCAGGTCGTGATCTCAGGGTCCTGGGATCAAGTCCCACATCGGGTTCCCTGCTCAGTGCAGAGCCTGCTTCTCCCTCTCCCTCTGCCACTCCCTCTGCTTGTGCTCTTCTATCTATCTCTCTGTCAAATAAATAAATTTTAAAATCTTTAAAAAAAAAAAGAAAAGAAAAGAAATGAATGGTAATTCCCAGCTCAAAACTAGAGAAAGAGCCACAAAGTAAACCCAAAGAAAGCACAAATGGGGAAACAATTTAAAAAAACAAAAAACAAAACAAAAAAACAAAGATGAATGGACTGGAGAATAAAAATTAGACTTGGATTTTTGGAAAGACTAACAAATAGAAAAAAATACCAGCTCACTTGTTTAAGAAGAGGGGGGAGAGCACACATATAACAAATAAGAAATGACAAGAGGAAACCCATGGACCAAGAAATATTTTTAAATCTTGAGGTTGATTTCCAAAATGTCAGAGTGAGGAGCTTGGTAGACTCTCTCCCCAGTGAAACAACCATTTAACTGGGAAAAAATGTTTTTGAAAACCCAACTATTTAATGTCTGGAAATTATCCTACAGGCATATCCAGCAAATGTAGAAGAATTCCTTCAAGGACATTTCAGTAAGAACAGAACAGTGAGAGCTTATGGCATCTGAGCCACAACCCACTCCTTTCTCTTCCCATCCCCTCCTCATTCTGTCTTCTGGAAGCTTCTACTCTGGGGCTGTGCAGCCGAGAAAACAGGGGGCTCCCTCTCCCACTCCAATCCGCACTTCCCAGTATAGAGCGAATACGTCACTCCAGGAGGGGCAAACGATCAATGTGTGTCACCCCCTTGTCATGGAAGCTCTCTCTAGTCCAGGAGGGTGCAGCAAAAAAGAACCAGGCGTCTTTTCCCCACACACAACCCACACTTGTAGGGAAGAGGCTCTACTATAGGCATGACAGCCTAAAATACTGGATCCCCACGACTCACACCCCAGCTCTCTCCTAGGACACGTATTCCATGCCAAGAGGGCAAGTCAAGAAGACCTCAGGGTACTATCCCCCTCCCCCACCAGCTTATAGAGCAGAGGCCTCGCTCATGATAAGGGACTGCTCTCCCCACCCCTACATCCCATCTGGTGAGGCAGAGGTTCTGCCCAGGTGGAAAGGCAGGCTATGAGGATGAAAAGCTTCATAATTCTGCTGGAAGGAACTGATTTTATTTGGCACAATGCCGGTCTGTGGCTTGTCTTCTCATTCCCAGTTTCTAGGTTATAAAAACTGAGGTTTCCATCTTGGGCCTTTCTCACTTTCTCTCTCTTGGATCAGTGATTCTGAGGGAAACCGTGTTGTAAGCAGTCCCATGGAGAGGCCCACATGGCAAGAAACTGAGGTCTCCATCTGGGGAGGAGCTGAGACCTGCCCACAGCCACTTGAGGGAGTTTAGAAGGTGACTCTCCAAGCCTCGGCCTCCGAGGAGCCTTGAGTTGACTGCAAGCCTTGCTTAACTCATTAAGTTAACTCATTAAGATTAGCTCATGAGAGACCGCGAGCCAGAGTCCTCAACAAGGCTGTTCCCAGATTCCGGGCTCCCACAGAAACTGCTAGAACACAGGAGATAGATAACTATCACAACAATAGATCGCTAGAAGGAGGACCAGTCCTAGCAGACGTTAAAACAAGTATAAAGCCTCTGCAATTAACACAGCGTGGTAGTGGTCCGGGAATAGGCAAACCAGTGGAATGGAAGAGAAAACCTAACCCAAGTACAGTGGAAATTTGGTATAGGGCAGGAGGCACGGGAGGGATCTCAAAGCCACTGGAGAAAAGGTGACCTTTATAATAAATGGTGTGGGACCACCCACTAACCATTTGGAAAAAGAAAAAAAATAGACCCATTCCTTACACTCTACCTGAGAATACACTTCAAGTGCGTCAGGAATCTAAATGTCAATTATAAAACCACAGAAGCACTGGACGAAAATATGAGTGAACTCCTCATTCACCTCTGAGTAGAAACGGCCTTTCTAACTCTGATTCAAAATCCAGAGATGGTAAAAGACAAGATTAATAAATTCGACCACCTCACATGAAGAAAAGATTTTTGCAAGGCAAAAACACCATGAACAAGCTGTGACAGCCATCTTAGGACCCTGAGAGGACAGGTCAGGAGACAAAAATCAACATGCTGAGAATGTCAGAGGAGAAAGATAAGAAAATCCTGGATCTCTGATGTCATTATTGAACCACTTAATTACAAGAGGAGTTCACCACCTACTCGAACTTCTTGTTGTATGAAATAATAAATGTCTTTATTTTAAAGCCTTCAGAATAGGAGCCTTTTGCTTGCTGTCGAAATTATCTCATGTTAATACTTGATCCCCATAAAACATACCAACAATAGAAACATTGTATACAAAATAGAAAACAAAAGCTCCTGGGACGCCTGGGTGGCTCAGTTGGTTAAGCAGCTGCCTTTGGCTCGGGTCATGATCCCAGGGTCCTGGGATCGAGTCCCACATTGGGCTCCTTGCTCGGCAGGGAGCCTGCTTCTCCCTCTGCCTGCCTCTCCCCCTGCTTGTGTTCTGTCTCTCTCTCTGACAAATACATAAATAAAATCTTAAAAATTTAGAAAAAAACAAAACAAAAGCTCCTAAACAGCTTCTAAACAAACAAAGACACCTGACAAATTAAGAGAAAAATTTTCAACCTATGTCCTTAATATACAAAGAACTGTTACAAATTGTGGGACAAAAGACTAAAACCTAGATTTAAAAAAAAATGGTCAGGGCACCTGGGTGGCTCAGTTGTGAAGTGTCTGCCTTCAGCTCAGGTCATGATCCCAGGGTCCTGGGATCGAGCCCCACATCGGGCTCCCTGCTCAGTGGGAGGCCTGCTTCTCTCTCTCCCACTCCCTCTGCTTGTGTCCCCTCTCTCGCTGTGTCTCTCTCTGTCAAATAAACAAATAAAATCTTTTTTAAAAAATAAAAATAAAAATAAAAAATGAGAAAAAGATCTGAACAGAAAATTCACCCAATAAAAGACATGAAAATCTTTTCCAAACATGTGAAAAAATGTTCAAACTCACTTAAATAAATCAACACCGAAACACCTATCAGATTGGTAAAAAGTAAACAATACAACAACATATTTTGTTGGTGAGGCTGTGGTGAAACAGACCTTCTCATGTTGCAAAAGGAAACGGGAACTGGTATAACCCTTCTGTAGGGAAATTTGGCAACGTGTAACAAAGCTACGTATGGACTTACTTTGTGGCCCAGCAATGCCACATCTAGGAATTTCCCAATGATACACCTCCAACAATATGAAAATATATACGCACAATGTTATTTATTGAAGCATTGTTTGTCATTGCAAATAACTGAAACAAGCTTTACATACTATATCGTATATGGAAGATGGGTGAGGGGATTTGGTACATCCAGACAATGGAGTACTATGCAGCTGTAAAAGGGAAAAAAGGTGGGCACCTGGGTGGCTCAGTTGGTTGAGCAACCAACTCTTGATTTTCGACTCAGATCATGATCTCAGGCTCATGAGATCGAGCCCCATGTCGGGCTCTGTGATCAGCATGGAGTCTGTTTGAGACTGTCTCTCCCTCTCCCCTCCCCGCCCCTCCCCCCTCTCTCCCTTAAATAAAGAAATAAATAAAATCTTTTTTTAAAAAAAAGAGTGAGGAAAATCTCTAAGAACCACAAGGGAGTAATTTCCAGCAGCATATAGGATGTTATCCTTTATGTAAGGAGGGGTTATAAGAAAATATACCTATATCTATTAATTTTTGCAAAAAGAAATACAAGAAAGATAAACCAGAACTAATGACATTTATTACCTTTATGGAGTAGGTGGAAACGGGTTAGAAAGAAGCCAGGAATGGAACTGGCATAGAAGCTTCGGATTAGGGAAGAGTTACCCTTTTCTGAGTATGTTTTTTGTATAGTGCTGACTCTTAGGCCCATGTTAATGTTTTCCCTACCCTCCCAAACAATAAATAAATAAAGTCAACTGGAATATGGGGGGGTACCCAAAAAGGAAATAAAAAATAAAACATGAACTTCACTGCATTAAGAGTAAGTAACATAGCCACACTGAAGGGGGTGGGGAGACAAAAACTCACCTAAATCACTTTGGATACCAGTATTTTGACTACGTACTGTAAGGCAAAGGACAGAGGTACTGAACAACACAGGTATTGCACTTGAATTACAATATTTGGTTTTCAGACTGGTACGGGTTAGAAATGCTGAAAACTATCTAATGTATAGACTTGTATTAAGCATGTAAGTAATACACTGTGGATTATGAGAACCAGATTTCTCACTGTTGAAATAAGGAGTTACAAATAAGGAAAAGGGTAGTGTTGGATTGGAATCAAAGGCATTAGTATAAACTTGTGATCTGCATATATGTTAAACACATATATAACATGACACATGTAACACATGCACGCATACAC
This sequence comes from Mirounga leonina, assembly GCF_011800145.1. Classification (NCBI taxonomy): domain Eukaryota; kingdom Metazoa; phylum Chordata; class Mammalia; order Carnivora; family Phocidae; genus Mirounga; species Mirounga leonina. Next base: position 31,051,786 of record NW_023270418.1, on the reverse strand, counting down.
ACACACACACACACACACAGAGGGATAGATCTAGAAATAAAGAGATGTATGCAGACATACATATATTCCCTACTTTATGCACTGAGAAGGCCTAGAAACAATGACACCCCAGCAGCAGTGAGCACAGACAGTACCCAGATCTTGGTTCTTAAATTCCATTCTCCAATAAAAGTATTCAGGGTTCTTTGGAGAAATGGTTCATTTCCAGGCTAGGACAGAGATAAAACAAGATGAGTCTGGAATATCATGCAGTGACAGAAAGTAAGGGAGTGCTCAAAAAATGATGGGGGACATTTCAGAAGGACAAGAATCAACTTGAAGGAGCTTCCAAGGGCCAAATCTGGGACAATGTGAGCAATTAAATGAGTAATGATAGTGTATAGTCAGAGTTCTCCAAAGAAACAGAACCAATAGGATATATATGTGAAGCGATTTATTTATTTTTTTTTAAATGATTTTATTTATTTATTCATGAGAGACAGAGAGAGAGACAGAGGCAGAGGGAGAAGCAGGCTCCCCGCGGAGCAGGGAGCCCCATGCGGGACTCGATCCCAGGACCCTGGGATCATGACCTGAGCCGAAGGCAGACGCTTAACCGACTGAGTCACCCAGGCGTCCCTATGTGAAGCGATTTATTAACAAGAATTGGCTCATGCAATTATGGAGACTGAAAATTCCCACTATCTGCCACGTGCAAGCTGGAGACCCAGGTGAGCCATGGGATAATTCCATCAGACTCTGAAAATCTGAGAACCAGAAGCACCAAGAGCAGAAGATTGATGTCCACCCCAAGCAATCAGGCAGGAAGGGGCGAATTCTTCCTCTCCCCACCTTTTTGTTCTCTTCAAGCCCTCAATGAATTAGATGATGCCCACTCACATTTGAGAGGGCTTCACAAGTCCATTTCATCCAGGAACACATGTTCACATGTTCATTTCATCCAGGAACACCCCCACAGACACACTCAAAAATAATATTTAGCCAAATATCTGGGCACTCCTTGATCCAGTCAAGGTGACACACAAAAATTAACATCACAGATACTAATAGATTATTACCTATAAAGGAAATAAATATTCATGTGTCTATACTGGTATAAATAAGTAAATGGGGGAGAAGAGACAGCTCTTCCTTACTGTAGGTTTCTAATAAATGTAGAAGGAATGATAGAAATAGAAAATCAGGGGCACCTGGGTGGCTCAGTCGGTTAAGCGTCTGCCTTTGGCTCAGGTCGTGATCCCAGGGTCCCCACCAGCATCCTGCTCCCTGCTCAGCGGGGAACCTTTCTTCTCCCTCTCCCCCTGCTCTTGCTCTCTCTTGTAGTCTCTGTTGCTTTCTCTGTCTCTCTCTCTCAAATGAATGGATAAAGTCTTTAAAAAAATAGAAAATCATCATTAGGCAAACCATACAGTAATAATCGTTGCAGGCATGATTCATTGATGGATGTTAAAATTAATAAGTAAGGGGTGCCTGACTGGCTCAGTCAGTAGAGCATGTGACTTTTGATCTCGGGGTTTTGAGTTCGAGCTCACGTTGGGTGTAGAGATTACTTAAAAATAAATAAATAGGGGCGCCTGGGTGGCTCAGTCGTTAAGCTTCTGCCTTTGGCTCAGGTCATGATCCCGGGGTCCTGGGATCGAGCCCTGCGTCGGGCTCCCTGCTCCACGGGAAGCCTGCTTCTCCCTCTCCCACTCCCCCTGCTTGTGTTCCTTCTCTCGCTATCTCTCTCTGTCAAATAAATAAATCTTTTAAAAATAAATAAATAAAATATTTAAAAACAAAAGAAAAGAAATCATGTCTAAAAAAATTAGTAAAGTGTGCCTGAGTGGCTCAGTTGGTTAAGCAACAGCCTTCGGCTCAGGTTATGAGCCCAGAGTTCTGGGAGCCTGCTTCTCCTTCTGACCCTCTCCCCTCTCATGCTGTTTCTCACTCTCTCTCACATAAATAAATAAAATCTTTAAAAAAATAAAAAATAATAAATAAATAAATAAATTAGTAAGTGAAAGTATGTTGAGAAACAAGATATTTGCATAAATTCGAAGTATCTCTTCACAGAGATTTACTAATCATAAAGAGAAAAAGTGTAACCTTACAGTGGAGAAACCCAGAAGACACCACCTTAACCAAGTGATCAAAGTTTACGTGACCATTTATAAGACATACCAGCATCACGTAACATCTAATATGAAGCACTTAGAAGAGCATTTCACTTCTGTAATATTCTTATCCAAATGAATAACCTCAAAGTAATCATTATGAAACATCAGATAAATCCAAATTGAAGGATATTCTAAAGAAAATAACTGGCTAGTACTCCAGGAAAAAATGTCAGGTTCATGGAAGAAAAATAAATCTGAGATTGTCCCAGATTGGAGAGACCAAGAAGACATGACAAGTGTGGTAGCCAACCTCCAAAATGGCCTCTGAGTGATGCTTCTGTTCACGGAACAGGGCTGACCGGTGTATCAATAGGATATTGTGGAGATGACACAGGGTGATTTCTGAAGCTAGGTCATAAGGGACTTTGCAGCTTCAGCCTTACTTTCTTTGGGTGAAGCCAGCTGCCATGTCATGAGGCCACTCGAGCAACACCGTGGAGAGACCCATATGGTGAACTGAAGCTTCCAGTAGTTACGTGAATAGGCCATCTTGAAAGCAGATCCCCCAGTCCTAGTGAAGATGTCAGATGACCACAGTCCTGGCTGACATCATGAATGCAACATCATCAGAGACCCTGACCAAGAACAACCCACCTAAGCAGCTCCTAAATTCCTGACCCACAGAAACTATGAGACAATAAATATTTGTTGTTTTAAGCTACTAAGTTTTAACATAATTGTTACATAACAACAAATAATATACCAATTATATGCAATTTGGAATCCTGGATTGGATTGGATTCTGGACCCGGAAAAAGACATTAATGGGACCGTTGGCACAATTAAAACAAGGTCTATAGATTAGCTAATAGTCTTCTAGCGCTGTTAATTTCCGGTTTCAATAACAGTCCTGTGGTTGTGTAAGATGTTAGCATTAAGAGAAGTTTGGTGAAGGGTATACAGGAACTCTCTGCAGTTTTTGCAATTTTTTGTAAGCCTAAAATTATTTCAAAATAAATAGCTTTTTAAAAAAGAACAAAAATGGGGCGCCTGGGTGGCTCAGTCATTAAGCATCTGCCTTCAGCTCAGGTCATGATCCCAGGGTCCTGGGATCGAGCCCCGCATTGGGCTCCCTGCTCCGTGGGAAGCCTGCTTCTCCCTCTCTCACTCCCCCTGCTTGTGTTCCCTCTCTTGCTGTGTGTCTCTCTCTCAAATAAATAAAATCATTAAAAAAATAAAAAGAATAAAAATATGCCTAATGAAGTAGAAGGAATAAAATAATAAAGAGCAGAAATTAATAAAATAGAAAAAATTTAAAAGTCATAATTTGGTTCTTTGATAATACCCATAAAATTAACAAACCTCTAGCAAGATTGATTCAGAATAACTTTTAAAAGAGAAGGCACAAATTAACAATAATAGGAATGAAAAGGGAGCTATAACTACAGATATTAGAAAATAAATATATGAGGATATTATGAACAACTTTATGACAACTTTTATATTTATATTTTATATATGAAACATATACTGGGGTGCCTGGGTGGCTCAGTCAGTTAAGCCTCCGTCTTGGTTTCAGCTCAGGTCTCGCTCTCACATTTGACTCTACGCTTAGCTTGGAATCTGTTTGAGATCCTCTCCCTCTGCCCCTCCCCCCACTTGCACTCTCTTTCTCTCTCAAATAAATAAAATAAATCTTAAAAAGAAACATGTACTTATTTTATACACTTATATTTGTTTATATGATAGTAGAATAGTCCTTATAGAAAAATATAATTCACCAAAACTAAAACATATGGAAATAGAAATCCTGCTTAGTCCTATAACAGTAAACAAATTGAATCATTAGACAAAATCTTATAAAGAATACTCCAGGCCTATATGGTTCCACCAGTAAGATTAAAATTCAAAGAACAAATAATTGCATCTTACACAAATCTTTCCAGAGTATAAAAAAAGAGGGCCCTTCCTCCACACATCATCAGGGTACCATACTTGATACCAAAAAGCCAATAAAGACTATATAAGAAATTCTGCAGGCTCAGAAACATAGATGTAAAAACTCTAAGCAAATTATTAGTAAACTGAATCTAGTAATATATAGAAAAGATAACACACTGTGCCCAAATTGGATTTATTCTAAAAAGGCCAGGTTAGGGGCACCTGGGTGGCTTAGTTGGTTAAATGTCCAACTCTTTTTTTTTTAAGATTTATTTATTTACTTACTTACTTATTTGACAGAGAGAGAGCAAGAGAGTACAAGCAGGGGGAGCGGCAGAGGGAGAGGGAGAAGCAGGCTCCCCGCTGAACAGGGAACCCAATGTGGGGCTCACTCCCAGAACCCTGGGATCATGACCCAAGGTTCACGAGCTGAAGGCAGACTCTTTTTTTTTAAGATTTTATTTATTCATTTGACAGAGAGAGACACTGCGAGAGAAGGAACACAAGCAGGGGGAGCAGGAGAGGGAGAAGCAGGCCTCCTGCGGAGCAGGGAGCCTGATGCAGGGCTCGATCCCAGGACTGAGCCGAAGGCAGATGCTTAGCAACTGAGCCACCCAGGTGCCCCTGAAAGCAGACTCTTAACCCACTGAGCCACCCAGGCGCCTGAAGCATCCAACTCTTGATCTCAGCTCAGGTCTTGATCTCAGGGTCACGAGTTCAGGCCCCATGTTGGGCTCTGAGCTGGGCATGGAGCCTATTTAAAATCATCAATCAATCAATAGGCCAGGTTAGAGATGAGAAATTTAATGAATGCATTTACCCCTTTAACAGATTAGAGGAGAAAATTTGCACCACCTCAATGAATGCACAGAGTTCATCTTGCCATGCCCAGTGAAACACACCCCATAGGGCACACTGCACCAGTAATGGATGTGTGGCCAAGAGCAACAGGAGAGGCAGGGTCTGGTCAGGAAATTTGAGCCAGTTGTTGAAACAGGATCTAGATATTGAGAGCTTTATTGGGCATGCAGTCAGTTTTATACATAAAAAGCAAATCCTTTCAATTCTTAACTGGAACATTTTGGTAAGCATATTTATAATAAAAAAGCCACTCAAGTTTATGAGAAAAATGATAGCAAGTTCATGAGTTTAAAAATAATATAAAGTAAGACATAGTAAAATTTCAAAAAAATTAAATAAATAAATAAATAAATAAATAAATAATATAAAGTAGTGGTGTAGGAGTCGGGGAGATATATTGGGAAGAGGAAATGGGGAAACAGCGATGTCAATAATGTTCTGTTTTTCAAGCTGGGTGTTAATTATTTCACTCCATTGCTTATGTATACTTGACATCAATTATTTTGTACATATCAAATATTTCATAATTTTTAAAAGTGAACTCAACGGGCTATCTCTAAACCTGCAGTCTCTGGGATTCCCCATCTTAGAGAATAATTCTATGTTCCAAACGGAAGCCTGGGGCTGCTTGGCTTCTCCCTTTTTCTCTCCCGCCCTTTTACTCAAATACCACATCCTGGCCCTCTCTATGCCTTCAGGGGGCCCGTCCACCCCGCCCAGACCAGAACAGGCTGCTTTTATCTCTGAGTGCTTGCTGCATCAGCTTCCTGATCACTCTTCCCACTCCAGCTGCTAGCCCCTCCCTCTTCTAGTCCCTTCCTCTACTGTGGCCATGATGACATTTCCCAGGGCAGACCTGCTCCTCCATCTCCGGCTTAAACCCTGCAGCATCTTCCCACTGACCCTAGTCTGGCTGTCTACAAGGCCAAGTGTGCTCAGTCTCCATTCACCTCTTCAGACTCATTTTCGGCCATTCTCAGCCTCACTCTCCAAGCTCATCACTCAGGCATTCTCCTTGTTTCCTAAAATACACCCACACTTTCAGGCCAGAGGATCTTCCTACTGATCCTTGTTTCTTTTTCTTCCCTTCCACCCACCCTATGCTCTAATCATCTTTCGGTTCCATCTTAAATGTCGCTTCCTCATCCCATTTTTCACTATTTTTTATTATTCATTATTCATTGAAAACCACCCTAACAATCTCCCTCACTCTCTATATCCTAGACTTCCAGCCCAGTACAGATCTCTGGGGAACTCCAAGGGCGCCCAGGGAATGGCAGAGCCACAAGATAGAAGGAGCCTGGGTTCTTGCATAACCAGGTGGAAGCCTGCCCTCCAATACTCCTCTCACCATCGAAGACACTGGTGTATTAGTTATGGTGTTGTATAAAAATTATCCCAGAACTTTCAAAAAACAATTTACTACCTCGCTGTTCCATGGGTTAGGCAACTCAGGAGCAACAGAGCTAGGAAGTTCTGACTCACTGTCTCTCATGATGTTTGCAGTCAAGATGTCAGCCAGGGCCGCCATCATCTGAAGGCTTGGTAGGGGCCAGAGATTTGCGGGGGTTCCCCTCCTTGGGGGCTGACTCACATGGCTGAGGGCTGCAGAGCCCCCATTGCACACCACGTGGTCCTATCCAGAGGGCTGCTTGTGTGTCTTCCTGCCATGGCCCCTGGCTTCCCCCAGAGTGAGTGACCCAAAACAGAGAGCAAGCAGGAAGCCAAAGTGCCTTTTGTGACCAAGTCTCACAAGTCAGGCCATCGCTTTTGTTTTAATCGACTCAGTAGAAGCGAATTACGGAGTCCAGTTCACACTCAAGGCGAGGAGAGTTAGGGCCGCCTCTGGAAAAGAGGAGTATCAAGAGCACATGGATGGGGCGCCTGGGTGGCTCAGTCGTTAAGCGTCTGCCTTCGGCTCAGGTCATGATCCCAGGGTCCTGGGATCGAGTCCCACATCAGGCTCCCTGCTCGGCAGGAAGCCTGCTTCTCCCTCTCCCACTCCCCCTGCTTGTGTTCCTGCTCTCGCTGTCTCTTTCTCTGTCAAGTGAATAAATAAAATCTTAAAAAAAAAAAAAAAAGAGCACATGGATATATCCTAGAAGTGCCACACCCTGGCTGAACCCATTCATCCATCTACAGGGTACCTGTACCTGAGGCGAAGCAAGTCAGGTAACCAGAGGGCTGCCTCACAGTGAACTCGGGGCGCAGGAGGCCCTGGGCACACACCTCCTGGAATTCTCCTGTGTTTCTCTACTCAGATCCTGGTCCCACTTTCTGAGATAACTGGTCACAACTTCTCCTCGCTCCTCCCACCTCCCACACTTGTTCCCTTGTCCTGTTCCTGTATCTCCCTATGCATACCTCCTGCAGGGATAGGACTGTCTCTCCTGCCTTCAGACACCCGGGGTCCTCCTCATTTGCTCCACCTGCCCTCCCCTCTTGATTTCCCAATGTCAACACTTCTCTGTGTGTTTCCTTGTTTATTTGTTGTCTATTGACTGGAAGCTCCAGGAGGACAGGGATTTTTTTCTGTTTTGCTCATGAATGCATTCTCTACACTGAGCACAAGGGCTGGCTCTTGGTGGGCACTCGGTAAATACTTGCTGGATAATTGGGTGATGGGCATTAAGGAGGGCACGTGCTGGGATGAGCCCTGGGTGTTATACACAACTGATGAATTTTTTTTTTAAGATTTTATTTATTTATTTGAGAGAGAGAGAATGAGAGAGACAGAGAGCACACGAGAGGGAGGAGGGTCAGAGGGAGAAGCAGACTCCCCGCTGAGCAGGGAGCCCGATGCGGGACTCGATCCCGGGACTCCAGGATCATGACCTGAGCCGAAGGCAGTCGCTTAACCGACTGAGCCACCCAGGCGCCCAACTGATGAATTATTGAACACTACATCTGAAACTAATGATGTACTATATGTTGGCTAATTGAATTTAAATTAAAAAAATACTCGCTGGATAAAGAAATGACCAAATCAGGGGCGGCAGGGAGACTCCATCCACTCTAATGGTAAAGAAGCAGGAGGAAAAGTGATTGTCCCAAATTTCCTGCACTGGGCAAGAAGGTTCATGAGGGCAAAAAGTATCTTTTCGCTTCCTACTGAGTCCCCAGCACACAGCCCGATGCCTGGCACATAACAGGCCCTGTAAATGTGTGTTGATTGACTGAGCGCTAACCGATTGCCCACGGTAGCAACTTATTGCCCCCAACACCTTTCTTTGCCTATAATACACTTGGGTAACAGGTGCTATCCCTGGACCTGTTCTTAGCCCACCCTTATATTCTATGTCCCTTTCATAGATGCCCTCAGGGTCTATGTTCAGAGTTATGACATGGCCTCACACCTGGCCACCTGCCCCTTGCAGTGGGCAGAAACTTGGGCTCCCTGGCCCTGCTCTGCCCTCCAAGGACACTCAGGTTGTGTAGCCCAGCAGTGACTGCTCCCTAGCTTTGCCCAAAGACTGTGGGTAATGACTGAGCCCCAGACACTGCTTGGATTGGGGGTGGAACTCACTACGGGTCCTGGGGGAGTTGGGTCCAGATGGTGGGGACTGTTGGCTCACAAGAAGTGCAGGGGAGTGTTAGGGAACCAGACAGTGTCCTAGCTCAGCCACTCTCCAGCAGGGTGACTCTGGCTAAGTTCCCTAGCTTCTCTGAGCTTTGGCTTTCTCATCAATAAAATGGTAATTTGGGGTACCTGGCTGGCTCAGTCAGTAGAGCATGCAACTCTTGAACTGGGAGTCAGTTCAAGCCCCATATTTGGCTTAGAGCTTACTTTAGAAAAAAATGGCTATTTGTCACAAGGATTGAGAAAATGGATGTGTTGCAAAGTAAAGAGGCTGTGGCGCCCCGCTGCCTGGGTTTAAATCCTGACTTTGTCTTTCCCTGTTAGCTGTGCAAACCTCAGGCAAGTTACCTAATCTTTCTGTACCTCAGTTTCCCCATCCATTAAAGAAGCATGATAGTGGTACCTGGCTCATAGGATTGTGATGAGCCAGGCGTATAGTCAGAGCTCAACACACAAGGGCTATGTGATAATCCTTACAATTTACATCACACACAGAGGAGTTATTTTTATTATTCCCCACCCTGCCCTGACAGAGGTCACAGACACAGGAGCTATGGCAATATAGGGTCAGATGAGATTGTGTTCCCATTGGCTCAGTGCCATGCGCACCAAGAGGAGGGAGAGATTCATCCGGGTTTACAGCTGATGCTTGTAAGTGTCTTTGGAGGGGCACTAAGCATTTTCTGGGCAAACAGGAGGAGGAAAACATCTCACACAAAGGAGGAACAGAAGAGAAGAAAGCTATGCTGAAGAGACAAAGCAGAGTGTGAGGAATGAGGACGAGTTAAGTTTGGCCACGACACAAAGTGCATGAGGGACGGTGGGGGTGGCAGGCTGAGGCAGATCACGCGGGAATCCGGATGCCCAGTGAGACAGGCCTTTGGAAGAGCAGTGAGTGGACGTGGGTGTAGCCATCTGGCTCATGTGGCATCTGTCCCAGGCTCCTCCCAGCTGCCTTCTTGGACTTGCAAAGGTTGGAATGAAAAAAAAAAAAAATAGGGGCGCCTGGGTGGCTCAGTCGTTAAGCGTCTGCCTTCGGTTCAGGTCGTGATCCCAGGATCCTGGGATCGAGCCCCGCATTGGGCTCCCTGCTGGGCGGGAAGCCTGCTCCTCCCTCTCGCACTCCCCCTGCTTGTGTTCCCTCTCTCGCTGTGTCTCTCTCTGTCAAATAAACAAATAAAATCTTAAAAATATATATATGTATGTTCCAGCTGTTCAACTGCAATCATGTGAGACTTAACTCTGGAACCGAGTGAAACGGAGGGCTCCCCCCGGCCGCCAGCCCCAGGCATTCCTTCTGCTGGTGTGGCTCTGGAACCACTGCACTGTGGAGGCTTCCAGGTCCCGGGATGGCAGCCACCACCTCACGGGGATCATCTGTGTAGGTCCTACCCTTGACATGCCACCTCCAGTGGCTCTGACTGGAACCCTGCCCAGGAAACGAGTTAGAACAATCCCAACACGAACAAAAACAAAAAAACACAAACAAACAAAAACAATCCCAACAGAAACTGCCCCCTCCATCTTCCATGAAGCTGCTGCCCCGTGTCCCTGATTCTGCCAGAACCTACCACTCCAAGGCGGTCAGCCCCGAGTCAGTGCACGTATCTACCCATCCATTCATCCATCCAAATGTATGTCTATTCACTCCTTCAACATCCACTGAACTCGGATTGTGTCCCAGGCCCTGGACCTGGGGCTGGGAACAGTGAGACAAACCAGACATCAGGCCCACTTTGGTGATGGTTATCTACTGCTGTGAAACAGACCACCCTCAAACTGAAAGGTTTGCAGCAATTACCACCATGTATTTCCTTACAATTTTGCAATTTGGGCAAGGCCTTCAGCAGTGAGCTCTTTTCTCCTCCATGTAGCATCATCTGGAGCAGCCAGTTATTTTAACAGCAAAAGAAGGGTTTATTCGGGAATTGCTGAGAATTACAACCTGGGACAAGCAAGCTCCAGCAAAACCCCAGGCAAGTCCCTGACCCAAGGAGAGGACCACTCTTTTATAGAGGAAAGGGGGGAGTTGGGGGTTATAAACTGAAGGTCCTTTGGAGTAAACTGGGAGCTTGAAGTATGTGGCTTCTCAATGGCTGAACTGTGACTGTCTGTCATTGGCTGGGCTGTTGCTGGGGCAAGGAGAAATTTTCCTTCCTCTGGCTAGGATAGCACAAGAGTATCCCCTTGTGAGGTCCCTCTCTTCCTGTTGGACCTGCAGCTGACAGCTAGTGCTGGGCATGAGGCTCCCCCTGCTGGCCGCCTGGCTCCATTCTAAGTGAGGCTTCCTTTTCTTAGTTTTCACACCAGCATGGGCTTAGTCTAGAGAAGAAACAGAATGTAATAAATGTGTGTCAGATAAATGATGGGACAAATTCCTAATGTGTGCCCTTGGAGCCAATACCCAGCTGAATTGAGGGGTGAGCATGGCTTGTCATGGAGTGCCAAGAATGTCTCCATTTCAACGCATGCCCCAAGTAACAAAGCTAAAGCGCACAGAGCTGGGACAGGTAATGAGCGGGAGTGACCTTGGCCACTGGGGACTGGAAAGCACTGGCCCCATCCAAGCGGCTCTAACTGGGAAGGTGGGCCCAGTGGGGCCAGACAGTCAAGTTTCCTGGAGGAGCCAGACATCCTTACTTCTTATGCGAAATCTTATACATTTTAAGCGATGACAACTAATTGATAAAAAATTGTCAGTGTAGTGCGGGTCAAACAACACTCAACCATGGGCCAGATGTACCCATGGGCAGGCAGCTCAGGTCTCTGATCTGAAGGCTGTTTGTCCTCCAGAATGCCAATGGTGCCCTCCTCCGTGAAGCTTCAGGCTTACGCTACCACACAGCTCCCAGCAACCCAGGATTGCTGCTGCCTTTTTTTTTTTTTTAATCTTTATTTTTCTGTTTATGAAAGGAATCCCCTTTCTTGGTGAAAAACTCAAACCTTACAGAAATTTCTAACATAACCCATAAACACAGACCTAATCCTATCTCTACCTTCCATCTACATAACCACCAGTAATAGTTGGTGAATATTCCTTCAGATATTTTAAGAGTTACTTCTTTTTCAGTTCACAAAATTGAAATCTTACTGTATAACTACTTTACAATCCTTTTTTTTTTTATAATAACACAGGATAGACAACTTTTCGTGGCAGTGACATTGATCTAAACTCATCCTTCTTAATGCCTGCATTTAGGAGACACAGTGGTCAAGGTGAATGATTGTGGAATCAGATACACCCGGGTTCAAATCCTGTGTCTACCACTTCAATTCTGAGTGACTGGTCAGATGGCTCAAGCTCTCTGAGCCTCCGTTCCCTCATCTATAAAATGGGGGAAGTAATGGTGTCCACCTTGCAAGGATTAAGTGAAAACATGAATGTAGGGTCAGGTACATACTATGCATTTGATGAACTTTAGTTACTACAGTAACCATTCTGCTGTATGGTTATATAAATGTCACCATTTGCCTATTGATGGGCATGTAGGTTGTTTCTAAATTTTCTCTATTACAAACTATGCTTCAGTGAATTCTTTGTCAAGATGGATTCCTAGAATTGAAATTGCTGGGTCAAGGGGTATCTACATTGTTTTGACTCACTGAAATCCTCAAAATCATTTTATAAATGATTACACAAGTAATAGATGAATACATTCCCTTTCATATGGTTTTATGCTGCTCATAAGTATGCGGGGTAAAACAGCCATCTCTCTTCACAACACTCCTCCCCCCACCCCACCTCCTCCTCTTTTCCCTAGAGATGTCCCCTTTATTTCTTTTTCTTTTTTTTTTTTTTTTAGCTGGGCTCCTTATCGAACCCAAGATCATGAAGATTTATACCTGTTTTTCTTTTTTTTTCTAAGACCTTCATAGTTTTAGGTCTTACATTTAGGTCTTTGATCCATTTTGAGCTAATTTTTTGTGTATGGTGTGAGGTAGGGTTCCCAGCACCATTTGTTGACAAGACTATTTTTTCCCCACTGTAGCATGTTGACACCTTTGTTGATAATCAATTGACCATAAGCGTCTGTGCTTATTTCTGGACTTGTAATTCTACTCCATTGCTTTATCTGTCTATCCTTTTGTCAGTACTACATAATCTTGATTATTGTGGCTTGGTACTAAGTTTTAATATTAGGAAGTATGAGTACTCCAACTTTCTTCTTCCTTTTCAAGAATGTTTTCTCTATTCTCCGTCTCATGCATTTCCACATGAATTTGAAGATCACCTCATCAATTTTTGCAATGAAGGCAGGTAGCAGGGATTTTGACAGGGCTGCTGAATTTTTAAAGTTTTTTTTTTTTTTTTGAGACAGAGAGAATGAGAGAGAGAGAGAGCACATGAGAGGGGGGAGGGTCAGAGGGAGAAGCAGGCTTCCTGCCGAGCAGGGAGCCCGATGCGGGACTCGATCCAGGGACTCCAGGATCATGACCTGAGCCGAAGGCAGTCGCTCAACCAACTGAGCCACCCAGGCGCCCGGGCTGCTGAATTTTTAGATCAATTTTGGGGACTATGCTGTCTAACAATATTAAGTCCTATAATCCATAGATATGATATATTTTCTATTTATTTAGATGTTTAATTTCTATCAACAATGTTTTGTAATATTCAGTGTACCAGTCTTACACTTCTCTTGTTCAATTTATTCATAAGCATTGTAAATGGAATTTTCTTGATCTCATTTGCAGATTGTTCATTGCTAGTGAATAAAACTACAACTGATTTTTGCATATTGATCTTCTATCCTACAACCTTGCTGAACTCATTTACTAACTCTAATAGTTTTCTGATGGATTCCTTAGGATTTTCTTTCTTTTTTTTTTAAGATTTTATTTATTTATTTGACAGAAAGAGACATAGCAAAAGAGGGAACACAAGCAGGGGGAGTGGGAGAGGGAGAGGCAGGCTTCCCGCGGAGCAGGGAGCCCGATGTGGGACTCGATCCCAGGACCCTGGGATCATGGCCTGAGCCGAAGGCAGACGCTTAGCGACTGAGCCACCCAGGCACCCCACCTTAGGATTTTCTATATACAAGATCCTGCCATTTGCAAATAGAGATACTTTTATTTCTTCCTTTCCAACTAGATGCCTTTTATTTATTTTCTTGCCTAATTACCCTGGCTAAAACTTCCAGTAATACCGAATAGAAGTGACAAGAGTGGACATTCTTTTCTTGTATCTGATCTTAGAGGGAAAGCATTCGGTCTTTTACTATTATGTATAATGTTAGCTGTGTGTTTTTCATACATGCCATTTATCAGGTTCAGGAAGTTCCAACAGATTCCTAGTTTTGGGGTTTGGTTTTTCTTTTTTTTTTAGATCTTATTTATTTGAGAGACACAGAGAGAGCACGAGTGGGGGAGGGGCAGAGGGAGAGGGAGAAGGAGACTCCCACTGAGCTTGGAGCCTGACACCCGGCTTGATCCCAGGATCCTGAGATCATGACCTGAGTCAAAATCAAGAGTCAGATGCTTAACTGACTGAGCCACCAGGTGCCCCTAGTTTGGGTTATTTTTAAATTTATTTTTATTTTTTATTAAGTTTTAAATTTTAATTCCAATATAGTTAACATATAGTGTTATCTTAGTTTCAGGTGTACAATATAGTGATTCAACAGTTGTATACATTACTCAGTGCTCATCATAAGTGTAGTCTTAATCCCCTGCACTTATTCCACCCATCCCCCTGCCCACCTCTCCTCTGGTAACCCTCTGTTCTCTATAGTTAAGAGTCTGTTTTGGGGGGTGCCTGGGTGGCTCAGTCATTAAACGTCTGCCTTCAGCTCAGGTCATGATCCCAGGGTCCTGGGATCGAGCCCCGCATCAGGCTCCCTGCCCGCATCAGGCTCCCTGCTCCGCTTCTCCCACTTCCCTCTCCCACTTCCCCTGTTTGTGTTCCCTCTCTCGCTGTCTCTCTGTCAAATAAATAAATAAAAAATATTTTTTAAAAAAAGTCTGTTTTGGGGTTTGTCTCTTTTTTTCCCCTTTGTTCGTTTGTTTTGTTTCTTGAATTCCACACATGAGTGAAATCCTGTGGTATCTGTCTTTCTCTGACTAGCTTATTTTACTTAGCATTATACTCTCTAGTTCTATCCATGTTGTTGCAAACAGCAAGATTTCATTCCTTTTATGGCTGAGTAATATTCCATTGTGTATATATACTACATCTTCTTTATCCAGTCATCTACCAACGGACACTTGGGCTGCTTCCATGATTTGGCTATTGTAGATAATGCCACAATAAACTTAGGGGTGCATGTATCCTTTTGAACTAGTGTTTTCATATTCTTTGGGTAAATACCCAGCGGTATGATTACTGGATCATAGGGTAGTTCTATTTTTTATTTCCTGATGAACCTCCATACTGTTTTCCACAGTGGCTGCACCAGTTTGCATTCCCACCAACAGTGCACGAGGTTCCTTTTCCTCTACATCCTCGCCAACACTTGTTGTTCCTTGTGTTTTTGATTTTAGTCATTCTGACATGTGTGAGGTGATATCTCATTGTGATTTTGGTTTGCATTTCCCTGATGATGAGTGATGTTGAGCATTTTTCCATGTGTCTGTCGGCCATCTAGATGTCTGCTTTGGAGAAATGCTTGTTCTGTGTCTTCTGCCCATTTTTTAATTGGGTTGTTTTTTGGATGTTGAGTTGCATAGGTTCTTTATGTATTTTGGATACTAACCCTTTATTGGATATGTCATTTGCAAATATCTTTTCCCATTCAGTAGGTTGTCTTTTAGTTTTGTTGATTATTTCCTTTGCTGTACAGAAGCTTTTTATTTTGATGTAGTCCCAACAGCTTATTTTTGCTTTTATTTCCCTTGCCTCAAGAGATATATCTAGAAAAATGTTGCTATGAATGACATCAGAGAAATGACTGCCTGTGCTCTCTTCTAGGATTTTTATGGTTTCAGGACTCACATTTAGGTCTTTAATCCATTTCAAGTTAATTTTTGTGTGTGGTGTAAGAAAGTGGTCCAGTTTCATTCTTTTGCATGTAGCTGTCCAGTTTTCCCAACACCATTTACTGAAGAGACTGTCTTTTTTCCCATCGCATACTATTGTCTCTTCTGTCAAAGATTAATTGATCATATAATTGTGGGTTTGTTTCTGGGCTTTCTATCCTGTACTATTGATCGATGTGTCTATTTTTTTAAGATTTTATTTATTTGAGAGAAAAAGAGACAGCACGAGCAGGGGGGTGGGAGGGGCAGAGGGAGAGGGAGAAACAGACTCCCCACTGAACAGGAAGCCTGACATGGGGCCCCATCCCAGGACCCTGAGATCATGACCTGAGCTGAAGGCAGACACTTAACCAACTGAGCCACCCAGGTGCCCCTGATGCATCTATTTTTGTGCCAGTACCCTACCATTTTGACTACTACAGGTTTGCAATATAACTTAGAATCTGGAATTGTGATACCTCCAACTTTGGTTTTCTCTTTCAAGATTGTTTTGGCTATTTGGGGTCTTTGTGGTTCCATATAAATTTTAGGATTATTTGTTCTAGTTCTGTGATAGGGATTGCATTATGTTTGTAGATTGCTTTGGGTAGTATGGACATTTTAACAGTATTTGTTCTTACAATCCCTGAGCATGAAATATCTTTCCATTTGAATCGTCTTCAATTTCTTTCATCAATGTTTCATAGTTTTCAGACTACAGGTTTTTTTACCTCCTTGCTTGAGTTTCTTCCTGGTATTTTATTATTTTTGGTCCAATTGTAAATGGGATTGCTTTCTTAACTTCTCTTCCTGTTGCTCATTATTGGTGTATAGGAATGCAACAGATTTCTGTACATTGACTTTGTATCCTTTGACCTTACTAAATTCATTTATCAGAGCTTTCCCCCTATGATCAGGAACAAGATAAGGATGTCCATTCTTGCCACTTTTATTCAACATAGTACTGGATGTCCTAGCCACAGTAATTAGATAAGAAAAAGGAAGGAAAGGCATCCAAATTGGTGAGGAAGAAGTAAAATTTTCACCATTTGAAGATGGCATACTATATATAGAAAACCCTATACTTTGGGTTATTTTTAATCATGCAAGTGGTCTGATATTCTTTTAAATCTGCCTTTTTAATGGATTAAACATTATTGGAATAGATGGATCTAACCATTCTCTTCCTGATGGACACATGGGAATTTTTTCTCTCCTATCACACCCTCCTTCCCATTTTACATGTTATTGTATCTAGTATTTTAACTTTTTTTTTTAATTTTACTTATTTATTTGACACACACAGAGAGAAAAAGGAATCACAAGTAGGCAGAGTGGCAGGGAGTGGCAGAGGGAGAAGCAGGCTCCCCGCTGAGCAAGGAGCCCGATGTGGGACTCGATCCCAGGACCCTGGGATCATGACCTGAGCCGAAGGCAGACACTTAACGACTAAGCCACCCAGGCGCCCCATAGTATTTTAACTTTTTTAACCTCACCAATCAAATATTATTGTTACCCCACTTATTAAATATCAAATTTGTGGGGCGCCCGAAGTGCCTGGGAGGCTCAGTCAGTGCACTGTCCGACTCTTGGTTTTGGCTCAGGTCGTGATCTCAGGGTGGTGAGATTGAGCCCCAGGACAGGCTCTGCATTGGGCATGGAGCCAGCCTGAGATTCTCTTTCATCCTCTCCGTCTGCCCCTCCCCACCTCCTAAAAAAATCTAATTTGTGATGATTTTTATTTAATTTTGAAAAAATATAATGATTTGGTAAAAATACATTTTTTACCTTTTTTTGTATATATGATACATCTGGGGTCCCCACATACAGGGCATATGCCTAAAGGGCAGAGTGTGGGGAGGGGAGGCAAGGAATGAGCTGAGGTGGCAGAGGATTTTTCTGGCCACTGTGGGGACTAAGAAGAAAGTAGAGTATAGGAAAGGAGACCAGTTGGGTGGCTGTTAAACTGGCCCAGGCATGAGATGATGATGATCTGGACCAAGACCAGGAGATGAAGATGGAAAAGAAAGAATGAATTCTAGAGACACTTTGGAGGCAGAATCAACAGGACTTCATCTCTTGAGTAGTATACTGTAAGAGCCTCCTAACTGGTTTCCCTGTTCCCACTTTGGCCCCCCACCCCACTACATTCAATAACACAGGTGCTAGGGTGACCCTTTTAGACACAAATAGAGCATGTTACACCTCTACTCAGCACCCTCCAATGGCTCCTCATGTCAGTCAGAGTAAAAGCCAAAGTCCTTGTAATGGCTAATGCCATCTGGTTCTGCCTCCTCCTCCCACTTACCCTTTTGCTATTTCCACTCCAGCCATACTCACCTCCTCCCAACAAACCAGGACAGTTCAACTTTTAACCAGCTGAGACTCTTTACCCAGACGTCCCTTTGGCTCATGCCCCTTCCTCCTTCAAGTCTTTGTTCAGCTTCTCACTGATATTGCCACCTGCTTCAAGCACCCTACCACACTCCTGATCCCTTTTATTCTGCTCTTTTTTGCCCATAGCACTTATTACCTACTTATTACCTCCCAACATAGTAGAGCATTCACTTATATTATGTATATGGTTTATCATCCATCACATCCACATGTGTAAAACTTCACAAAGGCAGAGATCATTACTTTGTTCATTGATATCCTAAGTTCCTAGAACAGGCTGCATCCAACACATTTGTAGACAACTGAATAAATGATTTCATTACCAGTTTGGGTGTGGGGACAGATGGAGAGGGAGAGGGTGAACAAGATGCCCAGGTTTCTGAAGCCGGGGTAGGGGTGGAGGACTAGGAACACCGAAACGTTTTAAAAACAGGAGACATTCTGGGTGAAGACCAGACCTGGGAGTCATCCGCACATGATGGGGGTATGGAATCCACAGGAGCAGAGGGCTTTATGCAGAGAAAACAAACAGAAGGGGCCAACATGGACACCAGCATCTAGGACATGTGGGGAAGAGACAGACAGAGGACAGACAGAGGAAAGGCGCAGAGGAAAGGACAGACGAGGAAAGGGGCAGATGCACAGCCAGAAAGAAAAGCAGAGGCCTGTGGGATCACAGAAGCTCAGGGAGGAGACTTTTTAGAAGAGGAGAGAGGTCGAATCAGGCAAGAACTGAAAGCTCACCACTGGATGCAGTCACTAGAAAGTAACATATGGCCTTGTCAGGGAGCCAACTCTGTGACAGGTTACAGGCTAAACTGGTCAAGCCAATTCAGGAGGTGGTGAAGGTGGCTGAGGCCAACAGGATGGGAATTTAGCGTCAGACAGACCCGATGCCAATCCTAGAACAGGTCTTGTTAAATCTCTGAACCTCCATTGTCCCACGTACAAAATGAGCATAGCACCTCCTAGCCCATACACTTTGGTGATTGATTGCTACATGAGACAGAGAAAAATGCAAGACACAAATTGGGCGTATTGGCTTCATTCTGTGAATGAGCAGACTGGCTTGGCTGCGACTGAGACACAAACGTAAATACTGGGCAGCCCAAGACCAGTGGTAGCTGCGGTTATGGCCGGGGAGTGGATAATACAAGGAGGGCAAAGCTGTAGGCACAGGGAAGCTGAAGTCAGTCCCTTTGCACAGAACACTACCCCAAGATTAGCCGGTATTAAAGATCTGCCTTCTTAGTCCTAGACACACCAGCCTGCGCCTCCCTTTCGTGGCGCAATAAACGTTCCCCTGCGCAGACACAGATCACCCGCCCACGGCCTGTAGCCCCCCTCTCCCCACCTCCCCGCCAGCTGTCCGCCCACTGGGGTTGAACCTAGACCTAGGCAACACTGCCTTTCGTGCCTAGCAACCGCTCACCTGCTTTGCTCTTTCCATAGGCCAGCAAATTTCCTTCCTTTTTCTTATTGGTCCGCGTAACTCTATCTCGGCCAATTAATAGCAGCCACGGGGACCCAACACACTCCCATACAATTTGGGGGTAATCATGGAGGAGCAAATTTTTCTTTTCTGAATCTAGTTCTCCAGGAAAGCATCTTATTTGTCAAATTGTTCTGAAATCTTCTGGGATGAGACTCTAAGCATTTTATTCCACTTAAGCCCGTAATGTCTGTCCCTTGCACGCTCCCCCCCTCCAAGTGGTACGGCCCGCACAAAGCCCCACCTTCCTCCCCGCCTTAAGAGCCTGAGTCCTCCCCTGGGTTGAGTCCACTTGGAGACGGAGACGATACCATCTGGGACCAATAGGCGGGGGGACTCCACCACCTGCCGGGCTGCCCTATTCCGCTTCGACCACCTCTCGCATCTCTTGCTCAGGTCGTGGGCACGAAGCCTAGATACGGTGGTGGGGCCACCGCTCCCGGCAACACGGAGGGTGCGCGGTGCGGCCAAAGAAAGGGTGCACTTGGTACGATCTACACTGAGCCCCGCCGGAAGTGAGGTGTCTCACCCCCGAAGTTCCGGCTCGCAGGGGGTGGGGAGTGTTGTTAACCCGAGCCGCCTCCGCAGTCGCGGGGATCGAGCGGGCTCGCGGCGCTGGGCTCCTGGTGAGTCGGCCGGGGTCGGGCCCGGGTTGTGGTTGGGAGTCGGGACCTGGGCCCTCCCCTTGAGGGCTCCGGGGTGGGCGCGGCCCCTCAGCCCCGCTCGCAGCTGTCAGCTGGCCGTAGACCTCAGGCGCCCGCGCGGCCGCTCTCCAGAGGCTGGGCCCCGCCTGCGACGCTCGCAGCTCCTGGCGATCACAGGTGCGGGGGGCGCCCCGGGTCCCTCTCCGTGCCGCCGCAGCATCCCGGCGATCGGCCGTTTCTCCGCTGCCCCCGAGTGGACACTGCCCTGGGGGTTGGGGGACGCCAGGGTTCCAGGCTGACGTACCCCGCCCTCTCCCGCGGGGCGCGCGTCGCAGCTGCCCACCCTGGCCGAGCTGTCACCGGCGCTGTCGCTTGCCCGGCTGCGCCCCCCAGCGCCTGGCTTCTCCCAGTCCAGACGGCACGTTCCTGCTTCTGGAGGTTTCTGCGTTTGCATCCTCCCCATCATCTTCACTTCAGAGGCCGTGGTAGTGGTTCCCCCCTCCTCCAGCACGGTTGCCTCTCCTCCTGCCTCCCTAGAGGCGGCGGCTTGGCAGGCGGCGTGGAAAGCCCTAGATTTGAAACAAGACTGACCCAGGCTCCAGGCCTTGCGTCAGTGGGCTCGCTTAACCCCTGTGAGCCTCCATTTTCTTATTTGCAAATTGGGGAAGCGTATGCTATTCTTGACGTCATGATTGTGAGGGTGAGGTGAGGCGGGCTTTGTTCCCCCCCCCCCCATTTGGTGACACCGCGTGTCGGGCACTGTGCTAGGTTTGCACAGGGTGCACATCACACAGGTCCTTCCCTTCCCCGCACAGGTCTCCAGGCCAGGGCAATGTTCCGCACCGCAGTGATGATGGCGGCCAGCCTGGCGCTGACCGGGGCCGTGGTGGCTCATGCCTACTACCTCAAGCACCAGTTCTACCCCACTGTGGTGTACTTGACCAAGTCCAGCCCCAGCATGGCAGTGAGTTCGGGGCTCAGGGTCGGGGGGAGCTCCCTGGGCGGGGAGGAGGAGTCTGCTTGAGGCAGGGGCGGAGCTAGAGGTCAGGTAAGTAGGAGAGAAGCCAAGTAGTCCACTAGCTGCCAAACTTTGAATTAATTGGGATGGGGACATAGGGAGGTTCCCGAATGATGAGCCCCAGACATAGCAGAGCAGAAAGTGACCTCAAACCATAGCTTCTTCTCACTCCTAGGTCCTCTACATCCAGGCCTTTGTCCTTGTCTTTCTCTTGGGCAAAGTGATGGGCAAGGTGTTCTTTGGACAGTTGAGGGCAGCAGAGATGGAGGTAAGATGTTCAGGACTCCAAAAGTGAGGGGCAGGGAGCTGGGCAAGCTGAATGTCTTGAGTTCCTCATCATTCCTTGTCCACCCCCCAGCACCTTCTGGAACGTTCCTGGTACGCTGTCACTGAGACTTGTCTGGCCTTCACCGTCTTTCGGGACGACTTCAGCCCCCGCTTTGTTGCACTCTTCACTCTCCTTCTCTTCCTCAAGTGTTTTCACTGGCTGGCTGAGGACCGTGTGGACTTTGTGAGTTGGGTCAGGGGGTTCTCTGAAGCAGATGGGAGCCAGGGAATGGCTTGGTGGATAGGCTTGGGCAGTGAAGGCTGGGTTGGGGATGTGGGGTGAGCCTTAGCCTTCCTGATGGGCCCCCTTTCTGCTCTGCCTTAGATGGAACGCAGCCCCAATATCTCCTGGCTCTTTCACTGCCGCATTGTCTGTGAGTGAGATCCATGGGAGGGGAGAGGAGGGAGCTGGAGGGAGAAGAGGCACCGTGGACGATTGGAACATGACAAGTCACTAACCGTGGTCCTGTACCCTAGAGCACAGGCGTCCCCCTTGACCCACAGCTGTACAGGAAAGATAAATTGGGAAGTTAATTTGCATCATCTCTGCCCTGTTCCACTCCAGGGCTTCTCAGCTGCCCAGCCCCTTAGCTCTTGGCCTCCTCACCTGGAGCTCGGGCCGCTCTAATACCCTCCTAGGCAAAACTGGAGTTCCCAGGGGGCTGGGGTCAGTGGAGTGTGCCACCTGACTAGATGGCTAGGGCCATGGTGGGCTTGAGGGGGGGAGGGAGGGGTCTTAAAGCAGGAAGCGGCTCTCAGGCCCTGCGCTGACCCCACCAACCCCCAATTTGGGGGTCCCCACAGCCCTTATGTTCCTCCTGGGTATCCTGGACTTCCTCTTCGTCAGCCATGCCTATCACAGCATCCTGACCCGTGGGGCCTCTGTGCAGCTGGTGTTTGGCTTTGAGGTAAGACTGGCTTGGGAGGTTGGGAGGACAAGCCTGAGGTGGCACCGAACGGGGCTTGAAGAACGCAACCAGCCCTTACTGAGCACCTGTTCTGGGGCCAGGCCTGTGCGGGCCACCAAGGAGCAGCCATCAGTCAGTGTCAGCTCCCGCCTTCTACACGCACACCTAATTAGCTTGATGGACTGCTGGGGAGGAGTCCCCACTGGTTGGGTGCTCACTTGTACGCTAGACCCTGTGCTGAGCACTTGACCTGCATCTTTTCATCGGCAAAGCCATGTCGTTACGAAGGGACAGTTAATTCTGTCATTCGACAGGCCACCCGGGCTGGAGAGGTCTGGAGTTGCCAGAAGTGACACCAGCCCGGGCGAGGAGGAGCTGGGAGGATGCAGCCATGTCCCAGCCCGCGCCCAGCACCAGCAGAGTGTGACTGCAGCCAGGGGGCGCTGTGTGCTTATGTTCTCTCCCCCCCCCCCCCCCCCCCCCAGTATGCCATCCTGATGACTATGGTGCTCACCATCTTCATCAAGTATGTACTGCACTCTGTGGACCTCCAGAGCGAGAACCCCTGGGACAATAAGGCCGTGTACATGCTCTACACGGAGCTGTTTACAGGTGAGAAGAGCCTGGGCCTCCCCTGACCTGGCCCAGCGTCCCCGGCCCTGCCTCCCAGGCCCTGTGACTGCTGCTCTCTGCACCTCCCCCTGCCTCCAGGCTTCATCAAGGTTTTGCTCTACATGGCCTTCATGACTATCATGATCAAGGTGCACACCTTCCCTCTCTTTGCCATCCGGCCTATGTACCTGGCCATGAGGTAAGCCCAGCCCAGCCCGTCCTGCCCCCGACCCATACCTGATCCTCACCCCCCCTCACCCCGCTTTCACCGAAACTGGCCTTTCAGGCAGTTCAAGAAGGCTGTGACGGATGCCATCATGTCTCGCCGAGCCATCCGCAACATGAACACACTGTAAGTGGGCCGGTCCAGCTGCTGTCCCAAGCTCTGCGCCAGGTTCTGTCTCCACCTCTGGTCTTGACATATCCTTGGCCTGTCCTAACTAGGTATCCAGATGCCACCCCAGAGGAACTCCAGGCAATGGACAATGTCTGCATCATCTGCCGAGAAGAGATGGTGACTGGTGCCAAGAGGCTGCCCTGCAACCACATTTTCCACACCAGGTGGGAGGGGCCCCGGGGGGCCTGACACGAGGGGAAAGGCTCTGGAAGGCAGGCCCCCAGGGACCTACTGACCATCACCTGGTCTTGACCCCCCAGCTGCCTGCGCTCCTGGTTCCAGCGGCAGCAGACCTGCCCTACCTGCCGTATGGATGTCCTCCGGGCATCACTGCCGACCCAGTCACCACCGCCCCCAGAACCTGCGGATCAAGGGCCACCGCCAGCCGCTCACCCCCCACCACTCCTGCCGCAGCCCCCCAACTGTGAGTGGCCCCCTCATTTGGCCGTCCAACACACCCTGTTGAGTACTTGTCCTGAGCCAGGTATGGGAAACTGAGATGAATCCGATTCCCTGTCCTCCAGAAGCTCAGTCCGGGTGGGGAAGGGAGTCATTGGAAGAGCCATCAATGGGTTGTAATCTATCAATGGGTTGTAATCTTGTGTCATCAGTGCCGAGCTCAGAGCGGCCCTTGGGAGCAGGGACAGAGTTCCTAACGGCCAGCCTCTCGTGTGTGATTTGCCTCTATCTCACTTTGGACCTTTTCTCACTCCCTGTCCTCTCTCTGCAGTCCCCCAGGGCCTCCTGCCTCCCTTTCCTCCAGGCATGTTCCCGCTATGGCCCCCCATGGGCCCCTTCCCACCTGTCCCACCTCCCCCCAGCTCAGGAGAGGCTGTGGCCCCTCCATCCACTAGTGCAGGTGAGTCTTTTGGGGACTGCCACAGCCAAGGGGTGGGAGGAATGGAAGCGGAGGCCTCTTAACGCTCCCCATCTTCCTGTTCTTACTCTTCAGCAGCCCTTTCTCGGCCCAGTGGAGCAGCCAGCGCTGCTGCTTCTGCAGCCTCTGCCTCGGCCCCCGGCCCTGGCTCCGCCCCGGCCCCTGAGGCTGGCCCCACCCCGGGCTTCCCCTTCCCGCCCCCCTGGATGGGCATGCCGCTGCCTCCACCTTTTGGTAAGCTGAGCCACACTCGGGGTTGATCTGGAAGGTAGGGGGTGTCAGGCCCAGGCTGAGCCTCTGCCTCTCTCCAGCCTTCCCCCCAATGCCCGTGCCCCCTGCGGGCTTTGCCGGGCTGACCCCGGAGGAGCTGCGGGCTCTGGAAGGCCACGAGCGACAGCACCTGGAGGCTCGGCTGCAGAGCCTGCGCAACATCCACACGCTGCTGGACGCCGCCATGCTGCAGATCAACCAGTACCTCACCGTGCTCGCCTCCTTGGGGTAAGTCCGCGTGGGGTTCTGGGATGCGTGGCGGCAGCGTGCAGCTGCCCACAGAAGGCCCCCAGCCAGGGTTCTTGGCCTTTTTCTCTTGTGCCACCCATGATGCCTGTTAACTCAGGCTGACCTGTCTGTAGCATAGTAGGATCTCCAGGTTCTCGAGGCCTCTGTCCTCTCGCTGAAGAAGGCCTGCCTGGGTCTCAGGAGGACTGACGTTGATTAGAGACTTTGAATCTTGTTCCTTTATGTTTTTCTAAAATCAAATTACTCCTAATTCCTAGGGCTTTAGTTCATCATGTATCCCCTTCTCACATATGGTGACCATGTGCCTGGGAACCACTACCCCTGATTTGAGTCAACAAATAAAGTCACCCAGAGCCAGCCTGGCCTAAGTTCAAGTCCTGGTCCCACCACTCACTTGCTCGGTGACCACCGTCACCTTTTTTGAATAGAAGGGTTCTAAGTCCCGTCCACAGGTCACGTGCACAGAGTGCCTGGCACACAGCAGTGACCGCACAGGCGTGGAGGGGAGCTGGAGTCTGAGATCTGAGTGCAGTTTTATTCAGTGCAAAGCCTTCGGGTGCCCCATAAGGAGCCTGGCACCCACTAGAGAATGCAGTGTCAGAGTGAGCAAGGCCGACAGTTCGCGCCGGCCACTGACTTACAGCCTATCTGTGGTATGGACCCGTGAGGACTCCCGCAGCACATGTTCGCCTGTGTCTGCTGCTAACTCAGGCTGCAGACGGACGTCAGCGCTGACGCTACCCTGCAAGGCTCCCAAGGGGCAGAAGAATCTGCCCAATCGTGCCAGGATGTCAGGGCCTCACCTGCCTCTTCCTTCTTCTCTTCCTAGGCCCCCCCGGCCTGCCACCTCAGTCAGCCCCACTGAGGAGACTGCCCCTGCAGTTGTCCCTGCTGCCCCCCCCACCAGCATCTCCAGCTCTGAGACCACCACCCCACCCCCAGGAGTCTCCCCACCAGCCCCTGAGCCTGAAAAGCCTCCAGGTAGTCTCGGTCAGCCTGGGGGGAGGCGGGGAGCGGGGAAGGAACTTCTCTCGGTTCCACTTCTGAACTCTGTCCCCAGCTCCTGAGTCAGTTGGCATGGAGGAGCTGCCTGAGGATGGGGAGCCCGATGCAGCAGAGCTCCGTCGCCGCCGCCTGCAAAAGTTGGAGTCCCCCGTCGCCCACTGACACTACCCCAGTCCTACCCCTGCCTCCACTCTCTTGAGCAGCCCTTGCTGTAACACATCCTGCCACCAAGTGCCCGCTCCCTGTCTATGTGCACCAGGGAGTAACGACCCCCAGCTCTGAGACAAAGGAGGAGGCATCCCCTAGGCCAAGTGGAAAGACGCCTGAGGCCCCAGTTGACTCCAGCCCTTCCGACCCGGGCAGCCATGGGGATCTCGGGTCCGTTCCAGCCTTTCTCTCCCACCCTTCAGCCTGTTCCGCTGGGGCCGTGAAGGCAGGAGGCGCAGTTTCTGGGAGAAGGGGCAGCCCCTCCAGGCCCCACTTGTGTGTGTGTGAGTGAAATCGCTTCACTGCTAAACAGTATTAGCTCCCCAATCCCATGTGTGAACTTAAGGGGCTGGAGGCAGGCCAGGAACTTGCTCCCTGGACCACCCATCAAGACTGGTACTGCTGTCCCTTTTCTTACCCTAAACTCCCTAGAATCCTCTGTGATGGTGGCTGTGTCCCTTAGGCCCTGTGTTGTTTCTGCGTCTTATTGGCAATCGCACAGCTCAGGGAAAGGAGTGCCTGGGGGTAGAGGAGCAGGGGGGCAGCACAAGGTGCCCTGCCCCTCCCCTCAGGTCCCCCTCTCCCTGCAGTTTGTCTATCAAGTGAGACCATTCCTGGTCTCACCCAGCAACCACTGCCCAGCCTTACGCCAGGCTGAGGGCTCGTGTGTCTGCTCCTGAACCACTGCAAGCCCCAGAATCTGGGGAAGGCCACTTCTCAACTTACAGAACTTCTCTTGAATTTAGAAGAATTGTAACTACTTCCTTGCTGTTGTCTTTTGGCTTAAATTTTGTCTTTGAACTTGAGTGCTTGACCCTAGGAAAGAGGAGCAAGAATGTCAGGCTCCTGGTCTTTCCAGTTTAGAAAAGGCACTGGGCCAGGTAGGGACCACAGGAGCCGAGGCCTGCCTGCCCCCATCTTTTTTTCCCTCGGTTCTGTGTTACAAGAGTTGCTGGAGACAGTTTCAGGTGATTATTTAATTTGTAAATATTGTACAAATTTTAATAGCTTAAATTGTATATACAGCCAAATAAAGACTCGCATTAATGACTGGTGGAGCTGGTGTCACAGGATCCGTGTGCCAGGCTTCTTTTTCTTGCTCAAGCTGTCGACTTGAGAATCCCCAGGGGTGTGGGTTTCTTTAGACAAGTCATTAAATTATTATGAAGATATCCCCATTTTCCATACGAAGAAACTGAGCCCCAGAAAGGTTAGGTTCCCTACCTTAGGTCAGAGGACAAGTAGGGGAGCCAGGCTTTGAACCCTGTCCCTAACTAGTTGGAGGGTGGGATGAGGCTGGGAACTCAGGCCTCTGACCTTTGTAACTCCCAAGAATTGGGCAAGTGTGAAGGTTCATTGGCTGGGGGTGGGACGGGATGGCAGGGACAAAAGGCCAGCACCTTTCTTCCTGCAAAGCTCCCGTCCAGCCTTGATACCAGGCCAGCAAGCTGGGAAGGAAGGCTGGCTGGGAGCTCCCGAGCACCCCCTTGTGGAAAGACCAGCTCAAGCTAATCACTTTAGCTTCTTAGAGCTAGAAATGTAGTCAGACCCAACTCTCCCTAGAATGGAGCCAAGGTGACTGGGCCTTCTACTTCTCCATGGGTAAAAGAAATGAGCCCAGGGGCTGACATGGACCTTCTATGCCTGCACTTGGAACTGAAGATCTCGGGGACCCAGGCCTGAGTCCTCTGGGTTCTCCACAGGCCTGGAGCAAGGGCTTGAGAATGTCTGCAGCAGTGAGGGTCTGAGGGCCAAGGAAGAAATGTACTCAGTGGGTTTGCCCTGTGCTACCCTCCCCTAAACTGGGCTGGGCTATTACTTTCACCAGTCAACAACCTCCAGAATTTGAACAGCTGAGCCCAATAAGCTCCAATGAAGGCAGGGTCTCCACTGTCAGGCAGCCCTCCCCCACTGCTGGCACCTGTGGAGAGGGTCCCGTTTGCCCCTTAATGTGAGCGAGGCCTGCTCTGAAGCCCTTTAGCCCTGACTCTGCCCTGCCCAAGCTCTTAGCCCTGGCATTTGTACCTCCTGTCCCAGTTGCTCCAACAGCCACCTCCATCCTCCCGAGACCCCCTGGACTCTAGTCTGTGGGGGATGCTATCATGCAGCCTGCTCAGCTGGGCCTCAGAAGCCCTTCTCCAAGAGCCAGGCTTTGAGCTGCTGGTCAAAGTAGCCCTTGACCCGCAGGGTACCTGTCACCTCATTGATCTGGGTGACAGGTGTCTTCCCCAACAGTGGACTCAGAAAATCTTCCACATCCTTCTGCAGGGCCTGGGGAGGGAGAGGGGGACGATGATAAATCAAGCCTGGTCAGACCATCCCCTCTAGTAGACTCCCATCCCTTCAGCCCTGAAAGGGTTAGAATCAGCCCCTGACCCATGCCCTCACTTACCCAGATGTCCCCCTCCACCTTTCGGATCACAGTCATCTGGCGGTTGCCATGTGTGATGTCCTTGTAGACAGGGATGTTGTGCATTCGAGAGCGCCGCACAAAGTAGGGCAGGTTGGGTGGGGGGTCTGTTACATGGAAGAATGGTGAGAAGCCAAATCTCCCCAGGCTTTATGCCACCTTAGCCGATGCCCTTCCCCTCACAGTCTACAGAGACTCAGTGCACCCAATGGTAAAGCCACCTCTAGATTTCAGGTCAGAAGACCTGCTCTTTCCCTAAATTTAAGCCAGGACCAGCTGGTTTGACCTGGTAACCTCATAGGCCCAGCACAGGGCCTGGCAGCAGAAGGTGCTCAAGAAGAAATGATGTTAGGGCCATGCCTCCCTGGATCTTTAGGTCCCGATCTGGGGCGAATCCTGCACTTCTCCCCTGGGTCAGGGAGGCTAATATCAACCTCTGGCGCAAAGAAATGGGGATTTACAGCACTGAACACCTACCTACCACATGCTGGGCTCTGTGCTGAGTGCTTTATGTACTGAGCAGATTATCTCCATTTTGCTGAAACTGAAGATGGGAGAAGCTAAGTGACTAACTCATGATCACACTGGCAACGAACAGCAGAGCCAAATTGGAACCCAGAACTGCCCAACTACGAAGCTGTGCTCTCAATTATGGTACAAGACTTACTCGAGTGGGAGTGGGGGTCCCAGCTCTTAGGTCTTCTATGCTTCACTTTTCCTGAATGGGAAGACCTCATCCCAACAGTGTGGATGGATGGGTACCAGTAAAACAGGGCTGCATTCCCAGGCCCTTCCTTGAACATGAGACAGATGCTAAGCCCTGACAGACCTCCACACAAGTCCTGAGCCCACTGGGGAATCCAGAGCCTCAACTGGGGAGGTAGACCACTAGGGAGAGGGAGATTTCCCTCTGTAAACCTCAAGCCATCCCCATCGCCCAGCTCACCTCTGGGTGGCTGCCAACCACTGGGAGTGGGATAGTGTTCATGCTTTGGGGGCTTTGGGATGCTGGTAGGGGGTAACAGGCGCTCGACAAACTGGTATTCATCCACAGACTCCACAAAGCTGGGGTAATCAGGAGGCTCCTGGGTCTGACTCTGAGGCCAAAAACAAAAACAAACAACCACGGTTCCCATCAGCCCACCCACTACACACCCACCCAACAAAGGAGAGGCAGAACTTAAGTAAAAAAAAGGAAACACCACGGGTGCAAAGCATGGCTAAATAAAAGCCTGGAGATATGAAAGCCCCAGACTTCAGTTTGCCAGGGTAGAGGTGAGTCTGGAAAAGCAATTCAGGCACTCTGAAGGGCTCCCATCTCTTGGGATTTCTGTGGGACTTAAAAGCCAAAGTCAATTTACTGTCTGACTGACATAGTCTTTTTCAGTATTTTAAAGTTTCCTCTAAACATTCTATTGAAATATTGTAGTTCTGGATTAGGCACTTTCAGCAATCGTGATAATCCACTCACATCATCCGATGTGACCCTCGCTTACCTGGAACATTTTGGCCTCATATAAACACCGCCAGGCACTGGACTAAATGTATTACGGGTATTGTTTTGACTTAATTCTTACAATGACACAGGCTAGGTATTTTATTACCCCCTTTTTCCATCTGAGAAAAATTAAGACAATAATAAACAATCTACCTAGAGTAACTCTCTGCAATCTGTCCTCCCATCCTCCAGCCTAAAGATCCTTCTTGGACACTTCTCCCAACAGATACCCTGGAGTCCTGATAGGCCCCGGGGTTACGAGAAGAGGGAAGGAGAACGAAGGGACCTGTATATCATGAACTCTAGGTTCCCATTCGTGTCACCAATGATCTGGGGCCGACCCCCTACCTCGTGGAACGGTATCCCTTTTAAAAAATCGGCAGGAGTCGATGTGCAGCCCCTCCCAGTTCTGACTAACCCAAGTTATCCACCAATCAGGTTCTAAGCCCCACACACCGAGGCGCCCTGCAGGCCTTGAACCTTGTTTCTATCTTGTATCTGAGCTCCAGGGTTACAGGAACGACAACGAGAGTCAACGCAGCCCTCCTCCCACACCTCCAGGCTCAGCGTTCTCACCAGCCGCCGTAGCCCGCAGCCCGGCTGGACGCCGGTTCTCCACCCTCTCAGCGTAGCCCGGAACATGGCCGCTGCCATCTTGAACTGCTCCCGTACACGGCCCTTCTGCGCGTACAACCGGCCAGATCCCGCCCCTTCCTGGGCGCGCCCGGGACCGAAAGAACGCCTGCGCAAAGCGTAAAGAGGCGGAGCTAGGACTGCCGTGGGCGGTACAAACACCAAGGGCTCCAGCGGTCGCCCAGCAGTGACGTGGCACGCAGCAGGCGGTGAGGACGTGCGCGCCCTTGCTCCTTCCTCTTTCTCGACTCCATCTTCGCGGTAGTGGCTGCGGTGCCCGCGGTTCAGGTAAGATTTGGGCCACCGCTGGATCTGGAGGGCCTATTAGCAGGTTGGCCGCGAAGCCAGAGAGCGCGGGAAAAATAGAGGGAGAGGATGTGTTCTGAGGGCCAGCTCCCGGTCCCCAGCCGACCCCCCCCCCCCCAGCAGGCCCGGCCTTAACCCACGTGAGATCCCACGACCACCTGTATCCCAGCGCGATCGGTGCCGGCCCGCTACCTTCCCCCGACCCCCCTCTCTCCCAGAGCATTCTTCTCTTACGAGTCTCTCTTTCTTCAGTCGCCGACATGCAGCTCTTTGTCCGCGCCCAGGAGCTACACACCCTCGAGGTGACCGGCCAGGAGACGGTCGCCCAGATCAAGGTAAGGCTGCGTGGTGCTTCCTGGGCCCCGTCCTCTTGTGTTCTTCAGTCTCCACCTCCCCGCGGAAACGCTGATGAGTCTTATTTTTCCCCGAGGCTCATGTAGCCTCCCTGGAGGGCATCGCGCCAGAAGATCAAGTCGTGCTCCTGGCAGGCACGCCCCTGGAGGATGAGGCTACCCTAGGTCAGTGTGGAGTGGAGGCTCTGACCACCTTGGAAGTAGCCGGCCGCATGCTCGGAGGTGAGTTGGGGAGCACTGTTCTTTGAAATGTTTGTAAACTCATAATGAGGGTGGGGTGTGAAGTTCAGTGTCCTCAACCCAGGGTGGTTCTTCCTGCTTACCTTGTTCATTAAGAGGTCCATGGGAGCCTGAGCCACAGCCTCGTTCGGTTTCAGTTATTTACTAGTCCCTTGTTTGGTCACTAAGATCAAGCCAGACTAGATTCTCCAGGGTACTTTTCCTTCTTGTTTAAAGTCAGGGGCTGGAAAATCCTGACGTGAAACCCTGGAACATACCATACTAAATAAACACCCTTGGGTCAGAGGTCATATCTTTGTAACTTTGTTCTCATTCCCTGTTGGTCCCTGTTTATCTTCAAAGGCTTGAGTTGAGGGAGAAGGGATTCTACTGGGTGGGGCCTTCTTGCTCTCCTGTCTTCTGACCTCCTTTCCCACCACAGGTAAAGTCCATGGCTCTCTGGCCCGTGCTGGGAAAGTAAGAGGGCAGACTCCCAAGGTAGGTGAGAGTATTTGTGGTGGTGTTTAGACTTTGGGTTTTTGTTTTTCTGTGTGCAGGTTTTGTTTTGTTTGTTTTTAAGCTAAGCCAAGACCTTTGGTCTTTCCTCTGTTTGCCTTCTCCCTGCCTGGAGTTAAGACTGAGGGAAGGCGTGGAAGGTCTTATCATCCCTCCCTTTTCCCAGGTGGCCAAACAGGAGAAAAAGAAGAAGAAGACAGGCCGAGCCAAACGGCGGATGCAGTACAACAGGCGCTTTGTCAACGTTGTGCCCACTTTTGGCAAGAAGAAGGGCCCCAATGCCAACTCTTAAGTCCATTGTAATCCTGGCTTTCCCCAATAAAGCCACATAGTTCAGTCATCTCACTGTTTCATCTTCACGTGCAGGGCCTCGGGAAGATACACAGCTTCTAGGGCTGGTGGTGTGTTCATTGGAACAGTGAGGCCTGGTTCTGGTTTCTTGACACAGTCAGGTTGGAAGAGGCAGGGGCTCTCAGCTGGCATGGGGAAGGCATGGTAAACTACAAGAAAAGGCTTACTATGAAAATTGGTAACCCCAGATGGTAACTCTTCAGATGGAGAGTTGGGGAAATTCCCCACTCCAAATAACTTGATAATTCTCCCAAATCCTTTTTTGTTTTTGTTCCTTTTTTTTTTTTTTTTAAGATTTATTTATTTGAGAGAGAGTGGGGGAGGGGCAGAGGAAGAGAATCTTAGCAGGCCCTCCACTGAGCGTGGGGTTCCACACAGGGCTCCAGCTCAAAGATCTGAGCTGAAACCCAAGAGTCAGACCTTTAACTGAATAAGCCACCCTGGCGCCTCGTTCTTGTTCTTTAAACAGAGAAGATGAGAATTCTCTGTGGGAGGATCAGTAGGCATCAGTAGAGAAGTGTGAGAAGAAGATGTATCAGGGAAGGCCAGTCGGACCTTTCCTGAACTTGGGACCAGCTATGGCCTTAGTGGAGTCCAGGGCAGGGGGCTAGTTATGTCCCTACTCTGGAAAGTGGGGCGACCCTATTGGGAGGTCAGCGGTGCTAGCCCTGAAAGAATTCACCCAAGGCAGAACAGAGGAGATGGAAGTTTATTGAATACACTGCAAGGGAGCAGAGGAGAGACTGTGCCAGGAGGCAGTGGTGGGGGGCCTGTAGTTAAGGGGGAGGGGGAGGAGGTAGGGGAACATGTGGAACTTTACTTTTTTTTAGTTCCTGTGCCTGGTTGTAAGCAGCCCATTGGTCAGCAAGGGCTTACGGCTGTTCTGAGGTGGGTTTCCTGATGGACCTGTTTGCGTTCAGCCGGGTGGTTGCTATGGGCCCTTCTACCTTACTCGGTCTTCCATTGCCCAAGCCTGTTGCCTAAAAGTGGCCCTACAGAAAGCACTGCCTGATTACATTGGCACTGTGGTAACCTTGTTTGTACCTTAACCTAATCGTAGCTCAGGTTGGTGGGTTGGTTGATTGAGTGTTCCTAGGAGTGGAATTCTCTGGGACTGATTCGAGATTCCCCTGGCAACATGGGTACCCACTCATTTTGCGAAGGTTTTTGAACCTGCTGGTTCTTGGAAAACAGTATAACATGAAGTAAAGACCTTGGATCTAGACTTGGACTGCCTTTTAAAAAAGTTTGAATTCTTGCTTCATTTATTTTCTCACTTCCAACCTTCAAATTATTTAATTTCTGCCATCATGTTTTTGAGAGTTGCTGCGAAGAATAAATAAAGGATGTGAAGTTCTTAGATCAGCACCTGCCACATAGTGTGCAAACATATAGGCTATTTTTATCTCTAGTAATCTTTTAAGAAAATGACGGTCACCTCCTTTCTAGGTGTTTTGATTCTTGTGGTTTAAGTGCAGAAGCTAGTTAAGTGTTAGAGCCTCAAAGAAAGTAAGCAGGGTGTTGTAATGAAAGAGGGGTGGTTGGGGGTGGACATAATATCCTAGGGAAGGTCTCTAAAAATGGGATGTGTGAAGCCTGAAACCTATCAAATAGATGACGAAAGAGGTCCAGCCCAGAGAACTGTGTGCAGAGCTGTGTGGTTTTGTCAAACCTGGACAGGAGTTTAGGTTTGAGTCCAAGTGCAGTGGAGGGTCACCAAGTACAAGGAAGGGTTTAAGCAAGGGCCTGATGTGATCTGACTTGTGATCCAGTGCTTTGGCTGGTTTTTCTGGACAACTGGCAAGAAAGGGAACCAGTTAAGGGACTAGTAGCTGAGACTACCGGTAGTAATGGGGATGTAAAAAATGAGCGGACTTAAAAGGTCATCAAATCCATCCAGATCTTGATAGGGAAGTAGATGATCCATACGGATATAAATACAAGGTATTGTGAAAGCGAAACTTAACTGGGGGTGGGTCTAAAGAACCAGTGTGGGTGCCATGGATCAAGTCCTTGGGGCCCTTGGCATGGTGTGTGGGGGTTATCACCCCACTCTACCACAAACCAAGCTCATTAGGACAGGGATCCCATCTCTTTGCTTCTCGATGTGTTTTGGCACCTAGTATGGATTCTTCACCTTAAAGTTGGATGAACCATAGATTTAGAGGGGAAATAATATCTGTTATATTATAACATATCTGTTAAACGTTGCTTTCTTCTCAAGAGGGGAAATGCCTCCAACACACACATAAACAGAGACTAGGCCAAGTAGTCCATCTTCACCCTTTTTCTACACTCCCCTTTGTCTGTGTCCCCTAGTAGAATGACTGCCCTTCCAGTGCAGGGATGCATCTCATCCCCCATGGGCCTGGCGCAATTAGGGGCCTAGAGTAGGTGCTTCTCAAAGATCGATTTCCGCCAGGAGGCTCTAGCGTGCTAAAAAGGGAACCACTAGGGGGCGAGCTGGTACCAGCGGAGCACCGGCCTGGTGCACTCGCCCTCCCTCGCTCACCGCGCAGGGCGGGGCCTGTGCGTCCCGACCCACTCCTGCGCCTGCTCAAGCGCCATTTGACCGAGGGGTGGGGCTTGGCTTCCGAGTGTGGGCGGAAGTTGCCGAGAGTCCTCGGGAGCTTTGAGTACGCTCCGTTGGCCTCGCAAGGAGGCGGAAGTAACCGATTAGCACCGGAAGTTGCCCAGCGCTGCCCGTGAGCGTTCTCAAGTGGCGCGGGGCGCCAGTTGCCATGGAGCCGGCCGGGCCCTGTGGTTTTTGCCCGGCCGGGGAGGCCCAGCCCGCGCGCTACACCTGCCCTCGCTGTAATGTGCCCTACTGCTCGCTGCGCTGCTACCGGGCGCATGGCACCTGCGCCGAAGCCTTCTACCGGGACCAGGTGCTGGGAGAGCTCCGCGGCCGCAGCGCCTCGCCCAGCCGCCTGGCCAGCGCCCTACGGCGGCTGCGAGAGCAACGCGAGACCGAGGACGACCCCGAGGACGGCGGCCTCAGGCCTGGCCCGGCGCCAGGCGGCTTCACCAGGCTCTGGGAGCTGCTGGCCCCCGCCGAGAAGGCGGCCTTCGAGCGGCTGCTGAGCCGTGGCGAGGCCGGGCGGCTGCTGCCCCCGTGGCGGCCGTGGTGGTGGGGCCGCGGGGCCGGGTCGCGGCTTCTGGAGGAGGTGGATGATGCTGCGGACCATGACCCTGCGGAGCGGGAGCCCACCCCCGCGAGGACGTCACCGGAACCCGTGAAGGAGGCCGCCGCCGAGCCGTTTCTCGAAGACGCTCCCGAGGCCCGCGCGCCCGCCGTGCCCACCCGGATCCCCACGCTGGCCAGCCTGAGCCGCAGCCCGGCCTCGCCGCTCGTGCGCTTCCAGCTGCCCAACGTGCTGTTCTCCTACGCGCACACTCTTGCCTTGTATCACGGCGGCGACGATGCGCTGCTCTCCGACTTCTGTGCCACGCTGCTCGGCGTTTCCGGAGCCCTGGGTGCGCAGCAGGTCTTCGCCTCTGCCGAGGAAGCCCTGCAGGCCGCCGCCCAGGTGCTCGAAGCAGGCGAGCATCCGCCTGGGCCCCTGGGCACACGGGGTGCCATGCGCGAAGCCGCCCGCATCCTCATGGGCGAAGGCCCGGCCGACCAGAAAGGCTACACGCTGGCAGCACTGGGGCACCTGGCGCGGACGCTGGGCCGGGCCCGGAAGCAAGCTGTGGCCACGGAAGAGCGAGATCGCCTCTACCGGGCGCGGAAGAAGTGCCAGTTCCTACTGGCTTGGACCAATGAAAATGAGCTGGCCCTCACACCCCTGGCTCTGGACTGTGCCCGGGCCCATCGAGCCCACGCTGTGGTGGCCGAGGAGGTGGCAGCCCTCACCGGGGAGTTGGAGCGGCTTTGGGGAGGCTCCCTGCCACCTGCTCCAAGAATTCTCATCGAGGAACTCCCTGGCTGAATTGGGATCCCTCTGTCACTAATAAAGCTGTGACTGGTCTGCCCTCTGAGCAGTGCCTGCTTCTGAGGAACAGCTGTTGTCGTGTCCCCAACCCCCCACCCCACCCCCACTCCCCACCCCCGCCGCCCAACCCCAGACTCTCGGGCCCACAAGCCACCTCTCAGCTTGTCCTGGGCCAGAGCTGACCCAACCAGTTTTTAAACACCCTAGCCCCAGAAAGGGAGGGAAGTGGTACCATGGGTTCCAGATGTTTATCCAGGAGGAAGAGCGAGCCCCTCCACTCCCATTTGTGGGCACTGGCTGCACCTCTCCTTGCTCCAGAGCACCTCCCTGAGGCTGTTGGTCCCTGCTTGCTGGAGCTCAGAGCAGGGTGGGGCCCAGGCTCCCAGGCGGCCGCGCTGCCGGATGGGTGGGCACCTGCCCCCGTCTGGGCTGAGTGGAGCCGCTTCAGTAGACGTAGGGCAGGATTCGGTAAGGCACGCGCCGGCAGTACTCGTGCCAGGCCAGGCCGTACTTCCGCAGGCACTGCTGCTCGTCCCGGGCCTCCCGGTGCACCAGCAGGGCCGTGAAGTAGAGGAGGTAGAAGTAGGGCAGCAGGTGAGACACTCCTGTGGGGAAGTGGAGGCTGTGACCGCCCAGCAGCTCCCCAGCTCACAAAGGTTTCCGCATCGAATGGCTCACAGGGACACGGGCTCTGGTGAAAGGTCCGGGTCTGCAGCAAGGGGCTGGCTCCGCGAGGCTGGCGGGGAGGTCTGCCCCCAGCCACTCACTGAATCCATTCCCAGCTCCCTGACTGCTCCCTCCACTAGGCTGCATCCCCGTTCTCCATTCCACGCCCAGACGGGGCATCCTGTGGTCACCACCTCTGTCCCTCACACGCGCGCGGTCCTCGTCCTGTGCCCTCCCAAGCCACTCACCACAGGGCAAGGACCAGGCCAGAGCCATGATGAGGTCTCCAAGGTAGTTGGGATGGCGGACCATACCCCACCACCCAGACACCAGCAGCTGCCGCCCCGTGGCTGTGGGGATGGTCTCAAGGCCTGGGGAAAGACAGGGAATGGGATGGGGGACCTGGAGGAAGCCCGGCTGCACCACTTCACTCATGGCACCCTAGAAACCCAGCTCACCAGCCACTCTGGGGTCAGAAGGATTCTTTCGGAAGGTGCTCTTCTGGGAATTGGCCCCCCGGAAGATGTAGTAACCAACAGCTAGGGGAAAGCATGAGCAAGTGGTCAGGGTTGAGGTTTAGAGCCTTCTACTTGACCCTGACCATCCACCCACAGCCCAGTTGGCCTGGAGACCTAGGACCCAGTCCCTACCCCCCCCACCCCCAACCTCCACCCCTGTGTTAGAGGAGTGCCTGAGGCTTAGTACCTACCAGATGCTGAATAAACAGAACATGAATGAATGAAAGGGGGAGGAGCCCCCTCCTGACTGACCATTGATGAGGCAGATGACTGAGGCCATGGGCAACCCCAGGGGCTGCGGGTGATGGAGCAGGAACTGGGCCTGCAGGCTGTAAGTGAAGGGTACCCAGGCCAGGTCCCCAAAGGCCAGCATGAAGCCAAACCCGTCGTGTGTGATGTCCATGGTGGTGAGAACAGCCTCCTGCAAGGGTGGGACCCAGACACACCCACTGAGTCCCCATGAGGTCCTCAAATGCCCTCCCTGCCTCTTCGCCCAGTCCAGCCTCACCTCATGCCAGAGAGCATCACCCACATAGAGTAGCTGGAAGCCATTGACCAGCCACATGGCCAGGGAGGGACTCCCCCGAAGTTCTGCTTCCTGCATCAGCAGGGCCAGGTTGATGAGGACCTGGGGACATGGGAGAGGGAGGACAGGGCAGTCTGTTCCCAGCCCGCCTCCAAAGCCTCCTTTCCCCCACCCCATGTGGAAAATGGAGATAATCATGGACCTGCCTCACGGAGCTTGTCTGGGGACTCGTTGACATAGTGAATGGGCAGCACGAAACATGATGTGTCTGGCACATAATAAATACTCACTCATGTGAGTAAACCCATTCTGGTAGCACTGGGTTGGTGCTGTGATTAACGTTACCACTTCTAACCCTCACAAGAACCTTTGCAGGAAGTTCTAACTTTATCCCATTTCACACATGGGGAAATTGCCTCGGGGGCCAGGGTGCAGATCCATGGTGGACACTTGGCCTCCTCTCACCTCTAGTTTCCAGGGTGACATGAGGGACCTTGCCCAAGAGACCCTTTGGGAAATCGTGACCACAGTCCAGCATGGGTGATTATAACCCAAACCCACAGTTGGCATGTCCTCGAGGCCACTAGTGATGGACAGCTTGCTCACCCAATGATCAGTCTCAACTGCTGCACCGCTAGGACCAGCAGGCAGCAAAGCATCAGCCTCTCCTGTCCTCAGAATAGATTTTGAGCTTGATTTATTTAAAGTTGCACCTGCTCACCTAATTCCCTCCATGCTTTTCTCCCTAGCACGTAGCGCCCCTGCCACGCTACATATATTTCACTCGTGTTTTGTCTGTCTTTCCTAGAATGTATGCTCCACGAAGGCAGAGTTTTGTTTGTTTGTTTGTTTGTTTGTTGCTTTCCCATAACTTTTTTTCTCTTTTGTCTCCTTGTATCTAGAGTAGTGCCCGGGGCACTCAACAAATATTTGTGGGATGAGTGATTAATGGTTTACCTCTGCGCAATAGTGGCCCTGCCCTGTCCTGCCCAAGCACTGCTTAGGCGTCCCACCCCTCCTCCTGGCCCACATAGACATGCCCAGCTTACCCAGCCGATGAGGCCAGGTCGCAGTTCACAGAAATATTTGAAGTCGAAGGACCAGATGCGCGGGTTGAGCTCCCGTCCCAGGAAGAAGTCGTAGATGGGATTGCCTGGAGAATAACGGAGGCTGAAGATGCAAGTGAGCACCCCCATCTGCTTCTGTCTGCACCCTACTGGGACCCCTCTCACCTGAGTTCCCTCCAGGGGCCAGGGCCGAGGCAGGGGCCACCAGGGCCTTCAGATAGAGAAGGAGGCTGAAGATGAAGGCGGTGAGGGTGGCCGCAAAGGCCAAGGGCAGGAGCATTTCCGGGAGCTCCCCCAGAGGCAGCCCGGCAGACACAGCCAAGCCCACCAACAGGGCTGTCAGCACCAGGGCCTGGAAGCCTGAACCACAGTACACAATGAATCCTGGGGGCTGCGCCCCTACACCTCTGCCCTTCCCCTTCACTCCCCCCTCGCCCCCCAATACACAAACACAGTCCAAAGCCCAAGGAGGTCAATGGCCCTGCCTCTGGGTCACCCCAACCACTGCTCTGGTGCAGAGAGTAAGAGCAAATGCTGCGGGTAGGGGTGGAGGAACAAGGGACGTGGAGAGGGACAGGGAGATTCCCCCAAGGCTACCCTGGGCACACAGCGTAAAATAGGCATCTGACGGAGCTTGGGGCTGGGGGCTAATCTCCACTGGGCCTAGAGCTCCATCCCCACTCGCACAACTCTAGCGCAGGGAGCCATCCCCCCCGCCCCCGCGTCCATGCACCGTTAATGGGGTAGCGCAGGCGACTCTTGTCCTTCAATTCCTGTCCCTCGGCCACCTGCAGGCACAAAGCGGCTCTGATAAGGGGTGAGAGTGTCTTCTCTCCAGCGGAGCCCCCTCCCTCCGCCCGCCTCCCCCGCGAGCCGAGTGCACACCTTGCCCGCCGGCAATAGGTAGAGAGCCGCCTGAAGGCCGAGCCAGGTGAACCACAGCAGAAGTATCTGCGGGCTCCACAGCATTTCGGGTCCCGGCAGGTAGGGGGGTGGGCTCAGGAGGCGCGCGGGGCCCGAGCGGGCCACCAGGAGCAGGTGGAACATGGTGGCAGGAAGCAGCAGCATCAGCACCGCCGCGCCTGGGACCGGGGGCGATCGCGTCGGGCGTCGGCTCCGCAGCTGCCCTCCGACGCCAACACCCCCCCGCCCCGCCCAGGCGCCCTGTCGTCTCCAGGACCCCTCAGCATTCCCACTGCCCTCTTCCATATCCCGTTCTCAGCCCTCAGCCCCTCCCCTGACTTCCATCTTGGGCCCCGCCCCCTCTCCCCCCCAAAGTTCCTCCTCCTGCTCTTGGTACAATCCTCCACCCCACAATCCGGTGCTGTGCAGCCCCCTCCCCAGACAGTCCCTCGCAAGCCCCAGATCCCTCTGCTTCTGGAGACCCTTCAAAGCTTTCCACCCTCAGATCCTAGCTCCTCCGCCCCCCGCCCCGTTTGAGCCCTCGCTGAGCCTGACTACAGATTCCACCCCCGCCCCATTACCCAGGGGTCCCCCGAATTCCAGCGGAGCCCGGGAGCCCTGAGGAGAGGCCATGGTCTCCGCTCCACCGGCGGGGGGGGTACACAAGAGTCCGTCAGAGAAGCACAGTCCACCTTCTCCC
This sequence comes from Mirounga leonina, assembly GCF_011800145.1. NCBI lineage: Eukaryota > Metazoa > Chordata > Mammalia > Carnivora > Phocidae > Mirounga > Mirounga leonina. Next base: position 31,011,347 of record NW_023270418.1, on the reverse strand, counting down.
CCAGGACATGAGCTTGGAGACGCGGAGGATCAGCCCACTGCACAAGCACCTGCTTAGTCCCTGAGCTCGGACTGCTATCGCTCGAGTCCCTCGGTCTTTAAGTGGACCCACCCCCGGCCCATCCTGGGCCCACACTCCAGCCAATCGGTTTGGGGGGCGGGTCTGACGCGGCTGCCTCCTGAGCCACCTCACGACTCCACCCCCAGCCAGCCCCGCCCCCGCAAGCAAGAGGGAGGAGGAAACAACACGTCTTTATTGGCGGGTCTTGAGGCCCGAGGGGAAGGGCCAGCGGACGCAGGGACACCAGGGGACGGGGAGGGGAGGGCGACTGCACAGGCCCATGCATGGCAGCGGCCCGGCCTAGCCACGCTCGCAGATGACCTCGACGACACTGGGTTCCATGGGCACTGGGTCCGGGCAGCGCAGGGCAGCCGAGGCCACCACTTCATCCAACAGCAGGTGCACGAGCTCCTCATCGGCCACGAAGCGCCACAGGTAGAGCTGCAGGAAGTGACAGTCCACCTGCACCTGCTGCAGGCCGAAGCGCCCAAAGGTGCGCAGCCGCACGCACTCCAGCAGCGTCTTCAGGCTGATCTTGATGATGCCCGTCAGCACCGATACCTGCGGGCAAGGATACAGGAATGCAGCCCGGGGACAGCAGGTGCTGGAAGGGGCACTGGGTCCCTGAGGGCACCCACATTCTGTGCACAGGCCAGAGAGACAGTAAGCGGCCAGGAGCTGCGATGGGGTGTAAAAGTCCCAGGACCCCCGTAAGAGGGAGGGACAGATACAGTGTTGGCACCATCATCTGGAGAACAGACAGGGAAGGCCCCATGACATCAGAAGCAGAGACGGGAGTCAGCCCTGACATGGGGAGGGGAGAGACTTGCTGAGTTACAGGCAAAAGAACACCAGGTCCTAGAATGTGGGCTGGGTTGCGGCAGAGACTATGGTGTGGACAGGAATCCCTGGGGAGGACCCGGACTACTGTGACAACAAGGCCAAGAGCCAAACAGGCATTCTAGATGTGCATCCAGACCCAGGCTGGGAGCACACCAAGGTCAGGGCAGAGGGCCTTGGAATATGGTGATGGTGGGGCTCTGGATGACCACTGCCTCCTAGAAACAGCCCAGAGTCTTAGGCTCCCTGACTCAGGGTGCGACTGCTTCAGCCAACCTTCGCCAGGGCCCCTGGAAAGTGGGGTCACTGGGGACTTCAGACCTTGTTGAATTCCACAGGGCTGAACACATCAATACGTTCAGAGAACAGTTTCTGGATGTTGCTCAAGAGATTAGTGTCCATTGGGGCGCTGGATGGTGGAGGAGACAAGCAATCAGAGCCCACCCTGCACCCCCAGCCCCCTTTGTCCATTCCAACCCCCCAGGGCTACCCTGGCCAGCCAGACCTGGGTGTATAGCTGGGTGCATAGCGGCCCTGCTGACGGGAGCTGCTGTACACAGAGAAGGTTCTTTTGCTGGAGTCGCTGCTCTGGGCCTTGCGGACACCCTCTTCGTACAGAAGCCCCACCTAGTGGTGGAAGGAGGCACTGCAAGGAGGCCAGAGCAAGGGGAGCCTCCTGCCCACCCGGTGCCCAGGGTGAGGGCCCGGGACACCCTAAATTACAAACTCAATTATTACGAGAATCACAGGGTAGTGGGGACCTAGTATCTGGTTGGTACCTGGTCACTATTTATAGAAGTGGGGGAGTGGGGCAAAGGCGGGACATAAGACCTGGTACTGAGGCCCAATCTTCAGTGGTAGCCCTGCCCGCCCTGATTCTCTGGGTGACTAGACCTCAGTCTCCTCATAGGTGAAATGGGGGCCATGACGCCCCGAGTCAGGGCTGAGGAGGAACGAGGCCACAGACGCAGGCACTGATGTCTTGATCCTCCCAGGGTCACTCCCCCCACACCCACAGCAGGCATGAGGACCCCCTGGCCAGCCCGGGGGGAAGCACCTGCACGTCGATCGCCGTCGTGTCCTCCACCACCCGCTTCATGACAGCACGCACGTTCCGGGGCTCCAGGGTACTGAGCCAGTCCCGTGTCTCCACACTCTTGCGCAGCATCTGTGATATGACCAGGCCCTGCACCTTCACATAGTGGGTCAGTAACCGCCGTGCTGTCTCCCTGGCTTCTGCACACAATGTGCTCACGGGTGTCACTGGAGACTGGTCCTGGGCCAGGGGCGCAGAGGACAGAGAGACAGTGAGTGCTGGGGGCAGCTCAGGGGCCCCTGCCAAGCAGGAGCGGGGCACAGGCTGGGCCAGGGGGAGGGTGGGCTGGGCCTAGGCAGCTGGCCTGGGTCTGACCATGACAGCACTGTCCATGGGGGACCACCATCCCCGACCCTGCTGTGAGCTAGTGGTTCACCTGCACGAGAAACTGTTCATCGGTGAGGGTGAGGATGTAGGAGATGGTGGCTGTCTCATAGTCCAAGCAGAGGCGGGAGAGAAGCAGGAGCAGAGCAGGCGGTGTGGCGCCCCCCTTCTCCCCAGGGCTGTCACAGAAGCTCTGAGCCGTCTGGCACATGGAGCGAATGAAGCCCACGATGAGGCCCTCACGAACACCCTGGCTGCAGAACTCGCCCTGTGAGGAGGAGGGCCCCAGATACACAGCAGGTCCCCTCTTCCAGGCAGGGGCTGCTAGTGACCCTCTTCTGGGATCCTAAATGCCCTAGCCCCTCTCCAAGGGACAGCTCCATCCTGCACTCCAGGACCCAAGAGCAGCTACCCTGCTTGGGGCGGGGGCTGGGGGGGGGGGAGAGTGCAAAGGGACAAGACAAAGCCAGCGCTGGGGACCCTGCTGGCAGATGCCCTCCCAGCCTTCCCCTCCCCTCCAGGCTGTGCCAGTCTTCCTCGTGACAGCCTGAAACCACATCCAGAGTGCCTGGGCAAGGACTGTGTGCCCTGATAGCTGTCAAACTCTAGGATGAATAGAAGAATGCCCAGAATAAGGCGGTGGGGGGAGGGGGGGAGGATGCCCAAAGGCAGGCCATACCCGGAAGTAGGGCTTGTTGGAGAATGACACCTCCTTGGCCGTGAAGAGGTGCACAGCTGCCAGAGAGGCCTTGATGTGGCTCAGGATGGAGCTGGCCACGTTGGCCAGCAACTCGGCCAGGCCCGGGCCTTCCTTTCCAGCCAGGCGAGGTGCGGCCAAAGCCTGCCGCACGTCGGTCAGGCAACCCAGGAAGGCGGCCCGCAGGCCCTGCAGGTGGTGGCCCAGGCGCTCCCGGGCCACCCGCTCCACGATCTCCGTGGCAGCCTCGGCCAGCCCCGCCGCAGCCAGCAGGGCCCCAGGCGCCCGCAGGCGCCGATGGAAGCGGTCCAGCGCCCGCACCAGCAGCGAGTTGTCGCCGCTGCCCTGCTCCTGTGCCAGGCGCCGCTCCACTAGCGCAAAGTAGCGGCCACCCAGCTCCCGGGCGAAGGCCGCCAGCTTCTCGGCACCCGCCGGGCCCTGGGCCGCAAACAGCTCCTGGTAGGCCGAGGCCACCTGGCAGAGGCCACCCACGAAGCCACTTCCTCCGTGATCGGTGAACTCTAAGACGTCGGGAGCGGGAGGGGAGGGCCCCAGCTCCGCCTCCAGGCTCCGCAGCTCGGCCTCCAGCCGCCCTCGGGCGTGCGCCAGGAACTCGGCACACAGCTCCTCCGCCGGCTCGCCCAGGGCCAGCAGCAGCTCCACGCACTCGGCCTGCTCGGGGGCGCCCGAGCCGCCCTCCCTGCGAGGTGGGAGGTGGCGGTGAAGGGCAGGCCGACAGAATTCGGGGCGGGGCCACGCACCGCGACTGGCAGGCCCGGACCCCGGCGGCGTGGGCGAGGGCCCCCGGGCCTCACCTGAAGCGCTGCCGCAGCTGCTGAGCCAGGCGAGCCGTGATGACCTGGCAGTCGTCCTGGATGGCGCGGAACGAGGGCAGGTGCTGGTACTGCTGCAGCACGGCCCGCGCGCGGCCCTGGTAGCGCACCGCCTGCCCGTAGGCGCCCAGCTCCACGCACTGGGTGAGGCGCGAGGGCAGCTCGAAGAGGAACTGCAGCTTCCGCAGCAGCGCGTGGACGCCTGGCGGACGGGGACAGCTGGTGTGAGCCCCAGGGCCCCCGGCGGCCCGCTCCGGCACCGGCTGCGGGACCCGGCCCACCTGCTAGCTTGGTGATGCGCTCGTGGCGGTCCTGCAGGGTGGCGCTGATGCGCGCGCTGAAGTCCGTGATCACCGCCATGTTGGTGGCCAGCCGGTCCATCTCGTCCTCCATCTTCCGGAAGTCGTTCTTCATCTTCCGGATGGTGTCTGGGAGGGCAAGGGAGCGGGCGAGGGCAAAGGAGATGGCTTGGCACAGGGGCAGCACTCAGCTTGCGGCAGGGTCCAAAGGCTCCCTCCCTACCCCTCGACACGCACACAGGCACGGGCCCAGGCACGGGCCTCCTTCCCAAATGCTCCTGAGCCCGCTCCTCAAGGGTCACATTGATGAATCATATTGATGATTCAGTGCAAAAGGGGCTGCCACAGTAAATGGGAGGGAAGGCCACGTTTTCTGAGCCCTGCTAGGTGGGGAGAAGCCTACGGAGCCACAGTCCCTGCACTCAGAAGATGCCAAAGGAGGGCACAGAGCCCTTGGCAGGAACCTGTCTGCTTCTTCCGAGGGGCATCCTCCATATCCAATGCACTGCCTGGCAGAGGAGGCACCCTTATGTCCTTCCAGACCTCCCAAGCCCTTTCACTCCACCTTCTGGACCACAGCCAACCCTCTCTGAAGGGTACTTTCCCTTTGTCTTAAGGGAAACCTGCCTAAGGAGACAGTTCTTTTCACACCCAGTGCCTCAGAGGCTGGCCCCTTGACACTTCTAGATAGTTTCTACTCTTCTTCCCTTTAAGATCCCAGCTTCTTTGAAGACCATGCCATCAAACTACACCTCTCTTGTTGCCATCCCTACTGTCCTCTGTGCCACACCTCTCAGTTGCTGATCACTGTCACCTCCTTGTGGGCAAGAACGTCCATACGGATGAGGCTTCAGACATTCTTGATTCACGACCTCCCCAATTCCACCCACCCTTCCCTCTGCCCCATCTTTGCCACCCTCTCCTTGCCCTCAGCTTCAAGCCTTGCCACCTTCTGTAACTGATCATTCACCCTGTCTACCCACTCTAACAGTCCTTTGGCCTCCAGGAACTCCAGACCCAGTGACCCTAGCACAGTGTCACTACTCATAAATACCTCTCACAGCTGCAATTCCCTACTCATTCCCCACTCATTCCCCAGCATCTCTAACCTGCCACCAGGGTCATCGGTCATCGGGCATTTACAAGCCCCCTTGCCTCTCTTGCCCCCTCCTTCTATTACTTGCTAGTGAAACCCTACAGCAGGTTAAGCCCAACAAGCCACCCATCCCATGCACCCGAAGAGCTAAAACTGAGCCACAGTTGCCAACTGGCCTCCCTTTATATTTATGACTTCAAGTTCCTCCATCCTTCCAAACCCGTTGCTTTCCCATTTTCTAAAATAACATTTTCTCCAGAGTCCTTAAAACTCCAATACATGCCCCCAACTCTCAATTGGTGACTGTTTCACACTTCACAAAGAAAATGCAAGCAAACACCAACTCCCTCCAAATCTGCAGAGTACAGGGATAGATCCATGCCTTTTGCTCTCCCCCTCCCTGAGGGGTCTCATCCAGTCCCATGGCTGTGGTGACTTGGACATTACTGTCTCCAGTACTGACCAGAGCCCAGCCTAACAACCCACTTAACACCTTGATGGGGATGGCAAACAGGCTATTCAAGCATGACATGTCCAAAACAGAATTCCCCAAAACTGTTCCCTCATTAAATTTTTCCATCTTGGCTCCTGGCCATTTTCAGAGTCATTTTGTCTTATCTTTCCTTTTTATTATTTTTATCTTTCCTTTTTATTCTTATCTTTCCCCACATTTAGTCCATCAGCAAGTTCTGTAAGTTCTGCCTCCAACATTTTCTTTCCAAGCCACCATCATCTCTTGTCCAACTATGGCCAACATTTCCCAAATAATCTCCCTAACTCTACTCCTGAACTTATCATCAATATTCATAAAGGAGGGCTGCCTGGCTGGATCAATCAGTAGAGCATGCGACTCTTGATCTCAGAGTTATGAATCTGAGCCCCATGTTGGGTGTAGAGATTACTTTAAAAATGTATTCATGAAGGGGGCGCCTGGGTGGCTCAGTCGGTTAAGTGGCTGCCTTCAGCTCAGGTTATGATCCCTGGGTCCTGGGATCGAGCCCCGCATCGGGCTCCCTGCTCAGTGGAGAGCCTGCTTCTCCCTCTCTTTCTGCCTGCCTCTCTGCCTACTTGTGCTTTCTCTCTCTGTGTCAAATAAATAAAATCTTTTAAATAAAAAAAAATATATATATATATATTCATGAAGGAAAGCAAGGATGAAGCAGAAACATATCTGTCATAGGAGACTTTAATTCACTTCTATCAATCCATGACAGATCAAGTGGCAAAAAGCGAAGGGAAGCTACAGAAGATCTAAAGAACTAATATGGGTGACCTTTTTGGTTTATATTGAATTCTTTTCAGATTCCACAGAATACACTACAACCTTACCATATGTTAGGTCTTAAAGCAAATCTCAATAAATTTACAAAGACAAGAAATTGAAATTCTACAGACAGCATTCTGATCACAATGCAATTAAACTGGAAATTAATAACAAAACTACAAAGCAAAGAGACCCCATCATTTGGGGAAGAAAAAACTTCATTTTTAATCAGTTATTGGGTCAAAAGCAAAATCAAAAACAAAGTGCACCATATAACAATGAAAACACTATAGATCAAACCTATAGGCTATAGCTAGAGCAATGTTCAAAGGGAATCAGTTTTAAATCTTTATATAAATAAATTAGAATAAACATTCAACTCACGAAGTTAGAAAAAATAAAAATCAAAAAAAACAATTAAGGAATTAGTAAAGTTAAAAGCAGAGATTAATACATTTTAAAGGAATTTATTTATTTATTTATTTATTTATTTATTTATTTATTTTTAGAGGGTGCGAGTGGGGGAGGGAGAGGTGCGGGAAAGAATCTCAAGCAGATCCATGCCAAGTGCAGAGCCCATCGTGGGGGTCGATTTCACAAACTTGAAATCATGAACTGAACCAAAACCAAGAGCTGGATGCTTAACCAACTGAGCCACGCAGGCCCCAAGATTAATACATTTTTTAAATGGGAGAACTATAAATCAAAGATCAGGGTCACTTAAAAAAAGGATAAAAAATAAAATTTACAAAATGTTAGCTAATTTTTTATTTTTTAATATTTTATTTATTTATTTGACACAGAGAGAGAACATAAGCAGGCAGAGCGGCAGGCAGAGGGAGAGGGAGAAGCAGGCCCCCTGCTGAGCAGGGAGCCCGAGGCGGGGCTCGATCCCAGGACCCCAGGATCACGCCCCCAGCAGAAGGCAGACGCTTAACCGACTGAGCCACCCAGGCGCCCCGCTAATTTTTTAGAAGGGGAAAATAAGAAATTAAGGGGTGAAATAATCACAAATACACAAATTAGAATAATCACAAGATACAACTTTGCTCAATTCCATGTAAAGAAATTAAAAACTTGAATGAAATGAATAATTTGCTACAAAAACAGAATTTACCCATATGGGGGTGCCTGGGTGGCTCAGTCGGTTAAGCATCTGCCTTGGGCTCAGGTCATGATCCCAGGGTCCTAGGGTCGAGCCCCGAATCAGGCTCCCTGCTCAGCGGGGAGTCTGCTTCTCCCTCTCCCTCTGACCCTCTTCCCTGCTCATGCTCTCTCTCTAATGAATAAATTTTTAAAAAAAATTCTCTCTTAAAAAAATGTAATTCCAAAAGTATGTGAAGAAAATCAGGGAGAATTTTAAAATAATATTAGGGATGGAAATTTCTTTCTACAATACCACAAACTCAGAAGCCATCAAAGGGGAGATTAATAAAACTGTTCGATCCACTAAAACCACCATGAGCAAAATCAAAAGATGAACTTTTTTTAAAGAATTTATTTATTTATTTATTTATTTATTAATTAATTAGAGTGAGATGGTAACTGTTTAGACACCAAGATACTAGCTTGGGAGAGGAGTGGGTGGTAACTGGTAGGAGGCTGGAGGGGGCCTTGCCAGCCTGGGTGCTGACCATACAGCTTCTCCCTCTCTCTCTGCCCAGTGGTTGGGGTGCCTGGGGGCTCAGTCACTAAGCATCTGCCTTCGGCTTGGGTCATGATCCCAGGGTCCTGGGATCGAGCCCTGCATCGGGCTCCCTGCTACGCGGGAAGCCTGCTTCTCCCTCTCCCACTCCTCCTGCTTGTGTTCCCTCTCTCGCTGTGTCTCTCTCTGTCAAATAAATAAATAAAATCTTAAAAAAAAAAAGCCAGGTCACCCCATTCCTCTCATTTCATCTCAGTCAGAGTGAAGAGCAGGATCCTCATAACCACTTTTAAGTCCCTACAAAATCTGGTTCTCACTAGCCCTCTACCCTATCACCTACCACTTTCCTCCTCCCTCAATCCCCTTAAACTCCCTGCTATACTCTGAATATGCCCGATGTGCCCTCTCTTCAGAGCCTCTGCCCTGCTGCTTCCTCCCCAACCAGGGCTGGTTCGTTCTCATCAAAGCTCTGCTCAAATGTCACCCCTTCCGAGGGGCCTTCTCATACTTATTCTAGCTAAAGGCAGACCCACACACACATTACCCTTTTCTCCCTATTTTCTTTTTCTAGCACTTACTACCACCTTTATTTGTGTATTCATTTGTTGTCCGTCTCCCACCTAGAATGCAGGCTGCAGGAAGAAGCTTGATCTAGCTGGTTCATTGCTATATCCTCAATATGCAGAACAGCTCTTCTCAAAAAAAAAAAAAAAAAAAAAAAGGCATTCAATGAATACTTCATGAATGGATATAAGACTTTACAGTATGTATAGATTTAGAACCCCTGATTCCAGCACTCACTTTATAATTTTCTCCCTTAGGAAAAAGATAAAATAACAAGCCATCCTTATTAAGCAAGAACTAAATGTCAAACCTGTACAAATTCTAACAAATGGAAAATGTAATGCTTGCAAAATTCTTATAAGAAATTTCATAGCTCAGAAATTATGATGATTTTTTTAAAGATTTATTTATTTTATACAGAAAGAGCATGGTGGGGGATGGGCAAAGGGAGAGAGAGACAGGGAGAGAAGCAGACTCCCTACTGAGCATGGAGCCCCAACACCGGGCTCAATCTCCATCTCATAACCCTGAGATCACAATCTGAACCAAAATCAAGAGTCGGACTGTTAACCGACTGAGCCGCCCAGGTGCCCCTAGAAATTATGATTTCTTGCTGGTTGATGCTGGTATTAGCAAATAAAGAGGTGCCTACTCATTAGACCTGCTTCAAATCAGACAAAAGAACAATGACTACACCCAGCATTGTGACACTAGTAGAGTGAGAGACATTAGAATGAACCTCACAAAAGTTCACCCAACATTCTCATGGACCACATGTAGGCCCTCAAGATCTGCCTCTAGGACTAAGTATACAGGGGTCCAAAACTATCACAAAAGTCTGAGTAGTGCATTTCATGAACATAAGACAGCAGTTAGTGTGAATGATAGATGAACATTGTCTAGCACTGTCCTAGACAGAGAATAAAGGGGGCAGGAGGGGGAAAAAAAAAAAAAAACCTTTACATGATCTTTGTGTCCCTTAATGTCATAAATTTTCTGTTTCTTTGCTTAATTTAAAAGGGGTAAAGGGATAGAGGAAGGGAGGGAGAGAGAAAGAGAGAAAGAGAGAGACAAGCCCACCCTCAAGACAGACGTGGGCAAGAGAAGAAAGCTACCACTAATGAGAGAAATGAACCCTTCCTGAGACATCCTTAGTGTCAGGGTTTCTACGTGGTTCAGATAAATCCATGTCAGTCTAACATTTCATTTTGTTTTTTTCTCCCCTTTGATCCTCAGAACAACCCTCTGGGACCAGCTATTACCTCTATAGTCATTCAACCACAAAAGCTCTGAGAGGTGAGAGTGGATTAATGTCAGGGAAGGACTAGCATCTGGGTCTCCTCCCCCTAAATCCCCTGCTGGTTTCCCCAACACAGGACAACAGGTAAGCGGGACTGTGAAGGGTGCGTCCCCGTGGGAATCACCTGTGGCTGAGATGAACTTGTTGTAGTTCTCATAGACCAGGGTCTGCATGTCGCTGTCCAGAGCCCGGATCTGTCGCACCATGTCTGTCTCACTGTCCATCAGCTGGGCCAGAGGGCACTCTCTACGCAGCTGGAGGAAATCGGGGTGTTAGTGCTCAGGTCGGGGGCTTTCATGGCCCTCGGCTTGCCCCTACCCGGTCAGCTTTCGGTGCAAGAAAACCCTCATCCCACCCTTGTCAGGAATCCTAGACGTGGAGCCTGTCATTGGCACAGGTCAGGAGTTACTGGTCAGTTCGACCCTATTGGGGGTTTGTCAGCCTTTGAAATGCTCAGAGTCAGCCAGGGCCCACTCCAGAGCCTGTCAGCGCCTGGGCCACGCCCCCTACCCCGAGCCTATCAGAACATCAGCCCAGGATACCTCACACCCCGCACCTCCTCAGGCCAGTGCAAGTCTGCCCATGCCCCCCTTAGACTCCAGCTCTGCCCCTGCTTCCTGCCCGAGGGTCGTCTTGTTTTTAGGAACCCCTGCTTCCCTCACCCCCGCAACAAAGTCGAAGGCGTGATCTGAGGGTGCAATGTATCGGGGGCCTGGTTCCCCCAACACACACACACACACACACACACACACACACCTTGTCCAGATACACTTCCGGGTCGAAGTGCGCCCCGTTGAGATCCGTGGGGTCCAAGGGGTCCGACCCCGGGGGGCGCCCCGCAGTCTCCCCCTCCGAGAGGCCGTAGTAAAGCTTCAGCATCCCGTGCGCCTTCCGCCGACGCTCCGGGGCCTCAGCCTCGGGCCCCTCCGGAGAGTCCCCAGGTCCAGACCCCGGGCCAGGCCCAGCGGCTGCCGCCGCCATCGCTCCAACTGCAGCCCACGGGCGTGTGGCTGGGAAGGGGACCAGGAGGAGGCACTTCCGGGAGCCATAAAGTTCTTGTTGTAACGAGTCAGTCCTTCAGCTGAAACGTCCCCCTGCAGCCCTGGGTCCTTCGAGACTAGCGCTCCCCCGTACCTTTCCTCCCCGAGCGGAAGGTTCCGGCAGAGCCCTGGGTTCCCCCAGCATCTGGAGCGGAAGGGTTGAGTGGAACTGGTGGGGTGCTTCCTTCCCAGAAGGAAAGCGGGTCCTGGCTCCCAACCCCGCACGCCCGCAGGCAGAGGCCCCGGAATATGTCCCTGGATGCCGTGGACGGAGCGTCAGCCGTGGAGCCAGAGGGCGTGTGCCTGACATCCTGGCATTGGCTCGTTACCTGGGTGGCGGCTCAGTTTCCCCCATTCCTAATATCGGGGTGCTGACCTCACAGGACTGCGAGGAGGCTGCGAGGGTTAGAGGCGCATACAGTGCTCGCGGTGCCTCTAGCACAGTGTTTCTCGGGGCCGGTCCTCTGACACGGGTCAGCGTGCCTTCAGACTCGGCTTCCCCAGACCTAGCTGCTGCTGCTTTTTTTTTTTTTTTTTTAAGTCCCCAAGCACCTCCACATAGGTGCTTAGAAGACCGACTCTTCAGATCTTCAGTGACTGGTGGGCCTTGCTGAGTGAGGGGCTGGGTGGAGATGTTGAGGGTGATTCTCAGGTGTCCGATTTCAACAAGATGCAGGTGTTCACCAAGGTGCAGCGCTCAATTGGACAGGTAATGAAGTTCAAGTTGAGATAAGATGAGGGGGTTTTTTTATATATTTTTATTGTTATGTTAATCACCATACATTACATCATTAGTTTTTTATGTAGTGTTCCATGATTCATTGTTTGTGCATAACACCCAGGGCTCCATGCAGAACGTGCCCTCTTTAATACCCATCACCAGGCTAACCCATTTTCCCACCCCCCTCCCCTCTAGAACCCTCAGTTTGTTTCTCAGAGTCCATCGTCTCTCATGGTGAGATAAGATGAGTTTTAATAGAGAAAACGACTTTATCCAGGTCGTCCTTGAAACATTACTTGTGATGGGCTGGTGGGGGGGGTGGGGGGAAGGTATTGGAATGGAAACCACCTTGTTTAATTATTCTTTGGCAGGGGTCCTGCAGGCCAAACACATCCCACCACCTGTTTTCATTTGGCCTGTGAGCTAAGACTGGTGTGTTGGGTTTTTTTTTTTTTTTTTCATTTTAAAATGGTTAAAAAAATAAGAATGACATTTCATGACGCGAAAATTATGTACAATTCATATAATCAGAGTAGTTCTTAAAAGTTCTCATCAGGAGAGAAAAAAATTTTGTTAACTATGTATGGTGACAGATGTCAACTAGACTTATTGTGATCATTTTTAATACAAATTTGGTACAAATACCAAATCATTACGTTGTACACTTGAAAATAATGTAACGTGGGACGCCTGGGTGGCTCAGTCGGTTAGGCATCTGCCTTCGGCTCAGGTCATGATCCCAGGGTCCTGGGATCGAGTCCCATATGAGGCTCCTTCCTCAGCAGGGAGTCTGCTTCTCCCTCTGCCTGCCGCTCCCCCTGCTTGTGCTCTCTTGCTCTGACAAATAAATAAATTTTAAAAAGAGAAAATAATGTAATGTTAATGTCTATCTTGATTTAAAAGATGATTTTCTTTTTTTTAATTAATTAATTTATTTGTCGGAGAGAGAGAGCGCACAAGCAGGGGGAGCGGCAGGCAGAGGGAGAAGCAGACTCCCGGCTGAACAAGGAGCCTGATGTGGGACTGCATCCCAGGACCCTGGGTTCATGACCTGAGCCGAAGGCAGACGCCCAAGTGACTGAGCCACCCAGGTGTCCCAAGACAATTTTCATAAAATATGAAAATTATGTGAAATTATATGAAATATTGCAGTGTCTATAATTTTATTTGAACACACCCAGGCCCATTTGTTTACATATTATCTATGCCTGCTTTTTCACTACAACAGAAGTGTTGAGTAGTTGCAACAGAGACCTTATGGCTAGCAAAACGTAAAACATTTACTATCTGGTCCTTTATAGGAAAAGTTTGCTGACCCCCGAAATCTGTGTTCAGAGATGTTCCATTTATGTTCCGAAGGATGTTTAAAGGCAGCCTATGATGCTATAATCTTAAGAAAATGAAGAGTATAGGCACGCCTGGGTGGCTGAGTCAGCTAAGCATCTGCCTTCAGCTCAGATCATGATCCCAGGGTCCTGGGATCGAGCCTCGCGTTGGGCTCCTTACTCGGGGCGGGGGGGGGGGGAGCCTGCTTCTCCCCCCTGCTTGTGTTCTTGCTCTGTCAAATAAAATCTTTTTTTAAAAAAATGCAGAGCATAAAGATTATCTACTCCAAGAAGTCTATAAACTAAAAAGTTGCAGAATACTGTTAAGAAAAATTATCCAAAATCTGGAAATAAGACCAAGAGTGTAGCATGTCCTGCTAGTGCCATCCTGGGGCCTTAATTACCCACAGGAATGAACATTTGATGTTGCTATTTACCATTACATGTTCAGACGCTGATTATTACAAGTAGATACTGTCCAGGAGAGATACAAGACATTTATATCCAGTAGAAAAAGTAACTCCAGAGGTGCCTGGGTGGCTCAGTCAGTTAAGCATCTGCCTTCAGCTCAGGGTCCTGGGATTGAGCCCCACATTGGGCTCCCCCGTTCAGCGGAGAGGCTACTTTTCCCTCTCCTTCTGCAGTTCCCCCTGCTTGTGCGCTCTCTCTCTCAAATAAAGTCTTAACAAAAAGAAAAAAGAACTTAAAAAGTTCTATTTCTTATTGTCCTGTAGGACATCAACCAGTTTTGTATCTAACCTAGAATCATACTCTAACATTCTTTATTTTTTTTAAGATTTTATTTATTTACTCGAGAGAGAGCAAGAGTGAGGGCAAGAACACAAGAAGGAGAGGGAGAAGCAGACTCCCCACTGAGCAGGGAGCCCGACAGGGGGCTAGATCCCAAGACCCCGAGATCAAGACCTGAGCTGAAGGCAGCCGCCTAACCGACTGAGCCAGCCAGGTGCCCCTCTAATATTCCTCTTTAAATGCCTGTCCATATCCAGGTCCCCAAGACACATTACCACCTTACTGAGGGGGAACCCCTCACTGCTGGGTTTATACATCTTAGTTACATGTTCATTCCAGATCTAGCATCATATTCTTAACTTTTTGAAAATTATACTCTGACAATACATTTGGTGATTCTTTAGAATGGTTTTTTAAATTATCCATGTAGGTGTACATGTAGGTACATGAAGTTACATCAAGAAGGGACCCAAAAGATGCCCACTCACCAAACTGTTGAGGGGGTTACCTCTGTTAGGTAGGTAGGAGGCTGGGGGGGGGCTGTCATGCTGTCATTGCCTTTTCCTCTGTATGCTGTGTATTACACACATCTTTTACAAGAATGCAGTCATGTGCTACTTGGGTAATTTTTAAATGGTGTTGAGCCAGAAGCCCTAACGTCTAATGAAAGTTCATCTGTATTCACATGAGAACGGAGGTGCGAACAATGGTTTCAACAGTGGGCCAACGGCTGGCATTGGGGGTGTCACCCCTGTACTGTGTCAGAATGGGGGTCTGAGGGACTGTTGTGATTAATGACACTAGACAGTAAACATGGATGTGGCGGGAGACCGAGGGTCTTGGCCGGACCTTGAACCTAACTTCTGGGGCAGGCAGACAGAAAGGAGGCCATGGAGGTGGCTGAGTTCAAGTTATCCTTCTTCTAGTCTAGTTCCTGGAAGCTTTCATGTCCCTCCACACCATTTCTGCCCATTTTTGTGGGTGATCCTGCTGAGAGTCCTAGAGTTTTCACCTCTCCCACGTATGGAGGAAATGTTTTCTTGTTGCTTGTAAGTGTCCCTGCCCAGTCACAGCCTCGGGTAGAACTGAATCTTAGTACTGACTCCCTCATTCATTGGCTGTGAGCACCTGGGCTGACACTTCCTCTGTACCTCGGACTTGTGTGCAAAACAGGATTTATGCCACCAGCCTCATCTGGGACTCTTGGAAAGGACAGAGGTGATGGCTGTGAAGTGCTGAGTGCTTAAAGGTGGCACAGGAGAAAGCTGGTCAGCATCAGGTCCTCGGACATTTTGGGGAGGATGGAAAAGTCCACTGCTGTCTGGGCCATCCCTAGGGAGGGCATGGGGAAGGTCCCAGGACAGCTCTGGGCAAGCTCTTATCGCTTCCCTTCACTTTGTTCCTCCCCATCCGGGAACGGAGCTATAAATACTTGGAGCTTGTCATTCAGCCCAGGCCTCCTCACCTGGGAATGCCCACCAGCTACACATCCAGAGCTTCGTCTCTCGTTGGCCTAAGACTTGCTGTGGACCTAGGACATGCCCTTCCACTTTTCTGAGACCCGGCTCTGTAGAAATGTGCCCACAGTGCCTCCTCTGTGGTAGGTAGGAGGCGGGGGCGTGGGGGGTCGACTCAGTGAGAAGAGTCGGATTCAGTGAGAAGATGTGCACAAGAACGCAAAGTGTGCATGCAGGCAGGATGATAAGGGACACTGTCCCTTCCTCAACACTCCTGCTGGTCTGTACCTTCAGCCCTCCATCCGACCTTCCATAATTTGGAACTCCCCTGGCGCCCCCATGAACCACTCCTGTATTGGCTGGAACCAGCCTGTATTCTAGAATCTCGTCCCCTCCTATGTCCTCGTGGTTCTAGCATCCCACTGCGATTCCAGACCGTACGCTCTAGAACCGGAGGGGTCAGCTACTTCTCCTGAACAGTGCTGGCTTGCTCAGCTTCCACCGTTGGCCTTGAGTCTGTGCGGCCACCACAATGCGGTGGCGGGACCGGCTGGCTGTGCTCTTCTTCCCACAAGGCATGGTGCTCACTGCAGCTGCCCTGATGCTCTTCCTCATACACCTTGGGGTCTTTGCCAGCGACGTGCACAACTTCTGCATCACCCACCGCTACGACCGCATGAGCTTCCACTACACAGTTGTCCTGATGGTAGACTGGGGCCGGGGCTCAAGGGCTGGTCGGGGGAGGCCCAGGGGCTGATGGAAACCCCGCTGTTGTCTCAGGGGGCCACTCTCCCACTGGATGGGGCCTACAGTTCTCCCAGGTGATGAGCATCTGCTGGGCTGCCATGGGGTCACTCTACGCTGAGATGACAGATGACAAGTTTCTTCGGTGCTTTGCCCTAACCATCCTGAGTGAGTTGGGGAGAGGGTCCTGCTAAGGGGGAGGGGGAGCTTTGGATCCCGGAGACACGGCAGAGAGTGGGCAGGGAATGCTGATAGGGGCTCCCTCCTCTGCTCAGTGCTAAATGGAGCCATGTTCTTCAACCGCCTGTCCCTTGAGTTTCTGGCCATCCAGTACCGTCAGGAGAACCACTGAGGCCTGAGGACTGGGCTGAGAAGGGGGAAGGAAAAGGAGGCTTCGGTGTTTTAATAAAGTCTGTCATTTATTTTCACCTGTCATCTCCTTCGTGGGGAGGAGGGCGGGAGGCTGGAGACCCAGGGTAAGTGGGTCAAGACAAACGTTTGACCTGCAGGGGCCCCAGGCCCAGCCAGCAGCCACTCTAGTGGACTTGACTGGGCCTGGGATCTTAGTGTCTCAGGCATGAAAAAGAGGAGCAGAGAAAAAGTCCCCAGGCCTCCCTACCTCAGGCCCCCGGGTCCTAGGCTGGCCTGGCTACAAGCAAAGGCTCAGGAGGGACCCACCCGGATGTGAGGGTTCATGAGTGGGTCCAGGTTGGGATCGCTGTCAGCTGCAGCTCGGCCCAGGCGAGACATGAGCGCGAGGAGGGCCAAGAAGCCCAGGAGCCCCAGGAGCAGCAGAAGCCCCGCCCGCTGCAGCAGTGTCAGCGGCCGCTTACGAGACCCAGCCCGGCTCCTGCGGGGGACGAGGGGAGAGTCAGGTCAGGTTCTCAATCCCTGACAGCCCCTCGGCCTGGAGAGGAACCCCAGACACGACACTTGTCTTCTGGCCCTGGTGCCGCCATTCCTGAGCCTTGCTGCTTCCGGTGTGCAGGCTCATCCCTGCACCTGCTCGTTACACAGGGGACCGTGCAGCTCAAACCAGCTGAGGCAACTAGGATGTGTCAGGCACGGCAGGGTCACTAGGCTCTGGTGGTGTCGGAGCAGGAACGGGCCTCAAAGAGCCCAACCTCAAGCCTCAGATACCTAGCAGGCGAGGAAACAGCCCTACAGTGGAGCAGACTTCTAGGGCCGAGCTGAAGCCTCTCTGCATAGCCAGACCCCAGGGACTACTGTTACCCAGACGAAGCCCCTCTTATCTATCATGCAATCATCATGCCCAGGGCCTCTGGCTCTCACTTCCTCTCCTCCCCGCTCCTGGCATCCGGGCCCACCTGACCATGAATACCTGAGCAGCTGGGCCAGCCAGCCCAGGGCAGGCCGGCGACGGTACTTGTCGTCATCACAATCCCCGTGGAGGCCTGGTGAACGGTCATCATCCCGTGTGTCATACACCTTCCTCGGGGCTGAGGCTGCAGGGGCAGAGCCACCGGTATCCACAGGCTCAGAGAAACTGGCCTGCGGCAGGGTGGGGAGTGGGGAGGGCAGGAGGTCCTTGCCCTCTCAGCCCGACAGACCATCTCAGAATTGTGGGGAGGTAATGTCTCTGTTAGAGTGAGGAGGGGGCCCCACGGGTGGGCCTCTGGAACCCTGAGCTCCCCCCACGCGAGCCACCCCACTTCCTTTCTATCCTCCTCTAGACTGGACCATTCCCTGGCTCACCGTGAGTCAAGGGCTCAGGATTGCCCATGTGGATCACTGTGTGCTGCTCGGGTCGGCTCGGGGAAGCAGGGGGCCGGGGGACTTGGCTGTAGAAGGATGGGGCAGCGGAAGCACTGGTTATCTCCTCCTGTTCAGGGGTACCATTGGCTGTGGCAAGAAGAGAGTGGTCAGCAGAGCAGGGAGGCAAGGGCCCCCAAGGGCAGTGCAGACCACCACTTACCAGTAAAGCTAGACCAGTCAGAGAAGTCAGAGGTGTTGAGAGGCTCGGGTTCCGGGCTCACCACCTCATCGATCTGGCGGAAGGAACCTGTATTACCAGACTGCCCGGTGCTGTCCCTCCCCACCCATCTGGCCCAGGTGGGACTCAGGGCAGATGGTCAGTCAGACAGACAGACAGACAGATTCTCACCAGAGGAAGGCCCAGTCCTGCCCGGGCCCAGTTGACCGTGGCCAGCTTCTCCCTCAGTGCAGAAGCCACAGGGCCAGCCAGGTTGGTTGGGGGGAAGATGGGGCCACTGCAGGTGGGGCACTGGTAGCCAGCAGGAGCTGTGTTTCGGGGCAGCTGGGCAGCACGTTCATTGAGGCAGGCCCAGTGGAAGAGGTCTTAGGGCCCATGAAATAGGGGATGAGAGGCATGAAGAAGAAGACACTTAGGACGTCTAGCCCAGCAACAGCCCCCCGCCTGCTACATGGATGTATACACACACACACACATATAGCCCACAGCCTTCTCCTTCCTGTCCTCACTCAGGTCCATTTCATCAGTGTTCCCTGAGACTTCGGCTTTCTTGGCCACCACCACCTGAACTCAGTCACGGCAGATGCTACCCCGGCGCAGTAAAAGGGAGAAGCCCCCTAGGGTGGGAAGAAGATGCCAGCGACCCTTAAAAGCGAGTCCTCGCTGAACATGCACTCATCACAAGCTCCTCGGGCTAACAGCTAGTTAAGAACAGTTTCAGAAAAAGTTCCTAGACGCACACAGGCACACATATGCATGTACACACCTATGGGCACAAATGTACACATGCTCATATACATATAATCAAACACAAGTACCATCCCCTGTATCATCACTAACTCCCACATATACACATCTATACATTCACATTTGCTAAAACTCAAGCGCTGTCACCCACACATTCTCCTGCAACCCCACAACACACCCATGTCCATACATTCACGCACATTTACCCATTCACTCATCCGCAGGTACTAAAGGCACTAATTAACACACGTAAAGTCATAAGACACATTAAATTCATGTATATATACACACACGCTCATCACACTGAGAAACACACACGAAGCTCTTTTGCACTAGCTCCTTCAAAAAATGGGAGTTAAGCCTCTTACACCACAGTCAGCTCAAGGTCATGATACATGTGACTGCTGACTTCTTCTGGCTGAATGTACTGGAGAAACTCCCTTCCTGTTTAATTGGAATGAGTAACAGATCCTAAATGTCGAAAAGCCTCATCCCTTCAGCTTCCTGCTGGTCCAGCCAGCTACTGCTCACAGTCAAAATGATACCCACAAGTTGGACTGGCTCTCACCCAACCCTCAAAATGGGCAGGTAAGAAACCAGGAGCTTTAATTTTTAGGGAAAAAGACAGAGGCCTAGAAAGAAAAAATGACTTGCCTGAGCTCACACAGCAGGTAAATAACATAGCAGGACTAGAATTTGGGGCTCCAGCCTCCCTAGCTTTGGGAGATCTCATTGCCCTGCTGCTTAGAGAGGACCTGGAAACTGGTCACCAAGCTGGGCAGGCCTCACCATAACAGACGAGGCGGGTCGTCTCCCGGTTGGCGAGGGGTATGTTGCACAGACGGCAATTCGGATTGTAGTCGCTATCTTGGAGCCATTGCAGATAGGACTGGACGATGCACTGGAGTGGGAGAGAGAGATCACAACAGGGGCCCATCTCCTCAAGGCCCAGCTGCTTTTTTGTACAGAGGAGACTCATCCTTTCGTTTTTCCATCAATAAATATTTACTGAGCACACAGTGTGCCAGAGTCTGCCTTAAGGGCTCTCCGGAGATAGAGCCGAGCACAAAAGCTCCAGGAGGGCTTCATTCCAACCCCTGGCCCTTCATGGAGTTGGAGAAAACCAATACCGCCTGCCCACCTACTGCCCTGCTCAGCCCCTGCCCTGAAGGCCCCACCTTGGCGTGATTGGCTACCAGGCAGTGCTCGCAGACGTTGACCCGATGTTCGAAGCAAAACAGATTGGTGACCTTCCTCTTGGGGCACTTGCAAAGTCCCATATTCGACCCTGAGGAAGAAGAGGTCCGAGTTGACAGCCAGGTTCCGGTGTCCGCCACTACGAACTCACAAGCCCAGATCGTTTTCACTCTTAACTCCCCTAAACACCTCTCATAATCGCCCCAACCCCCAATTACTGCCCACTGCCCCTCTACATTCCGGGCCACGCCCCCCGAACGAATCCCACCTGCGGTGGCCTGTCATTCCTCCTGGATCCCGCCCCCAGCCAGGTCCCTCCACCAGCGAGTCTCCGAAACCACCGGCCCCGCCCCCAGGGGCTCCGCCTGAGCCCCACCCCCTCCAAGCCCCGCCCCCACCTTCAACACATACCCCTCTCTCCGTGTTTACCGATCGACCGCCGCACCGGTCCCGACGGGCGCGAGCCCTGGCCCGACGCGCGGAAGAACAGACACCGGGCTCACCGGAGCTCCCGCTCCGCGCTCTCTACCTCGGGCCGCTCCGATTATCCCTCTGCTGCCACGTCTCTTCCGGGTGCGGCGCGCTCTGATGACGCCAGCGTGCCGCTGGCCCCGCCCCTGGTGACGCCAGACGTGAAGATCGACGAACGGTGAACGGAACACGGCGGCCCGCCCCCCTCGCGTCACTTCCGCTTCCTCCAGGCAGAGCGGGTAATTCGAACGTTTAGGTTTCCGTCGGCCCTCCGGGTTGGCGCGAGGCCCGGCGGCGGCGGCGGCGGCTGAGGCGGCGGCCGAGATCGAGACCAAGGCTAACATGTCCGAGAGGCGAACGAGGTCCGGAGGGTCCGCCCAGCGCTCTGGTGAGCGGAGGGCGCGCGGGAGCCTGGGGCCTAGCCGTTTGAGGGACGGCGTCCCGCGAGGAGGCCCTCCCGCCACCGCTGTAGGAGGCTCACTGCCCCGGAAAGGAGCTTGTTTGGGAACCTCTCGCTCACTCCTGAATCTGTTCTCTAGACTCTGAGGCCTGGAGTCTTGCCCGACCTCCTAACTTTTTTCTTTTCTCAGGGCCCGGGGCCCCATCTCCTACTCAGTCTCTGCGGAGGTCCCAGCGGAAATCAGGCCCTGATCTCCCGAGCACCCTCCCTGAAATCTGGCCCAAGGTGAGCCCCGGCTTTCTCAGTTTCTGCCCCGGAAGGCGTTGGACTAATGTGGAGTTCATATTCACTCTTCTTTTCTAGGCACCGCATGCGGCTCCAGTCAGAAAGCCCATCGTTTTGAAGAAGATCGTAGCCCAACCTGTAGAGGTGAGGACTGAGAGAGGGGTTGTGGGTTGGGAGCCAAAATTGGGGGTGGCTATGTTATCTATTATTGTCTCCACAGATCCCGCCTGTCCACACACCTCGAAGGAGCCCAAGGGTGAGTTCATTTTTATCTTCGTAATGGAGTGGAATCCAGGGCACTCTAGAGATTGGGCAGGACATACTGGCTGCTCACATCTGCCCAGGGAGCAGTTTTGAGGTACAGATCTTCCAACACTTAGGACGGGGTTACATTCTGATAAACCTATGATAAGTTGAAAATACCATAAGTCAAACATGCATTTAATATGCCGAATCTATCAAACATTGTACTTTAGTTTAGTATGCCGAACACGCTAAATGTGTTCAGAATACTTACATTAACGTATAGGTGGGCAAATCATCTAGTACAAAGCCTATTTAAAATGAAGAGTTGAATACCTTCTAATTTTTTGAATACTGTCCTAAAAGCAAACAACGGAATGGTTGTAAATTTATCAGTTGTTTTACTGCGTGATGGCGTGGCTGACTGGGAGCTGTAGCTTGCTGCCATTGCCCAGCATCATGAGAGAGGATCTTACCACGTATCACTAGCCCAGGAAATGATCAAAATTTGAAGTATGATTTCTAGTGAATGCATATCAGTTTTGGTCCACAATCACATTGAAAAACTTTAAGTCAAACCGTCATTAGGCCGGGAAGCATCTGTATTTTGAAACACTTTGCCTTTGGACACCCACATGCATTGCCAGTCTTGCTCACTCCCTGTGGATTTCATACGTTTAGGTCTTGATGTCCTAACGTTCTCTACCGTCATCTTAAGAGCTGAGCCGTGTCCTAAATATTCCTTCTCTCTAGTCCATCTCCTCAATTTGTGAGAACAGGTTGTTGTAAGATAAGTGTACAGCATTTTTACTGTTTCAGCAGAAGTTATTAAGGCTGTTTCATGAACAGAAAACCTGTGCCTAAAGATATAAGAAGTGAGAAATGCTAGCTGCCTTTTAGGAGCACAGGGAGCTTATGTCAAGTGGGGAGAAAGACAGATGAGCAAGTGATAACAGCATGGCGTGCTGAGGACTGCCGTAAGAAAAGTACTAGATGTTATGAAGGCACCTAACAGACCAGCTGGCCCTGGGGCTGTTCCACAGAAGAAGAAACGTTTCAACTGAGTCTCTAAAGAAAAGTAGTGTTTGGGCAAAGGATGCTCTGTTGGCAGAGCCCTGGAATTCACAAAGAAAATCCCGAGGTCTGGAGGACGGCAGATTGTTCAATGTGTCTGTGGCAGATCTTGTTGGGCGATAGAGCACGTTAAGCCAGAGTCATTCCTCAGGAGGCATGAACGCCACACTCAGGAGCTTGGGCTTTGTCCTCGGCATCGTGGGAGCCTTTGGGGAGTCTCAAGCTCACTAAGTCTCAGGTAGTCACTAAGGTATGCTCAGAAAAAAAATCTCCCTGGGGTCTGGGTGGAGACTGGGGTGGAAACAGCCTGCTCGGGACCCCAAGACCAGGTAGGAAGACAACAGGAATCCTGCAGCAGGATGGCAGAGGCCTAAAGTAAGGTGAGGGCAGAGTGATGCTCTGCTCCTCATCTCACCACATGACCTACCCATCACACAGTACTCCGCCAAAAGGACACCTCCCAGAAGGCTTCCCTGACCACTTGTGCCCTGTCACTGTCCTGTTTATGTAGTTCTCCTTAGGCCTTCTCCATATCTGAATGTTTGCATGTTGTCTTGCGGGTGGAGACTTCTGCCTCCCCATGGTAATCACTCATTCTTGTTGGTCGAACGATAGATTGATGACATTGAGCCAAAGAAGCTGCAAGGACTCGTGTGACTGCTTGCTGTAGGGGGTGAGGAAGAGGTCGTCAGGGCTAACCCCCATTTTGTGCAGCATCCCTTTTACTCTGACTCATTACTAAGACTCAGATTGCCCGTGCTTGTAGCCAGGAAGTGTCTCTATTGATAACCAACGTCATTCCTTCTGTTAGACCACAAGAGGGACTGAATTTGTCCTGTTTCCTACGGCGTTTTGGCTGCCATAAAGCTCAGTGACGCGTTTTGGGTACATTAAGTCAGTGAGTATGGAACACCTGTTCAACACAGCGCTCTGTGGAGGGTGCTGGCTAGAGGCTGGGTCAGCCAAACAGATGAAGACCCCTGCTCTCAAGCTCATTGGGGTGATAGGTGACCAGTGTACAAGAGATGTTGTTGGGGCAGAAGTAAAGATCAGTGGTAGCGGGGCTCCCTGCTATTCTGTGGTAAGAAACGGCTTCTCGGGGCGCCTGGATGGCTCAGTCGTTAAGCGTCTGCCTTCGGCTCAGGTCATGGTCCCAGGGTCCTGGGATCAAGCTCCGCATCGGGCTCCCTGCTTGGTGGGAACCTGCTTCTCCCTCCACCACTCCCCCTGCTTGTGTTCCCTCTCTTGCTGTCAAATAAAAACAAAACAAAACAAAAACGGCTTCTCTGAGGAAGCAGCATTTGAGCCAAGAGTGGAATTTTAAGGAGCCAACATGTGAACCTCTTAATACACATATGAGATTAGGCCTTTTGCCATTCACAACCTTGCCGTGGCTCCCTGGGTCTCAGAGCAAGGGTCTCCATGGGCCTCCCCTTCCAATGTCCTACAGAAGGCCCTCTAGCAGCCCCCATTACCTCTCGAACCCCATCTTCAGTTCCTCCTCACTTCCTCCCGCTCAGCCACATTGGCCTCATTCCTTTACCTTTCCAGACATTCCTGCACCTCAGGACTTGGGCACCTTCTGTTCCCTCTGCCTACAACACTTGGCCTCCTTGTGACTGACTTCCTCACCCCCTTCAAGTTCTAGCTCAGACAGTCCCCCAGTGAGGCCTCCATCAACCTTCACCTACTTAAAATCCCAACCCACCCCAGTGCTATCTCATTCTGTTTTTATCCAAAGCACTTAACACTTCTAACATGCTACATGACTTTTCCCTGTTCATTACCTGTTTTACCCCCACCAGAATGGAAGCTCCATGGAGACAGGGCTTTCTCTCTTTTATTCCCGGCTGTGCTCCCAGTGCCTAGAAAGTACCTGAAACAGGGCAGGTGACCGGAAAGTACTTGCTGACTGGATGGACATGTTAGGAAAACCGTCACCAACTGTGTGACACATGGACCAGAGGACCCAGGTGGAAGCAGGCAGAGCAGTCAGGAGCTTGTCGAACTGCTCTAGATGACGTGATGGGGGCTTATAGTCAGTAGGGGCGGCTAGATTCTGGTCACGTTTTGTTGGGAAACGGAGCTGACAACAGCCGGTGGTGAGGAGTCTTCCTGCATTACCAAAGTGGACTCAGAAGCAAGGACAGACAGATTCTTTTCTTCCCCTCCCCAGGTCTGTCTCAAGGTCCAATCTGTTGCCTGACCTGTCTTGTCTTCTCTTTTTAAAAGTGTCCTATGGGTCTTTCCACCCTGAATCTCCTCAGACCTTTCGGGAAGTATGTAACACAGCTAACTAACAAGGAGGTGTTCTCTCTTCTGTCCCGGTCCAGATTGCTTTTTTCTTGGAGAAGGAAAACAACCCTCCTAGCAAGGAGCGTGCTAAGGAGGATCTCTTCAAGGCATGTAATATACCCGTCACCCCCACCCCCACCCCGGTGCTATACCCCCTGAATGTTGAGTCCAACTTCAGGGAAGAAGAGCTGGACGCCAGAGACTTGGAAATGTCTAAGAAGGTCAGGCGATCCTACAGCCGGCTGGAGACCTTCGGCTCCGCCTCTACCTCCACCCCGGGCCGCCGGTCTTGCTTTGGTTTCGAGGGGCTGCTGGGGTCAGAAGACTTGGCCCAAGTCTCGCCTGTGGTGTCTTCCAAGTTAACCGAAGCCCCCAGGGTCCCTGTGAAGCCCTGGGCCCCAGATACAACTCTCCCCGGGATCTCCCCACCGGCCGTGAAAGAGAAGCGCAAGAAGAGAAAGGTGCCTGAGATTCTGGTGAGTGAGGGCCAGGGCTTTGCTCTGCTGTCGCCCCAGATGCGCTGGGAGGCTGCTGGGACTCAGGCCGGCCTGGGGCTCAGCGCCTGCAGGGTCTGGGTTCACGTGCTCCGGCCAGCACGCCCCCTTCCCCCGTCCTCGCTCACCCGCCACCTTTTTCTCTCCCCCTAGAAATCGGAGCTGGATGAATGGGCTGCGGCCATGAATGCGGAGTTTGAAGCTGCTGAGCAGTTTGATCTCCTGGTTGAATGAGATGTCGGGGTGGGGGGGTGTCCCTGGCCATCCTGTCCCCTACCTGTGTACATAGCTCCTCCTCCCCGTGGAGAAGACACTTGGGGTCCCCTCCCCTGGCCCTGTTCCCTGTACATAGGCTGTGGCTACATGAGGCCTGCGTTCCTCGGAGGGCTGGTGCGGTGGCAACAGCCGTCTCAGGAGATGGGGCTCTCTGGGCCTGGCCACGCACCGCTGTCCTGTGTCTGGTCCCTGCCTCCCAGCCGAGCCTCGCCGCTTTCCAGCTGGGCTGCACACTGGGGAGTAGGAGTTGCTGGCGCAGCCGGAGGAGGGGGAAGGGCTGGGGTTGCAGGTGAGCGGGGACCCGGGCCGTTGTTGGGGAACGCAGCTGCTCTGCACCAGCCCCGGCCCAGGCGATCCCCCTGCCTTGTCTTCCATCGGGGGCCTGGTTCCCAGCCACCAGCCCATCTATGTAAAGAGGCTTGGGTTCCCTCTTAGTTTCTGTAGATGGGCCAGTAGAGAATTCGTGGGTTGGGGAGAGTTCTGTCTGTGAGAGGAAGACCCTGGACACTGTAGAATTTTACATTTTGAAGGAGGGAGGGGAAACCTTGGTTGGGTCTCAGACCAGAAGCGTTTGCTCGGAGAAGCTGTGTTTGATCGCTCTGCTCTGCTGTTGGGATGTTTGGTTAAACGCCAGGCTGGTGGGACACTGGCTGCCCGGGGCAAAGGGGGTGCGTTTCCAGGTGTGGCCGCCAGGTGCCGGAAGCTGAGGCCCGGGCCTCTGGACAGGACACCTGCACAGGGCCGGGGAGGGGGCTGTGGTGGGAGGTGCCCCACTTGTCACTTACACCTGTTTCTTACTAAACAAAGCGCACAGAGTCTACTCCACTCTAGAGGGGAAAACAGGGTTGTACGGTCCTAACCCTCGTCCCAGACCTGCCAGCTTTGCAGCTACCCCACGCCGGTGCATCTTCGGACGTTTCGGGGTCACAGCAGTAGAGGCTGCGAGGAGTGTGGCAGGGCTGGTGGTAGCAGAGTGTCAGGGAAGATGCGCTCGTGCTTGGTTAGGGGACTTGAGACCCCGGGGCAGGCCTGGTGGGCACTACTGAAAGCCCTTGCAAGGCCTGGGAGCCCCGGGCTACCTATTCAACTCTTCGTGCTTTGTCAGACCCCCCAAGCAAGCCCCCTTGCCGGGGTGGGCCTGGATGCCCCTGAGCTGGACAGCGGAAGAATTCTTGTCCTCGCCAGCTGGTGGGGCGGAACTCCTGGGAAGTGTCCTAGTCCTGCAGAGTCGGGAGCTGCCAGGTGGTGTGGAGTGTAAAGAAAGATTATGTTGCTGTTGTTTGAATAAAAAAAAATCCTGATTAAAAAGTTCCTGCTTACTTGAGACTGTTGTTTTAACGAGGCAGAGGCGAAGGTGGGAGGCCCAGGAAGCCAAGCCTTCTTTGGGCTGTGTCTCCAGGGTTGTCCCCTTGCACGGAGGACTGCCAGCCTGGCCTCTAGTAGCCCTGTGATCACTGCTCTGCCCTGACATTGGGTCTTTTCTGTGCCGTCCCATCTGCTCCCACAACGTAGGGCTGCCTGCAAGGGAGTCCTCTAGGGAGCCCCGGCCCCTCCTGTCTGGAATTCTCCCACTTGGCTCAAGGAGGCCCCAGGACATATGTGCCACGGCTGCTCCCGTTACTTCTCAGGCAGAAGCAACCAGCGACCCCCTGATGACCAGTGCGACAGGCTCAGGTCGCTGCCACACTCTCAGCCTGGCTGAGAACACCCTTTTGGGGGGCCATGGCACTGCTGGCCCCTCTTTTTTGACTTCCCCTGAAATATCAGGACACCCAGGTTCAGTCCTGGGCCTTCTTTCCAACCTGCTGGCTCTCCCCAGACGAGGATAGGCCCTCTGGGCCGCCCTCTGGCTCATTCATGGCCAGTCTTGATCTCCATCCCATACCTCCCTCCCTCCTGAGCTCCGAACCAGAATCTAGAACTACACCTCGACTCAGAAGTCCTCTCAAACTCAGCTCATCCACCAGCTCGCCTCTTCCTGTGCTCCCTGTGCCATCGGCATCCCCCCAGCTGACCTCGCCACATAAGCCAGGAGCCCGGGGGTCATCTGCAGCCCTTCCTCTCCCTCGTCCTGTCCCGTCGGCCCTAACTTCAACATCCCTCTGCCCCACAGCCACTGGACAGCACTGGTCTCCTGGCCACCTCTCACCTCTCCAAACTGTCTACACTGCAGCCAGACTGTATTTCCCAGAAGAAACAATATCCTGTTTCTCCCTTGCTCAAAACCCTTCGATACAATTCCACTTCTGGGTGTTAACACCCAAAAGAATGGAAAGCAGCGTCTTGAAGAAATATTGGCACAGACCGTCGTGAGGCTTCCTTTTGTGGTGTAACCGCGTCTCCTGCACATGTTCCCTGATATTTGCCATGTAGACACTTGTCACATGGAGCAGCTTGTGCTTGCCTCTCTCCATTCCCGAGACCTTCGGCTTCCTGCCCCCAGTATCTCCTCATCCCAGTTACGGCCCAAACAACCCACACAGAAACACACAAAGGTCTCCCATGCCTTGTCACCTGGGGCCACAGCCCAGGCCCCTCACACTATGTTCCAGCTAGAGTGCCCTCAGCACTGGCCTGCCCCAAACTGCTCCCTCCTTTGGATTGCTCTCCTCTTGCCAAGATCCCCCACTTCTTGATGCTCAAGCAGCACCTTCACGGTGGAGTCTGGAGCACTAAGCTGAATGTGTGGCTCCCTTCTTTCGTGGCCAGGGCTGTCTGTACCGGCTTCAGTTAGGGCACATCTCCCTGCGCTGGGGCCACCTGAGAACCTGGGGCCTCCCCTGGCCCCGGGAGCTGCTGGGCAGAACAGGGTCACCATCACCTGTCTGTGTATTCTCAGGACCCTGCCGGGGCGTGTCCCCCAGACAGCACTTGGTCAGCCAGCCTTTCCTGGGAACCATTAACTGCAGAGTGAACTGTGTTTGATCATGTTCATGCTATTGTTTACTGACCTTTTCTTATATTTGGGCCCTTTAGGCTGCTTCCAGTTTTTCTTCTTGGTGTAAATGGGCCTCCGTGTAAATTATTTTTATTTCCCATGGAGTCGTGTTTTTAGGACTAGTTACCAAAGTGATGTTACCAGGAGCAAGGTCCTGGTTAGTTTTCGTAGATCTTATTACATGTTGCCAGCTTCCCCCTGGGACAAGTCAAACCTAGTGACGTGAGCATTGGTATCACCTTGGAGCTCAGTGAGTCCCCAGAGTTGGGCAGCCCCCGCTTCCCCCCCAGGGCATTTCTGGCCACCAAGATCCTGTTACCATCATGTGGACAAAAATTACAATATATTAGGCCATCTGGAAAGGCTCGATGTACTGCAGAGAGCACATGACATGGAATCCCTGCCGGAACCCATGGGCCTGTCAAAAGCCCAGATGGAGCTCGGTGTGAAGGACACATCTGAGGTCACTATTTGCCATCTGATTGCATTGTCCTCCATCGCTAGGCCCGCAGATGTACAAGATTCGGAAAAATCTGGAAGTGAAAAATGGTGACGATTCCATCTATTGACTTGAGACTTTCTGTCCCTTGGGGAGAAGCTGCTATTTCAAGTCTGCTCGGGGGGACATCTAACACCGCCTTGTAGAGACAGAAGCATCCTCAGGCTCAGCCCAGCTCTGGCTCCCCTGTGAACCTGTCCAAGGGGGTCCCAGGGAGGTGCATTTGCTCAGCAGAGAAAAGAGCGGGTCCAGTTCAGATTGTGGAGCTGGGAGGGAGCAGGAAAGAGGAGAACAGCATGGGCAAGAGCTTGGAGGTGGGGTAAGTTCGGGCTGGTGTTGGGAAGTGAGGTTCCTGGCGGGTCTGAGTAGACCCTTGTTCAGGGACAGTGGAATACCAAGGGGGTTACAAACAAGGGTGTTCATAACAGGGGCTTGAGTGCCACACTATTTGCTTCTCCGTGTCCAGTTGATAATTTCTACACCAAAAATGGGAGGGATTCTCTACTTTTTTATAAGCTCGTATAGGATTCCTTTCAACAGGTGCCCCTCGTGCCCCCACACCCAATAACTTGCATCTGCTGGGATTCAGTTCATGAAATATTGTCAGTATTAGCATGTTGTCAGATAACATATGGGCCACCTAGTGAAATTTGAATTTCAGACAAATAATGAATCATTTTTTTAGAATAAGTATGTCCTAAACATTGCATGGCATATGCTTATACTTTTAAAAGTGCTTGGTTTTCGTCTGAAATTCAGATCGAACCATGTGTCCTTGTGTTTTGGTTGCTAAATGTGGTAACCCTAATTTTGAGGGGTCTGGTTTGCTGGACAGCTGGTGGTGGAGGCTCTCCAGACTGGAGGCTGCCCCAGGAAAACCAGACAGGGCTGGCAAGGGGCAACTGGCAGGATGGTGGACATGGCCCCCCAAATGGGCTTCCGTCTCCTTCAGTCTCCCAGGGGCAGACGAAAAGTCTACTCTAAGCCCGTGGTGAAGCCTGCTGAGAAGCCGAAGCCAGAAGACCCTCAAGTCTCCAGGGAGCCAGGCTTAGAGGTGACAGGAAGCCCCAGGGCTTCCCAAGGCAGAGAGCAGGGGTGGCAGGAAGGGTGGCATGTCCTGGGCTGCCAGCCTCATGCTGTGCCGTCACCACGGCACCTTCTCTGCCAAAGCCGTCTTCTTCAAAGCAAGAGCTGGACTTGCAACCGGAACCCACCGTGACCTTCCTGTTCACCCTCCTGAGCACAGCGGAGCCCACTGAGTCCAAAGACCCTGAAGAGTAAGGCTGCAGGGGAGGGGGGCAGAGGGGGCTTCTCTCTGCTAAAATTCAGACCTGGGCCAGGACTCAGCCTGGGGTGGGCAGAGGGGAGACCCATGGACAGGCCCTGGGCCTTGGGCTGCCTCCCCCACCCCACCCCCCATGCTGCCCACCCCACCCTCCCCCAACCTCTAGACTCTCTGGTCCAACCCTCCCTGTGCACTCGTTCCAGGGACTTAGAGATCCAAGAGTGCCGGTTCCTGGACACGGAAGACTGGGGGCCCCAGCGGACCGCAAAGGAAATCAGCCATTTGCAGAATGATTGCATGAGGTGAGCTGGGCCGGGGCAGGTTGGGGCAGATAGGGTGACAGGGCTTTGCCCCACTGAGGTCAGGGCCTGGGGCTTGATGGCCGTGGGTGTGCACTTTTCCTTGGCCCTCCTCCTTTCCTCCTTCCCTTGCCTTCTCACCGTTCTGCTCTGAATGACGCCTTCACTGGCCATCAGGTCCCTTCCCTCCCAAGCATCAGTGTCCTCCCGTGTGGTCGGGACCTGCCCCACAGGCTTGGGGGCCACCGCTCTTTCCCATCAGTGGACTGCGTGCCCACACACCTGGTCTGCAAGCAGTCTATAGGCCGCCTGTAAGGGACCCGCCCCTTTTAATTGTCTGAGAACCTGATGGGGTAGTTTGGTCTGTGGAGCCGCAGGGGTGGGGGGTGGGGTCTGGTCTCTGGATGTCAGGCTCTGGAGTTTGGGTCTGTGTCATGCCATGGTCACTGGCCCCTGTGGTGATGCCAGGGTCAGAGATCTGCCTGGAGCCAGAGGTTAGGGGGTGGAGCAGCATGACAGAGTCCCTCGGGGCTGCACGTGGATCTGAGTGGTCAGCACTTTCGTTCATACCCAGAGCACTTAGGCAGGGCTGGTTCCAGGCTTGACCCTCTTGCTAGCCTGGAACCACACAGAATTTTGTCACGGTCCCCACTGCAGCCCAACAGCGTGGGATGGCTAGCCCGCACACTAGAGTGGCCTGCCCTTCTCTTGCTAAAGAAGAGCAAAAACACACGTCATCTCTGTCTGGGTCTCCTGCTGCCAGTCACTTGGGAAGAACAGTTCCCTCCCCCGCTGTGGCTTTGCCCCCACGAGACTGGGCTCCAATAAAACCCTGTTCCCAGGTGGCTGCTCCAGGTCACGCAGCTCAAGCAGGAGTTGTGTGTTGGGCCTGGAGGAAGCTGCTTAGGACAAGAGCCTGGGGGCTGAAGGGGTCTCTTTTAATTCTAGACTTTGGGAGTCACTGAGCACCATCCAAGCAGACAACCGGGCCCTGGGGGAGAAGCTGCAAAACCTGGTAAGGCCCTCAGCCCAGGACCCCCTTTCTTTGTGGTGCCTCCTCCTCCCTGCCTCCCAGCCCAGTGAGGGGGCCTCCAACAGTCCTGCCTGGGGTCGGTACCCACCTCTGGGCCCTGCAACCCTTTGTTCCAGCCCACCTTGTCATATGAGAGCCTAAGGAAGGAAGCAAAGGCCCTCCAGGAGGAGGTGAAGGCTGTCGCGGAGGGAGCCCATGCTGTCCAGGAGGATGCCCAGGCCTTCCCCGATGATGCCCAGGCCTTCCACGAGGATGCCCAGGCCTTTTCCGAGGATGCGCAGGCCTTCCCGGAGGATGGCCAGGCCTTCTCCGAGGATGCCCAGGCCTTTTCCGAGGATGCCTAGGCCACCCAGGGGGTGGCGCTGTTCCAGGCGCACAGGCAGCCCCACTGTGGCCTGTGGGGAGGAAGGGCACGCCTTCCCCAGCTGCTCCCCCAGCTCCCTGTGCCTGTAGCAGCCCAGCTCCCAGAAGGCAGCAGTGTTCATCCTGTAGCCATCCTGTAGCCTGGGGCTCCCACCACCCACAGACACTGTCAGCTGTGGCTGGGCCCAAGGCTGGAGACTAGACACTTCCCCGGGAGGCCAGGGCAGCAGCTCCTCTCCAGGTCACAGTAATAAACTTCAGAGCTGAGCCGCCACTTGCCGCATGTTTGTGGGCCCGGGAAGTCAGGTAGCGTGGGAGGTCACCAACCCCAAAATGAGCTTGGTCCCTGGTTGGTGTCAGCCTCAAGGGCAGCGTCCCAGTGATAAGCACTGGGGTGGGACTGGAAGGGGGCCACACCCCTCTCCCCCAAGGAGGGAGGCCCCTGGTCTAACTCCAAAGGGCAGGAAGAGACTAGGGAGGGGCGGTAAGAGCCACTAGCTGCCTTGGGACTTTGGATAAATCTCTTCCCCTTGGTAAGTCAAGTCAAGGGCAGGGGTGGGGACTGCTAGTGGGAGCTCCCCAAGGGTCCAACACCTAACACCTGACACTCCCGAGGCCTCATGCCCTTCCCCAATGGGACTCTTCCCGCCCTGGGCAGCAGCTGGCTGCCTGAGTTCCCAGCTGAAGCAGAGAGAGGAAGAGAGAGGTTGGGGGAGAGAGAATTCCCATACAATTACACAGGGAGCATGCTTCAGTTTTGTGAGGAAGATGATGGTGACAGCAAGATGACAGAACCAGTTTAAAGGAGGATATAAGAAATCAACATAGGAGAAAACAGAAGGAATCCTGAAATAAGATTGCTAAATTAGATAAAAATTGGTCAATATCCTATGGAACGATTTTTTTCAAAGCCCCATGTCCCTAAGGGTACTACTATGTCCTGGGCAGAAATCCCCCAGTCGGACACAGAAAGGACAGTGGCCATCTTTCTGCCCTCACACCCAGTGCAGGGGACAAGAGGTTGGAAATTCAGGCTTGCGGCTCCTCTTTGGACCCAGTTGGACTTCCACTAGACCTGGTGCCATCCTGCCTGGACCAAAAACTACCAACACATTCAACTGGTGAAGGTTTGATTTGGTCGTCCCTTCAGGCTGAGCAGAGCTGAGGGCGGATTCAGCAGCCCCGACGGGCAGGACTCCACCCTCCCGGCCTGGCTCCCGGAGTCCCCACCTCCCGCTTCCAGACCAGTTCTCCACCAGAGGGGCCCAGCTGTTACAAAGGGCCATCTTGCCATTTTCTCGAAGGGAATCAGCTGATCCTCAGACTGAGGGGGGATCGTCGGACCGATAGTGAAAGGGTTAAATCAATGGGCCCATTGGAGGACTTCTTTTTTTTCTTTTTTTTTTAAGATTTTATTTATTCATTTGAAACAGAGAGATACAGAGAGAGCATGAGCAGGGGGGAGGCAGAGGGAGAGGGAGAAGCAGACTCCCCGCCGAGCTAGGAGCCCAATGTGGGGCTCAATCCCAGGACCCCAGGATCATGACCCGAGCCGAAGGCAGACGCTCAACCATCTGAGCCACCCAGGCGCCCCTCGCTGAAGGACTTCTACCAACAAGGCACATTCGTCCCTGTGGTCCCATTTAAGCCTGCTTCATCTCTGCCTAGGAGAGCAAGCACATGTGGCCACATGAATACTGCAGGAAACGGAGTCTCTTCCCTTTTGTCTCTAAAGCCCAGACCTGCTGACAGATGCCCCAGAGGCCCCAGCATCTTGCTGCCCCGAGCTCAGGCCCTGTAGCCAGTCCTGGGGACAGAGCATTCCCCAGGCCTGCTTCCCCGTCAGGAAGGCCCTGTCAAGGGGAGGTCCCACAGCAAAGTGGTGGGGGCCCCAGGGTGCTGCCAGGTCTTTTCTCACACACACACACACACACACACACAGAGAGACACACACACACACCCCTCCCCCAGAGCTGCTAGTCATAGCACGCTACGGCGTCGGTCCCAAGTGGTGCCTCTCTGTCATCAAGACACTGAAGCCCGGTCAGCAAATCAGCCTCCTGTGTCCCCCTGATCCCGGGTCTCTCGTGAGGGTCAGACCGGACTGCCTCTCCCCCCGCCTCCGACACTGAGAGGTGGTGCAGCTTTGTGGACAGGGGGCCCTCCTCCTGCGCCTGGTGCCAGCCGGTGCAACCTCGACTGAGTAACCAACCGCGTGTGCTTCTCTCTCTGTAACACGGTGCCCACCTCAGAGGCCCTTCGGAGGACTAGTGACCTGGTGCGGGCTTGGTGAGTGGTCAGCATGCCAGTGAGTGTTGGCCATTAGCCGACTTCCAGTGGGTCTACCCATGCCCCCACCCCGGCCTCAGAGGCCCTGTGGAAGCAGGGTGGGTAGGCCACCCCGCAGGCTCCCACAGCCTGCCCAGCCTAAAGGGGCTGCTCTCCCTGCCTGAGAGGGGGGCCCGACCCTGCAGCCCAGCAGCATCACCCTCTATCCCGGGGCATCATCTTCTGGAAACATCCGGCTCCAGAGGACTGTTAGATCCCGCATTACCACCTCAGGAGGGCATTCGTGTTATGCGCCCCCCCCCCCCATGGCTGGCTCAGCAGTCCCGCTGGGGCTCATTCAGGTGGGGTCTGTTTCCCCGGGGTTCTGAGCCCACCTTTTGTATCCCTTGAGGTTGCCTCGACACTCCTTAAATCCCAGACAGCTGGAGCGTGAATGCCCGGTGTTGGGGAGCTGTGCTGGTTCAAGTCCGTTCTCATCCATCTGACAGGCATTTGCTGAGTGCTTCCGTGTGCCAGGCTCTGTCCTGGGCTCTGGGGATCCAGTGGCGAATGAAACAAAGACCCCTACCCCAGTAGGACCTCCATCCGAGGAGGGGAGACGAGAAACAAGGGGTAAGTCACATGGGGACAGATGCGATGAAGAAACCTGGAAAGAGAGAGGGAGGAGGAAGCCTGAGGGAGGTGAAGGAACGCAGCTTAGGTGGAGCAGCAGGGAAGGTCTCAGGGAGGACCTGAGGGAGGAGCCCCGAGGATGGCTGGGGGAACAGTGTTCCAGGAAGCCTGAGCAGCAGAGTGACGGTGAACTTGCCCTCCAGGAGCGAGGAAGAGTGAGCAGGCCGGGACCAGGGAAAGACAGTGGGACGGGCAGTGCTGAGGGCCGGCTTGAGGTTTGGGATCATACATTTAAAGCAAGACCAGTGAGGTCATGTGATTCTGCAGGCACATTCAGGGTCAGGGGTACAGGTGCAGGTGGGCGGAGAGTCAGGTTTTTTCCCCAGTGAAGGTGGCCAAGGCAGAGAGAACTGGGGGACGGGGGGGTGGAGAGGCTTTGCAAGGGGCTGGGCTGGACGGAGGAGCAGGAAAGTGGGAAGAACTGGCACCACGGAATCGGGAGTCCTGGAGGGACCTGAGAACTCTTGCTATCAGTGGGACCGAGGAGCGAGGTGGGAAAAGAAAAGGAGATGCGTTTGCTACCTTAAGTGGTTTCCATCAACACCACAATCCAACATGTTTAGGGAGGGCCCGAAGGTCCCTACCACTGTGACATGCGAGCAGACGAAGCCTGAGGCAGGGGTATCTCGGGGGCTCTCTACTGGGCCTGCTTGGATGCCGGCATCAAGATCGCTGGGACAGGGGCGCCTGGGTGGCTCAGTCGTTAAGCGTCTGCCTTCGGCTCAGGTCATGATCCCACTGGGATCGAGCCCCGCATCGGGCTCCATGCTACGCGGGGAGCCTGCTTCTCCCTCTCCCACTCCCCCTGCTTGTGTTCCCTCTCTCGCTGTCTCTCTCTCTGTCAAATAAATAAATAAAATCTTTAAAAAAAAAAAAGATCGCTGGGACAAATGCTGAGGTCATGGCCACCCAGTGGGAAGTCCAGACAGGACCCCGTGAGGGCATTGACATGGGAGATCATCTCTGGGTGGCCCATTTCATCTTGCCTCGTGTATGTGAAGACTTTGGAGTGATAGCAACCTTTGATCCTGAGCCCATTGCCGGGACCTGGGATGGTGCAGCCGGCCACACTTCAGCACCAAGGTCATGCGAGAGGAGAATGGTCGGAAGTACACTGAGGAATCCACCGAGGAACTGAGCAAGGAGCAGCAGTATATCCCAGCCTACGATCCCGAAGGGGGCTTGGATACCGCCCGGCGCCTAACTGGATTCCATGAAACGTCCAACATCAGCGACTTTTCCGCCTGCATGGCCAACTGTGGGGCCAGCATCCGCATTCCCCGGCCTGTCAGCCAGGAGAAGAAGGGTTACCTTGGAGACTGGCATCCCTCTGCCAACTGTGACCCCTTTCCGGTGACAGAAGCCCTCATCCACGCATGTCTTCTCAGCGGAACTGGCGACAAACATTTCCCATACAAAAACGAAGTGGACTAGACTTGCAGCCATCAAACCCTTCCTCGTTCTCCATCCTGCCTCCATGTTTGCCCCTCTCTCAACTGTCCTAATAGCTATAACTCAAAGGGCGGAATATCAAGATCTTTTTTTATTCCTCATGCCCAGGTAATATCTCTTGCTTTCTTCGGCCAGGATAGAGGGGTCAAGTTCTTTTTTTTTTTTTTTTTAAATATTAAGATTTATTTATTTATTAGAGAGAGAGAGAGCATGAGAGCAAGGAGCCCGATGTGGGACTCGATCCCGGGACTCCAGGATCATGACCTGAGCCGAAGGCAGTCGCCCAACCAACTGAGCCACCCAGGCGCCCCAGAGGGGTCAAGTTCTTAATCTTTTTACATCCCTCCCTTTGCTCCCCTGTCACTGAAGCCGTCTGATACATTTGTGGGGAGGGGGTGGGGAGACATAACCACTGCTCCCATTTAATCAGGCGTGTTTGTCCAATAGGCGTAGCTCCCCAGACAGAGCACAGTTTGTGAAGGGAGGAGGAGGGCTCTTTCTTCAAGGTAGCTGAGTGTTGGGGTGGGGTTACTACTCTGGGGTCAGGTTAGGATTTCCCCTCTTGGTGGGAAGTTCCCCTTCATGTAAGGTTATAACCAACTTTCCATGAAAAGTGAGACTTAGGAGCCCCACATTGGGCTTTCTGCTCAGTAGGGAGCCTGCTTCTCCCTCTCCCTCTGTCTACTTGTGCTCTCTCTCCCTGTCAAATAAATAATAAAATCTTAAAAAAAAAAAAAAAGTGAGACTTAGGAGAGAACCAAGCAGGAAAATGCCCCCCTCCCTCATCCTCCTGGTGCAGTCCTTCCCTGCCCTGGGGTGAAATGGCCCTCACCTGAAGACAAGCGCAGCATAGGGATGGATTGACCTATCTTAGAAGAAAAAGCTCTTTTTTTTTTTTTTAAGATTTTATTTATTTATTTGACAGAGAGAGACACAGCGAGAGAGGCAACACAAGCAGGGGGAGTGGGAGAGGGAGAAGCAGGCCTCCCGCGGAGCAGGGAGCCCAATGCGGGGCTCGATCCCAGGACCTCGGGATCCTGACCTGAGCCCAAGGCAGACACTTAACTGACTGAGCCACCCAGGCGTCCTATGGCTTTGGTTTAAAAGACACACATGTACACACCGAGGTTTAGAAAGAAGAGTTGGCTGGTCAACTTGAGTGTGGTACTGGTAAGGGGCTCTTGGGATTATTTTCTAGCATGTCACTAATGCAGGCAGGCCTTTTCATATATTAACATTTTTTAAAAAGCAAAAGAGAAGTTTAGATTTTAATCCTATCTATAAGGTTTCTGAGCCTTTGTCTTTGCAGAATTACTTGTTTGCTTCAACTGTCCCCTTCCCATCTCTGCTCTGTGAGGAGATGGGGACAGCCCTGGAGTCAGAACATTTGCCATTTTGTCCTGGTGTCTAGTCTCTGGGTGTGAGATTAGCCTTTCCTCTGTTAAGATTTCTGAGGAGTTACTTTTTCTTTTATAATAAAAAGCAAACCCCACCTTCATCCCTACCCCTTCCCTATGGTGTCTGGCTGTTTTTATGTTTATGTTGGCAGCCGCAGGCCAGCCGTGGTTTTCTCTTGCCACAACGACTTCTTTTTTTTTTTTTTTTTAAGATTTTATTTATTTATTTATTTATTTGAGACAGAGAGAATGAGAGACAGAGAGCATGAGAGGGAGGAGGGTCAGAGGGAGAAGCAGACTCCCTGCCGAGCAGGGAGCCCGATGCGGGACTTGATCCCGGGACTCCAGGATCATGACCTGAGCCGAAGGCAGTCGCTCAACCAACTGAGCCACCCAGGCGCCCCTCCACAACGACTTCTAACTGCCACGTGCAATAGGTTCAGAGTTAGACGCTCCTCAGAGTAAACAAACTGTTAACTGCCCAGAGCAACTCTTCTAAATCAACCTAACATTTATAATATCTCTTCTGACTCGATTCTTTGTGTTTCTTTTTAAATCCCTATGTGCCTTTTCATTCTTTTCTTTCCTACCAAAAAAGGGGAATTTTTTTTTTTAAGTGACAAAGGAAGCTCAAGTTTACTTGTTCTAGGAATTTGGGGAAAAAACTATCTTGAGTCATGTTGCCAACCAGCTCTTCCCTGTACTTTGGGTGTTTGGAATCTCAGGATGAAGGCATATCCCGGCCCTAGGGTTTTGTAGTAGGGTACAAACCCCAACCCTCCCCTCCCTGTGCTCCAGACCTTGGCTTTGACTTATAATGCTATGACACTGTCTTAAAAAAATAATGTTCAGGGAGGGGCCACACCACCCACCGGGCCAAGATGGGGAAAGGAAAATTGACCAGGCTTCTGTCCAGTGCCTACAGCAGTGTAGACACCAGCTGACCCCAACAGCCTGAGCTGGAGTTCTCAGATGTCACGCACAGATGTCACACTCTTGTCCACGTATCCTGTCTGGAACAGCCCGTGTTCAAGGGGCTAAATCCTTCCGGGTGCGGGTGGTGTAGGACATGGGGCTGGGGCCTCATGGTGTCATTACCGCGTCCATTCTTCAGCTTATCAGCCGATCTTGATGTCCCTCCCACTGCCTGCCTCCCTCCTGTGTCCTCAGGAATGCATGTGCTCCCTGCACAGATGCGCTTCCGATAAGATCCAAGGTCATATCCCGAGTACTGATAATCACCAGGCCAAAAGCTGTGGCTTCCTGGTGTGCCTCCCTGAAGTCACGGATCACGCTAGACCCCGTCTGTAGTCCTCCCATGCGAACATGCAGATCCTCCCGACCAGCAGCACATGGGGAGA
Organism: Mirounga leonina; assembly: GCF_011800145.1. NCBI lineage: Eukaryota > Metazoa > Chordata > Mammalia > Carnivora > Phocidae > Mirounga > Mirounga leonina. Next base: position 30,972,268 of record NW_023270418.1, on the reverse strand, counting down.
TGGACATGGGAGGGTGAGGGGCAGGTGGTGCCCATGAGACAGGGTTGTGAGCAGGAAGGGGGCTGCTCTGAGAGTGGGCCGTGGAATCGCGCGCGTGCGTGAGCGCGCACACACACACACACACACCCACAGTGTACCACAGCCTAGCTCCCCCAGCTCTTCAGGCATCTTTGGGACAATCAGTGGCTGCAGCGTGGGGGGGCCAAGGCCCGGGGGGGGGGGGGGGGGGGGGGGGGGGGGGGGGGGGGTAGGAGGAGTCACAGCCCCAGGGACCTCCCCAACCCTGCCTGGCTCCCTGAGGCCTGGAAGAGGCTCAGTACTTGTACTGAGTATTTGGTGTCTTCCTCTCCCTCTCCCTGTGCACGTGCTGGGCCATTTGCGTGGACCGTCTGCCCCTCTCCTTCTCTGCGTGCTGAATGCCTTCTCAACCTTGGAAGATCCCCTCAAATGTTCCCTCTTAGACAGAATTCCTCATCCTCCCCACTGGAAACACACTGGTCCTCCCTTTATAGGGGCACTTATCACAAGGTAGCCAAAAGCCGCCTGTCTCCCTGCTAGACTTGAATCCCTGGGTCTCCCAGGACTTGGATCTGTGTACCTTTTCCTCCTCAGGGCCTAGCATGGGTCTTACAGAGCCAAATGAATGAATGAAGCTTGCAGGTATTAGTGAAGGAGTGAATAAACGAATGGATAGATGGATGGGTGGGTAGATAGCTGGGTGGATAGATGGATGAATAGATGAACTGATAGATCGATGAATGGATGGATGGAAGAGTAGGTGGTTGGGTGGATAGGAGGGTGGGTGGATAAATAGGTAGAAGGATGAATGAACAGATGAATGGATTCCAGATAAGGTCAGGGAAAGGAGGAGGAAGTCACCTTGCCAAGGAAGAATGGGCTTCCCTGTCTCTGACCTCTAGAACGGCCTCCCTCTCTAAGAGTTCCATGTCCTCCCATAAGCTGGGTCCCCTGCAGGATACATACAGAGCATTCTTCTGGATCCCCTTTCTTCCTTTAACCCCAAGCTTGCATTTTAGGGATCCAGATGAAGCAGGAGTGGCTAAAATTTACTGAGCTCCCACTATGTGCCAGACCCTGATTAGATATTTCAATAGATGTGGACTTCTTTAATGGAAACAGCATCAATTTTGTGAAATAGGTCTATTATCCCCATTTTACAGCTGAGAAAACAGGTTCAGAGAGGCTAAGTGAACTGCCCAAGGTCACACAGCCTATGTCCAGCAAGGATGGCATTTGAACTCAAAACCTGCTCCAGCAGCCAGGGCTGGAAATCAAATGACACTGAGGAGGGGTGCCCGGGTGGCTCAGTGGGTTAAGGGCCTGCCTTCGGCTCGGGTCATGGTCCAGGGGCCCTGGGATCGAGCCCTGCAAGGAGCTCCCTGCTCAGCAGGGAGTCTGCTTCTCCCTCTCCCTCTCTCCCTGCTCATTCTCTCTCTCTCAAATAAAATCTTTTTAAAAATGTACTACAAATGACACTGAAGAGACAGAGGTGGGGTTGGCAGGGAGTTGGCAGTCTTGCTCTAACAGGGGCTCTGAGTTCCCATTCGGGCTTGGCCTCTGTTTTACTGGGAGATCTGGCTGAGACCTTGTCCCTGTCTGGGCCTCAGTGTGCCTCTGTGGACTTGATACCCCTGGGGGGTCCCTTCCAGGTGACTGATGCAGAAATCGAGGTGGCTGTGAACGCTCCTGGCCCTTCCTGCAGGATGCTCCCTGACTCTCCTTGCCAGCTGGGGGCCAAAGGGCAGGGCCACCCACAGGGTAATGGTTAACTAGACCCGACACCCATCTATAAGGAGTGACCCCAGCCTGCCAAGACTCCACAGGATGCAGTGGGTGAAGGTGCTTGGGGGGGCGGTGGGGGCCGCTGCCCTCTTGGGGCTGGGGATCATCCTGGGCCACTTTGCCATCCCCAAAGAGGCCGATGTCCCAGCCCCCAGCATCTCCCAGGACCTGGATCTGGAGATCCTTGAGACCGTCATGCAACATCTGGATGCCAGCAGGATCCGGGAGAACCTCAGGTGAGAGGGCCGTCTACCCTCCCCTCCTGTTTGCCAGAGACACCTCCCTAACCGCGCGCCTGGCCATCCGTCCGCGCACCCTACAGAGAACTCTCCAAGGAGCCTCACCTGGCCTCCAGCCCCCGAGATGAGGCCCTTGTGCAGGTCCTGCTGCAGCGCTGGAAGGACCCGGAGTCGGGCCTGGACTCGGCTGAGGCCCCCGCCTACCAAGTGCTGCTGTCCTTCCCCGGCCAGGAGCGGCCCAACCTCGTGACCGTCGGTGAGGAGCCGCTCAGGTCGGGGGATGCCCGTGGCGGGGAGCTGCCAGGCCCAGCCCTGACACCTCCTCCCCTCCACAGTGAGTCCCACCGGGAGGGTCCTCTTTTCCTGCCGCCAGAGTGAACAGAACCTGACTGGGGAGCAGGCGGGGCCCGACGTGGTACCACCATATGCGGCCTACGCTCCCCCGGGGACCCCCCAGGTGGGCCTGGACCGTCCCCTCCCTGCCGCCCCGCCGCCACGGCCCAGTTCCCTCCGGCTCCACCCCAGCTTCTCCTTCCTGGCCCAGGGGTCCTCCCGCCATACTCCATTGCTACTCCTTTCGCCCCTCACCTAGTCATTCTGCAAACACTAATGGCCCCTACTCAAGACCAGGCCTGCTTCAGGGTCCTGGACACAGAGAAACCAGGGGTGACTCTGTTCCTGGGGAAGCTTACAAGCTCTGGGTGAGGTGGGAAAATCGAACCCAACTCCATCACCCTGCCACGTAGCCTCGCTCTCCTTTCCTCACCCCCCCTTTCCTGGGCCTGGCTCTGAGGATCACCTCCTGTTGGGACCAGGGCCTCCTCGTCTATGCCAACAGGGGAACGGAAGAAGACTTTACGAATCTACAGACTCAGGGCATCAAACTGGAAGGCACCATTGCACTGACCCGCTACGGGGGTGCAGGCCGCAGGGCCAAGGTGAGCAGCAGCCCCCAGGGCAGGGACCTGGGTGGGCTGGGTGGGGTGGGGACCAGCCGCGGACAGGAGGCAGGGAGGGGACCGAGCAGTGCTGGGTGGTGCACCGAGCCCTGGGCTGGGGCAGAAGAGGTGAGCTACATTTGTACTATTGATGCAGTTCTAGAATATAGGTGAGGTTCAGTGGGGTGGAGTCTGGAGCCGACAACCAAGAAAGAATTCTTGAGGTGTCCTTGGTGCAAAATGGTGGCTTATTAAAGCACGGGGACAGGACCCGGGGGCAGAAAGAGCTGCTGCCCTGTGGTCTTGAGGAGTGGCTGATTATATACTCAGGAGTTGGGGAGGTGAGGACAAAGGGGGTGTCCAGAAGGACTGTCATATGCTAAAGACTCTCAGGATACTGGAGGCGTGGTTATTGTCAAGCCAAGGTTGTTTTTCCCTCTAATAGGCACTAACATGAAGACAGTTGGGAGTTTCCTGGAGGAATGTTACATTTCTCCTATCACAAGTCCTTGTCAATGGGCTTCAGGTTCAAAAGAAATTCAGTTTTATTTACATTTCCTTCCACCTCAGCCTCCCTTAATTTTATGGAGGGGTGGGTCATGTTAGGGCTTCAGGAAACGAAGTTATGGGTCTCTGGAAGTTAGGTTATTGATAAGAAAGCTTCTTCCTCATAAACCACTAGGCCGTTTGTAAACTGAGGGAGACTCCTGTCCTGCAGGACTGTGATCTCTATCAGTTAACCATTCGTTTTCCCTTTAGGGCAGCCAGGAGTGCCTGAGGAATGTCACATATATCCCAAAGTGGGGGGGGGGGGGTAGGGTGTCAGCTTCCGCTTTGTCCTCGGCTTGCCTTCTGTTCCCTCACCATTACCACTCATGATGTGCTGTGTGACCCTGGATGCCTCCCCTCACCCCTCTGAGCCTTAGGAAGTAAGTGGATCAGGCAAAATGTTCAACTTTGCTATTCCAGAGTCTAAGTTCTCCTGCGAAGTAGTTCTTCTGAATAATTCAACTTAAATCCCTCCTGTTGCCTCCCTCCCAGCCCGCATCTTTTCAACTAAAAATTCTAAGTATGTCAAAGTCTGTGGTTTTTAAAAATGTGGGTTTGTTTTCTTTTATTTTAATTTAAAAAGGTATAGAGTGAGAGAAGGGAAGAGGGATGAGTGTTTCGTGACTACAGAGTTTCAGATTGGCGAGATGAAGAATTCAGTGGGTGGTGGTGACAGCAGGGTAATAACTGCATGTCCTTCATCCTGCTGAACTCCGTGCTATAAAGTGAAGATGGCAGTAAATTTTATGTTATCTGTGTTTGAAAGAAGTGCCCATAATAAGAGCTGGGGGAAAAAAAAAAGAAAAGAAAAGAGGGAAGAGGCATGGTGGAGTTATATAGATTATAGAATTTCCAGTTTAAAAAAAAAAGTTTAGAGTGGAAAAATTCTCCTGTAATGCCATCCTTCAAAGAGGAAACCACTTTTTTTTTTTTTTTTTAGTTTATGGGAGATCTACCCACAGTTCCTTTTGGGAGAGGTGCATATGAATATATATATATATATATATGTATATATTAAGATCTATTTATTTATTTGACAGAGAGAGACACAGCGAGAGAGGGAACACAAGCAGGGGGAGCGGGAGAGGGAGAAGCAGGTTTCCCGCTGAGCAGGGAGCCGGATGCGGGGCTCGATCCCAGGACCCTGGGATCACGACCTGAGCCGAAGGCAGACGCTTAATGACTGAGCCACCTAGGCGCCCCCGAATATATATTTTTATTTCCCCTTTTTTTTCTATAAAAGCAGCATACTATATCCACTGTTTCAAGCTGTGCTTTTTTTCACCTTAATACATCCTGGGGATTATTCTCAATTGGTACATAAATTGTGTCCTTGTTCTTTTTCTTTTTTTGAGGTACTGTTTTGTTTTTATGGTGCTAAAATATACCAGCATAAAATGAAAATAATCTAATTATAAAATAAATCTTAAGTGTTTAATGCAGGGGCCTCAGGTACCTTTACAATTCTGGGCAACCATCACCACTATCCATTCCCAGGACTCTTGGTCATTCCAAATGAAACTCTGTGCCCATTAAACACTCACACCTGGGCGCCTGGGTGGCTCAGTTGGTTGGGCGACTGCCTTCGGCTCAGGTCATGATCCTGGAGTCCCGGGATCGAGTCCCACATCGGACTCCCTGCTCAGCTGGGGGTCTGCTTCTCCCTCTGACCCTCTTCCCTCTCGTGCTGTCTCTCATTCTCTCTCTCAAATAAATAAATAAAATCTTTTAAATAAATAAATAAACACTCACACCTCCCCTCCCCACTTCCTCCCAGCTCCCAGTAACCTCTCGCCCACTTTCTAGAAACATATGAATTCGCTTGTTCTAGAAACCTCACATAAGTTAAGGAATCACGCACTGCTGTCTTTTTGTGTCTGGCTTCCTCACTGAGCATCACGTTTTCAAGGCCCCCGGTGCTGTGTAGAGCGTCAGCACTTTTGAAGGCTGAGCAATATTCTCTCGCATGCGGGGCACGCTGGCTCGTCCACTCCTGCTGGTGGACACTCAGGCCGCTCCCACCTGTTGGCTCCTGTGAACAGGGCCACATTGCCCATGCTCCCCTGAGCAGCCACCCGGCGGGCCATGGCTCGATGCCCCCGTTTTGTACCCACCGCACTGCTAAGCACCAGCCTGCCTATGCCCCACGGTCTTTTGCTACCTCCACAGCGTTGCAGTAAAGGTTGGTGCAAACATCCTCTTGCCCGTGGGAAGACAGATCTTCCAGAGCGAGGAAGGAAGCGGGGAACAGGACCTGAGCCCGCCTCCCCCTTGCCCTAAACACAGCCTCATCTACCTCCCACAGGCTGTGAACGCTGCCAAGTACGGGGTCGCTGGGGTGTTGGTATACGCAGACCCCGCAGACATCAACGACGGGCTGAGCTCCGCCAATGCGACCTTCCCAAACTCCTGGCACTTGCCTCCGTCTGGGGTGGAGCAAGGCTCCTACTTTGAGTATTTTGGGGATCCCCTGACTCCCTACCTTCCAGCCAATCCCTCTTCTTTCCTCCTGGACCCTGATGCTGCCCCTGGATTTCCTCCAATTCCCACTCAACCCATTGGCTTCGATGATGCAAAAATCCTTCTCTGGTAAGCTCTGGTGCCCCTGGGGTCCCCGGCCCACCCTCCAGTGGCCCCAACCTTCAATCCCCACACCCTTCACCTCCTCCCCAGTAACCTCCAGGGAACTGTGGCCCCGGCTGCCTGGCAGGGAGCACTGGGTTGTGACTACAGGTTGGGGCCTGGCTTCCGGTCTGATGGTGACTTCCCAGCAGACAGGTGAGGTGGGGCCCTTCTTCTCAAGGCTCCTCTCCTCTTCCCTTGTTACGCTTCCCTGCCCACCTCAAGGCCTAGCCTTTCCCTTTCTTCTCTCTCCCAACCTTCCCCTGACTCCAGAATATCTGTCCTGTCTTCGGGGAAGCTAATGAAACAGCTGCATGGCCCACAAGGCCCTGCAGAGCTTCACCCCCACTTCACCTCTGACCTCCATGCTCTAGCCATCTCCTTCCTTGAACACGCCAAGCTCATTCCCAAACCAAGACCTCCGCACTTGCTGTTCCATCTGCCTGAAACACCCTTCCCCACACTCCTGCCATTCCTGGCCAGCACCAACCTCCCCACCTGCCACCCAGTAACCTCTCACGGGTGGACCTGTTAATGTCCTCCCCACCCTGCTTCACCCCTGCATTTGCTCAGTTCCTCAGGCTTTGTCTTGCTCAGGGGAGGGAGGTCCCACAAGGGCAGGGCTGTGTCTGTCCCAGTCACTGCCCAGTGCCCGCATAGGCTAAGTATCCAATAAGTATTTAACTGAGTGAGTCCATGAAAAGAAATGGAATTAGAAGAGCGGGGCATGCTTCCTCTTTTTTTTTTTTTTCTGGTGAATAGAGGACATTTACTATTTCTGTGCTGGTCAAACAGAACACGGGTGGGGAAGTACATAGGGGAGGGGGCCAAGGGCCCCCTGCCTCTCAGGAGGACTGGCTTGTGCAGGGGTATTTGGGGGGGACATTCTTGGAAAATTGTTCATGGAGTCTTCTCAGCAAAGGGGCCCGGCCTGGGGTATCATGAGCATCCAACACACCCAATCCTTGGCCTAACTTGGGGTCCCCCATTGGGGGTCTGTGGACTCTCACCTTTTTTCCAGCTCCTTTGCTGGAATCCACACTACCAGCATGATGGGGGACTTGGTCCTAGTGAGGGCTCTGGAGAGCATCCAGGAAGCAGTCCAGGGTTGGCACTAGGGCTCAGGGCCCACTGCCTGAGGAGATGAGAACCCCTAGGCCTGTGCACCTTCTTTCCCTCTGCCCTCGTTCCTTCCTCCAGGTTGGCCAAGAGTAGAGTGGGGGTTACCAGGGCCCCCAGCCTCTACTGAGTCCCAGGGTCCTCAGGGTGGGATGGAGGAAGGGTGGAGACAGGGTCTGGGCCACCAACTGACACTGTAAACTTTAGTTTAAAACTGTAACTTAAGGGATGCCTGGGTCTTCGCTCAGTGGGGAGCTGGCTTCTCCCTCTGCCAGCTGTTGGGCTCTCTCTCTCTGACAAAATCTTTAAAAAACAAAACAAAACAAAACACCTATAACTTAAGTGGAGGGAGGGCTTCCAGCCTGGGGCCAGGGTGGGGAGCAAGGAGGAGGAGCAGGGGGTCTGAGAGGTGGCAGAGGAAAAAGCCAACAAAAAGCTTTGGTCTTTGGATTAACCGTTGCGGGGGGTGGGCAGGGAAGCGTGCTGAGGGAGAGGGCCTTTCTGCTCTCCAGTTACCTGTGGGCCAGAGACGTGGTGGTGTCCCTTTGTCGCTCTGGGCCTCAGTTTCCCCTGCATTGGGTTGGGAGGGGGAGTGGGCAGGGCCAAGACTCTGGTCGCCCCCTTGGCTCCCCAAGCCAGGTGAACGTGAGTGTCCACAACCGCCTGGAGCTGCGGAACTCCTCCAACGTCCTGGGGATCATCCGCGGCGCCGTGGAGCCGGGTGAGCGCCCCCTCAGGCCTCCCTGAGCCCCTAGGGCCGTGCCCCGCCCCGAGGACCCTCTGACCACGCCCCCGCGCCCCGCCTGCCTGGCCCCGCCCACATTCCCTCCCCCCTGGTTTCTGAGTCTCTGCTCCTCTCGCCAGACCGCTATGTGCTGTACGGAAACCACCGGACAGCTGGGTACACGGGGCCGTGGACCCCAGCAGTGGCACGGCCGTCCTCCTGGAGCTCTCCCGAGTCCTGGGGACCCTGCTGAAGAAGGGTGAGGCGGCCCCAGTCCCTGGTCTACGGGCTGTCCCAGCAGGGACACCTCCCTGAGCTCGCAGGAGTCCTGTCCCAGCTCCTCTGTCTCATGCTCCGGTGCCGACTTGTGCCAAGCCCGAGGGCCCTGGGGGCCGACCTGCGTGGACGCCAGCCCTGGCCTCGCTCGAGTCGCCCCGTGGGGTATGGGGACTCGTGCAGTGGCTTCCGAGAGCCTCCGTGCCCCTCCAGTGGAGCGGGCCGGGCGCCGCTGGGAGCAAGGCGGTGCCCAGGCTCTGCCTTCGGGGAGCTTCGGCCCAGTTCAGGCAGGGATGACAGACAGTCGTTAACTGAACAAATATGTCCCGTGTGCCTACTGTGTGCCAGGCCAGTTCTAGGCACAGCAGACCCCGACAGTGAACACCCGACTTGCCGCCTGCAGAGACAACTGGGGTCTGCGCTATAAGGAGGAATATCTAAGGGGCTTTCTGGGCACAAGCCCGAGCTCAGGAAGGCCTCCTGTGGAGCTGGCAGTTTGGGGTGGGGTGGGGGATCCAGGTGGAGGGCACAGCATGTGGAAAGGAGGGCCTGGACCAGGTGGCAGCCCAGCTGGGGAGTTTGGAGTTCAGTCTGAGGTTGGCAGGAAGATGGTGTGGGATTTTATTTTATTTTTTTAAAGTTTATTATTTTTAAATTTTTATTTATTTATTTATTTGCGAGAGAGAGGGCACAAGTAGGGGAGGGGAAGGGAGAAGCAGGCGCGGAGCTGAGCAGGGAGCCTGATGTGGGGCTCGATTCCAGGACCCTGAGATCATGACCTGAGCCGAAGGCAGACGCCCAAATGACCGAGCCACCCAGGCTCCCTCTAACCATTTTTGAGTGTACAATTCAGTGGCATTAAATATATTCAGTGTTGTGTGCCCATCACCCATCACCATCTCTAGAACTTTTTCATCTTCCAGTACGTACAGCATCCTAAAGTTAAAGCTATATAATTTGAACTGATACCAACTTAATCTCATACAAAAGCTCTACTCCTATAAAGCTCTGTCCTTCCCCTTTATGGTACTGATGTTACAGATTACATCTTTGTACATGTGTCCCCATTCACATATTGATTTTGAGGGGCCTACGAGACATTCCTGGGGAGAGGGCAAGCAGGCGGTTGAAGGTGCTGATCTCCAAGGTCAGAAAAGAGACTCCAGAGATAAACTGAGTTGTTGAAATCAACGACAGGTAAAACCACAGGTGTGGTTGAGATCAACTGATAGCAGAGTGGGGCAAGCTTGTGGAAAGAGGCTGGGAGTGTGGCTTTACCCCCTTTGGTAGTGTAGGAATTTCTGTCTCTGTTGTTCAAGTGTTTTATTTTGAAATAATTTCAGAATACATGAGGCTTGCCAAAATAGTACAAAGGAGCCTTGGACACAGTTCACCCCAATACTCCTGATATTAAGATCTTACCATGTTGGCTCTTTCTCTCTCTATTGTTTTCTGGAGTGTTTGAAAGTTGCAGAAATGCTGCACCTTTACCCATAAACATATCACTGTGTATTTCCTAAAAATAAGAACATTTTCTTTCATAGCCACAGTATAATGATCAAAATCAGGAAATGAACAATGTTGATGATGATGTTATGATGACCTTTAGAGCAAAGACATTTCTTCTTTTTTTTTTTTTTAAGATTTTATTTATTGGGCGCCTGGGTGGCTCAGTTGGTTAAGCGACTGCCTTCGGCTCAGGTCATGATCCTGGAGTCCTGGGATCGAGTCCCGCATCGGGCTCCCTGC